>NC_142169.1:22899318-23223636 GCF_029865625.1 Vigna umbellata
CAATACCACTAATGACATAGATATTCATCAAATCCCCAAATCAGTTCAATAGTCTATAATTCTCTTGATACAGGTAAAAAAATTTTAAGTTTTAGGTTTAATCAAATAGGTCATCGTATTTTAATTGATCTCAATTAGGTCCTTCTTTTTGTAAAATTTACTCAATTAAAACCTTGTCGTTAATTGGACTGAACGACGTTAAAATTACTGTGTCTTGGCTTGCTGATTGCGTAATTTTTAATGACGTGGCAGTGTGGCTTGCTAACTGGATGACGTCTGTTAGAATATTTATCTATTTATCATTACTATATTATGTCTAGGGTTACCCTATTTATCATGATTATATTGTGTCTAGGATTATCCTATTTATCATGATTATATTGTGTCTAGGTTATCCTATTTATCATGATTATATTGTGTCTAGGTTATCCTATTTATCAGGATTATATTGTGTTTAAGGTTACCCTAATTTTCATGTACTCTTGTATCAATTTATTTTTATAAATAGAAAATTATGAGAGGGATCATTCAAGTCCTCTAGAATTATTTCTTTTCAATCTCAAGTTGGTATCCGAGCAGGTTGTTTGAGTCTCTTCCTACTCTGTCTTTGTTGCCGCCGGTGCCAGCGCCGCCACCGGCGGCCTTAAAAATTTCATCTTTTCTTAAATACCTCGATGAGTAGTCTCACTCTCCTAATAATCTTAGATATTTCCAATGCCTTTTTTTTAGCTGTTTCCCATCGTCTACCACCATCCGCTGCCTCAATATGTAGTTCGACGACCAAGTTGATATGGATCGCCTCCTTGAGCGATAACCAATTCCGCTGGTGTCGAGGGCTAGTTCTCATCCTGGCGCCGCCACTCGCGCCACACCTATCTGACGTCCCTCGCCGCCGTCACGTTTTCTCCGGCAAAGTTAGGGGTTTTGTCCCCTCAAGGAGCGTGACTCATCCTTGGTGGTTGCTGTCTCATTCTCCTCCACACGCACCGTCACAAACGACTTCTCTCCGATCAACTTTCGGCGCGTGTTTGTCACAAGTCACCTTCCCAATGTCAGAATCATATCGCGCCACTGCCGTTCGTCTCGCTGGACCAAAAGAAAAAAAAATCTTTGTTTCAGCATTGTTCCTTAGCCTCTTTCATAATGTGTGTTTAGCTTTGCATATTGTAGCAGCTATGATGTTCCTGATGGCTTGTGTCATTTATTTACAAGTCTCCAAGAAGAGTCAGTGCTATTTGCTGGTTAACACCAAGGAATTTCAACACCAAAGTCATAAATTTAAGGTTCCTCATGGCATGAGGGGGAGTCTATTTCTGGAAAGATTCAGAATCTTAGTCAAACAATTTCACCAGTCCCTTGTCAGATCTGTTTTTGGATTCTTTGATGAACAAAGGAGACCATTATGATCTTCCACCTTTATGATTTGTCATCGGCGCGTCGTCATTTCCATCGTTTGCCGTGAGGGGAGTATGTTTTCAACCATTGCAATATGTTTCTAGCCACTACATGCCCCATCAGTCAGTGATGGCAGTCCCTGCAGTTTTGTCCTTTCAACCACTGTAGGCCCCCATCACCTCGTCAGTCAGTGATGGCAGTCCCTGTAGTTTTGTCGCTTCCAGCCACTACAGGGCCATCAGTCAGTGATGGCAATTTAGTCCCTGCAGGCTCCATCAGTCAGTGATGGCAATTTAGTCCCTGCAGGCTCCATCAATCAGTGATGACAATTTAGTCCCTGTAGGCCCCATCAGTCAGTAATGATAATTTAGTCCCTGCAGTGAGGGGGAGTATGTTTCCCGCCACTAGTCAGAGGCCCCAACTAGTAAGAGATGACAGTCCCTGCTTTTAGCCACTACAGGCCCCAATTAGTCAAAGATGACACTCCTTGCAATTTTGTCGCTTTCAGCCATTGCAGGTCCCAACTAGTCAGAGATAGCAGTCCCTGCATTTTTGTCGCTTTTAGCCATGCAGGCCCCACCCTTACTTGATGGCAATCCAGTCTCTGCAGTTTGTCGTTGTCTACCACTCATCATTCACTTTTGATGGAAATCAACTTTGTTAAAGTCATCTTACTTGAAGGTTCATGGTGCTAGATGAAGTTCCGTGGTTGTCCAATATTATTCTCCATAAGCTTATGAGGAGTCTCTTTGGTTATGCTGGTTTGTGAGTCCAATTTGGTTTATAGACATTCTCTCTTGATGATCTGAAGCATATGTGCATCTTGTTCAAAGCCAAAGTTACCACGTCTATTGTCTCGACATTTTAGACAAGTTGATTTTGTTGGATTGAGTTTATTTATTCCAAGCTTGGGCACATACAATCTGTATGCTCTAGCTTGAGGGGGAGTGTTAGAATATTTATCTATTTATCATTATTATATTATGTCTAGGGTTACCCTATTTATCATGATTATATTGTGTCTAGGATTATCATATTTATCATGATTATATTGTGTCTAGGTTACCCTATTTATCATGATTATATTGTGTCTAGGTTATCCTATTTATCATGATTATATTGTGTCTAAGGTTACCCTAATTTTCATGTACTCTTGTATCAATTTATTTTTATAGATAGAAGATTATGAGAGGGATCAATCAAGCCCTCTAGAATTATTTCTTTTCAATCTCAAGTGCGTCAAAAAAGGGCACCACGTCATTTCCTTTTTCTTCACCTTTAATGCTACCTTCCACTGTTCAAAACATTTTCCATTCTTTCAGATATCAGAAAATGGATCTTTACCTTCTTCGTTTGGATTCCAACTTCCCAAATATGAAACTCACATAGAATATCTAGCTCAACCCCGTTTTTCATTTTTGTCCAATTCAAAGTCCTAACACTCCAAAAATGTTATCACCTTTAACCTATCCTGTGGTGGTCGACGAGAAGGATTTCGACGATACCTCTGCCTCACACTCCTCTTCCAAGAGAAAGGCCCTTGTCTCCGCCAAACCCCCACAACGCCATAAGAAATAACTAAAGAAAAAAAGAAAAAAGAAGAAGAAAACTTTAAAAACTGGGAGCATTAGATTTAACAAATCCAACAGAAACAAAAATGGTGATGCTTCTTCGCAAAAAGATGCCTTGTTCCAGGGATCAATTATAAATAATCTAGCAAGACAGGAAGTGTGACATATACTTGGAATGGAAAAGCACTCCACAGTGCACTATATTTTCCTCAATTTTCTTTGTCATCACCCAAAAAGGAAGGATTTTTAATGCAGCCCAGAAACTTACCAGCATTTGCGAATTAAAAATCGGGAACAGACATTTGAAGATGGATGTTTAAAGGTCCTTTCTTTTTGGAAAAGTAAAGAAAAGTCGATTTAACTCAAACAACCTTCTCGAAATCAAGTACAATCCCCCAAATAAAAAGAAGAAGAAACAAGTAATAAAAACAAAAATCTTCAAAAGTTGCATACCCATAAAAAAGCACGAGATAAACAGTGCAACAAATGTTTAAAAAACAGAACTTTTTCATATATTGCTAATTCCATCAACCTTAATCTCTGTACTAGGAACTTTACGTACAATCAAAGAGGTGTATGCGACGAGGTGGTGCAAGACCGATGGCCCTACCTCCCGCCTGATGCGCAGGAGCTAAGCTGCTACACGGAGGTCTCACCGAGGCGGTGCTTCGTGATGAACAAAGCAGAGGAGAAGGAATAAATTCCACCTAAGACGACCCCATTGTGTCACATTGTTAAAAATTGCACAGTCAGTAAGTCAAGACACAAAAATTTTAACGTCGTCTAGTCCAATTAACGACAAGGTTTTAATTGAGTCAAATTTACAAAAAGAAGGACCTAATTGAGGTCAATTAAAATAAGTGGACCTATTTGAGATGAATGTGTACAAATAGGGACATCCGAAATGATTAAACCTAAGTTTTAATTCAAATACTGATATAAGTATTGTGTCCTGGATCCTAGACTTTGGTGCAATTGATCATGTTGTTTCCTCTCTTAAACATTTATATTTATATGAAAAAATTAACCTTGTCACTATTAATCTCCCTAGTGGCATCGTCACTAGAGCCACCCATAAAGAAATTGTTCAAATCTATGATAAGCTCTATCTAAAAGGTGTTCTCTACATTCCAAATTTCTACTACAATCTCCTTTCCTTATCTAAATTGGTTCTGCATAATAATGTTCATGTGATATTCACTAATACAACCTATTTTCTTCAGGACTCCATAACACACAACAAGATTGGTTCAGCTAACCTACATGCTGACTTATACGTCTTTCATGGTCTCAACAACATTACTACCCTCTTTATTAATTTTTCCAATGAACAACACATACATGACCATAAAAATCTATGGCACAATTGCTAAAAACTTGATCCTCATGCTATATGACAAGCTTTCTTCCTTTCTTCTCTCTCGCACATTTACTAAAACATATGGTAATCACTTCTTATTTACTAAACATAGTGGTGATACAATCACCATCATGCTAATCTACCTAGATGATATAATTCCCACTAGTAATAACATACATGAAATTGATAATATCATTAATTTTCTAAATGCTCAATTCAAAATTAAAAATTTGGGTAACTTATCTTACTTTTTGGGTTTCGAGGTTGCCCGTAATCCTTATCACAACGCAAGTATGCCATAGACCTCCTCAATGGAACAGGGATGCTCGATGCTACCCTTGTCAACACCCCCATGAACTTCTCCACCAAAGTTTCTTCTAAAGGAGACCTGCTTGTTGATTCTGCTACCTTTTAAAGACTGATCGGGAGACTCATCTACCTCACCAACACTCGCCCTGATATCACTTATGTCGGTCATCGCTTAAGTCAGTATGTTGCTTCTCTAACTCAAGCTTATCATCAAGCTGGTTTCAGAATCCTTCGATAATATCAAACAAACTCTTGGTCAGAGAATATTTCTAAAGGCAACCAAGAACGTTACTCTGAAGGCTTATAGTGATTCTAACTAGGTTGATTGCCCTGACTCATGAAAATACATTATTGGCTACATTGTTTATCTAGGTGATTCACCCATTTTATGAAAGTCCAAAAAGAAGTCTACCATTTCACGCAACCTTTCTAAAGACAAGTATCGTGCCTTAGCTCAAACCGTTTGTGAAATCCAATGGCTCAATAATCTCATGTATGACCTTCGCCTACCCTTCTCGCAACCTGCTACCATCTTTTGTGACAATCTCTCCACCATCAAAATTGGCACTAATCAAGTCTTCCACGAACGAATGAAGAATATAGAAATAGACTGTCACCTTATATGAGAGAAAGTTCAACAAGCCATTTTCAAACTCCTCCTTATTCATTAAGCTTTACAACTCACATACATTCTTACCAAACCACTCCCTCCTTCCACTTTGCACAATATCAATTCCAAACTTGACACCATCAACATCTATGCCAAGCTTAAGGGGTTGTTAGAATATCAGATCCTAACCTCCCTAACCTCCATCCGTTTTTTGTTTTTTGTTTTTTGTTTCTCCTTTTTCTCCATATATATATATATATATGTATGTATGTATGTATGTATGTATGTATGTATGTATGTATGTATGTATGTATGTATGTATGTATGTATGTATGTATGTATGTATCCTCTTCTTTCTTCTATGATACAATAATATTCACATAATACACATAAGCTCTTTTCATGTTCTTCTATTTTTCATCTTCTCTTTTCTGCTCATACTCGTGGCTCTTTGTTTCTTCATCATGTACAAACACATGCATGTTTTGCAGGTTTGCTTGTAAATGCAATACATAAGCCACCTCCAACGCAGCTTTTCTATGAGTTATTGTTATAATATAAATAGTAATTGAAAATATATATTTGCTATTTCTTAAAGGAATATGACATGTTTGATTTTAAGATACAATAGTCCAAACTTCACTCAAACTCAAAACTTGTATGTTGGTTAATTGAATCGAACTAAAGTTTGAATTGTTTCAATTCAAAACTATTAAATCAAAATTAACAAGTATCATGTGTACACTATTTCACTTTTTGGTTAGATATTCCATCACAGAGCAATCCATCTTTGGATTCTCATTTTGCTGCTGCACATGCCGTACTTTTATTTCCATTTTCTATTCTTTTTTCAACACTGTCAAAGGTATAAGGATGGCAATGATAATGATAGGCAACATTTTAATTTACCACTCAGGTCTATTCTTTCTAACAGATCTGCAACTTTAATCATATAAAGTAAACTGGACGCTTCTGAGTTCATGCACAGCCGCATAAAGAACATATATACCTATCTATAATGAGACATAATTACACTTCCTATAACATACATT
The DNA here is from genome assembly GCF_029865625.1 of Vigna umbellata. Lineage (NCBI taxonomy): Eukaryota > Viridiplantae > Streptophyta > Magnoliopsida > Fabales > Fabaceae > Vigna > Vigna umbellata. Next base: position 22,905,616 of record NC_142169.1, read on the forward strand.
GTTTCTGCATTATCTGTGGAGTGTGTTATTGCAAGTTTGGCATCAACTCACAAAATCCAAATATATTTTATTACCATATTTTTACTTCACTGAAATTAAATGTTTCTACTCATGTTTATTGAGGTAGATGTTGAGCCAGTAATTCTTCATTTAAACAATGTGGCTGGTTTCTACAGAGTGCCCTTTTATCAGTGTTGTAGAGATGACAAAAAGAAGCATGAAAAGAGGCATAGAAGGACCAGATGAAGGAATATTCAAAATCAAAAGCATTCACTTCCACATTCAAAAGTTGCTTTTTTTTCCTCCTCTTTCTTTATATATAGCGTGGAGATAGCACTAGCAAAAGAAAAGTAATATTATTAGACTGGTTTAACTTTAGAAAGATATCATATACATGGACACATATTCACTGAGCAAAGTATCTTTTAACTAGTCTACTCATTATAATAATACAAATTTCTCTGATGAAGCCAAAGACAATCAAATTCTTCATCAAATGGTTTATGTGATACAAATTGAAACTGAATGCCCTTCAGGAATTCATACCCTTGGAAAGGTAGAGACAATTTTAGATAACTGATAAATCAATTTCACACAAAAAGAGCTTCATGTCTTAGAAATTTTGATTTGTTGCACCACACACTAGCCAGAAAAACTAAAGCCAAAACCAGAAAAAGGTACCTAAATAAAAAAAAAAAAGTCATGCCTAAGTAATAACAATCAGAGTACGTAAGTGCACACTGCAAAACAGTCACAAACTTTGTCTCTTCCAAGGATCAGCTATTTTGACAGTCAGCAACTGAACTGAGCTTCATACTTTCTTGGAATTAGATTGAAGCTTCAAGCTGAAACATTTCTGAGTGCAGAAAAGAAGAACAACTCTATATCCGGTGAAGCAAAAAATACTACTGGAGATCTATTTGATGAGCAATTGGGTATTACCAGTGCCCTTCTCTTCTTTGGAGCAGGTGGACATGTTAACACCTCTGGTATTCTGGACCTTTTAGCCTTTGGTGTAGCACAGCCACTTGAACAAACACCTTCACTACCATCTTCCTCAACATTCGTAAAACCTTGTTCTTGGGAGCGAGAAGAAGCAGTAGAATGATCACATGGCCTTCTCATTGATCTTTGCTGCTTCGTTTCCTCAAGCTTCTGCCACTTGATTTGAGTTCTTGTGATAGAGGTTGACGCCATATCAGGCTCTGCCACAGCAAAATCTCTAAGGGGTGCAAGCTAAAACACCAGCACAATTTTTCTGTGTGTGGAAAAGCTCAGTTTGCATATCTAGAGTGGACACAGAATAAGACTCTAACTTTATTTGGTTTCAGCCAAAACCAAGGGTTGTTTATACAGAAAGTGAGAAACCATGGATTGATCACTCAGCTGAAAATACATAGTCTCAGTATGAGAAACATGTGAAGGAATTTTCAAAGCATAAAACTATTTGAGAGGTTGAAAAGTTTCTTGGCCTGCCATAAAATATAATACATAATCAAATATATAAATATGAAATCCTGAACTGCTACCACTGGAAAATTTATATTAACTTTTATTCAAAGTGTATTGTTGATAAGATGGAAAACTCTCGTAGAACCTGGGTCAGCTTACTCTTCTCTATGAACAGGAATCACACCTTTTTGCTCGAGGTTATATATATAGGGTATAACCCTCATTTAGTACTGCAAATCAGGGGCGTAATTACGTTAACAAAGTGTCTTAAAAGATACTTAATCAAATGATACAACTTTTAATGGAAAAGTTAACATTTCAACCAAAAGTTACAGAAGCCGCAGCCAAGAAAAGATAAAGCTTTTAAAAAACAATCATTTTTCTCTTCCCTTTGAGTTGAGGATTAAAGAGATTTTTTTTTAATAAAGTTTTAAAAGTGATTTTAAGATTTTATTCTATCAAAAATTACTTTAAATGATAATCCTTAGCTAGATGATTGCATAATTTTGTTTATATTGTCAGTATATTCGCATTCAGGTGTCTTTGTGATGCTTAAGTTTATTTAATTTTATATAAAAAAGAATTATATATATTTCAAATTTTCTCTAATCAGATTTATTGAAGATGATGTCGGCATTTCAATTCCCTTGATTATACTTTTGAAATAATAAAATCATGATTGAATTAGGTAAAACTTGTTTCTATTTCGATTTGCTGAATTTGAACATTTTTTAATTTATATTTGAGGTAAACAAAATTGTTTATAACCATGTCATTGGTTGTATTGTATGGGCTGGAAATCTTAGAAAGTGTTTGATTTTTGTTTCCTGTCAAAATCAAACTTATTTTACTGTAAAGTATTAATGTTTAACAAATTAAAGATTTGAGAAAAACTATATATAATCAGTCATTTATATATCTAGAAAAATATAAATATGATTGGAAATGGATTCATAATTTTCAAATATTGTGATTCTTGGATAAAAAATTCTCCAATACCAAACATGTCTAAGTTTGTTCCAAATCAATATGATCTTCGTTTATTTTATTAACTTCAGTTTAACCAAATTTAATTTTACATGTTTATTGCAAAGATATTTTCAGTTATTTTAGGTTCACTCCATTATTAAATTCCAAATGAAAAAGTAATGTAAAAGGATAATTTATGCGCTAAATTTGTGGAAAAACATATGTATTAATTATAATTAAACATTTAAAGACCCATTTTCAACTAAATTTGTAAAGAAAAAGTCATTTGTGAATTATATCTAAAATTATACTAAGTAAATAGATAAATGAATTAAATACCCATGAAATCTTGTTAGAAAAACACAAACAGTATTTTTCCCGACTATATGATCTTTAGAATCATAAAAAACTTTAGGCTATTTTACCATGCACTTCTAAACATTTTATCTGCATTTCCAATTTTTTTAAAAATAGTCCTAAAATTACATTTTTCTTGGTCGGATTTTAAAACATGATAAGAATTTCTTTTAGATTTCAAAATCTAATAAAGGATTTTTCAAAAACTTTATCAAATTTTAAAATTTAGTGAAAAAATGAAAAACCTTTCATTGAATCTTGAAATTTGATAAAAGAAGATAGTAATTCTTTATCAAATTTCAAAATTTAATAAAAACAATTTTTTCACTAGATTTCAAAATCTAATGAAACACAATATAAGGTTTTTTGAATTATAAAGACAGTTTTGAAATTTAAAAATTTTTGGAAGTGAAGATGAATTGATTGGGAGTATAAGATAACACAGCCAAAACTTTAATTTTCCAAGTTCATGATCAAAACTTTAAATTCATATTAAGTATTTCATCCTACACCTCCAACATCTCATCTCACTTCCAAAATTTCATTTTTAACCTTTTATCATTTCATCTTATCCTACACCTCCAACTTTTTCAAAAAATTATCTTTTAATTTTAATAAATATTTTTTATTTTCTTTTTTTTATTATTAAAAGCACTATACACCACTTTAATAATAATTAAATTTAAAATTCAAATATTATTTAATATAATTTTATATTTTAATAACTATTAAAATATGATTTATAATATAATAATAGTTATATTAAAAATATAAAAATAAAATAATAAAAATAAAAATAAAAATAATGACAATAAAAATAAAATTATATTAAATAAAATATTTAATATATTTAAATATATTAAATCATATTAAAATATTAAATTAAATTAAATAATTATTAAAATAAAAATAAAAACAAAATTTCAAAAACAATTATCTATCAAATATAAAAAAATTATATTGAACAAAATATTTAAATATATTAAATTATATTAAAATATTAAATTAAATTAAATAATTATTAAAATTAAAAAAAAAACAATTATTTATCGGAGATATGAATATATAACTTATCGGATATCCGATTAACAAATTTTTTAAAATTTTGTTTTTGTTTAAACTTTAATAATTATTGAATTTGATTTAATATTTTAATATAATTTAATATATTTAAAAATTTTAAATATTATTTTTATTTTTATTATTATTACTTATTTTAGTTATTATTATAATTTTTTTAATAAAACTATTATAAAAATATAAATTATATTTTAATAATTATTAAAATATAAAAGTCTAATAAATAATATTATAATTTTTATTTAAATTTAATATTTATTAAATTTTAAATAAAAAGAAAAAGTGTTAGCATATGTTACGAATTTTAATATCTGATAAACACGTTTTTTAAAATTTTGGCTTTTATTTAAAATTTAATAATTATTTAATTTATTTTAATATTTTAATATAATTTAATATATTTGAATATATTAAATCAAATTTATTATTATTATTATTATTATTTTTATTATTTTATTTTTATGTTTTTAATATAATTATTATTATAATATAAATCATATTTTAATAATTATTAAAATATAAAATTATATTAAATAATATTTAAATTTTAAATTAAATTAAATTATTATTAAGGTGGTGAAGAGTGGTTTTAATAAGAAAGAAAAAAAATGGAAAAGTATTTATTAGAGTTAAAAATAAAAATTTTGAAAAAATTGGAGATGCAAAATGAGATGTTAAAAGGTTAAAAGTAAAATTTTTAGAGGTGTAAGGTAAGATGTTGTGTAGGGTGAAACACATGTTCATATGGGTGTTACTCCCTCCACCACCACAACTTACTTCCTCCACCACCACAACTTACTTCCTCCACCACCTCATTCCCCTTTTATCCTTTTTTTTATTTTTTCATTCCTAGTTTACCCTTATTAAAATTTTAGGGTTAATATTATTTAAAATTTCACGTGGACATTTATTCTCTTTATCATTCTTCCCTCTTTCTCTTTATTATTTTTCTGAGGTTGTCTCTTACGCTACTTCTTCTTCTCTTTTATAGAATTGTGACGTGAGAGTGTGGTGGACTTTGTGTTTAGTAAGATTGAAAATGGGAAAGCAATTCATCTTCAGCCGTGAGTGTGGTGGTGCTAGTTCAGAGGCGTGAGAGGTTCAGAGGCGTGAAGGTGCGTAATAAAACCCTAAAATATAAACCGTATAATCTTTAAACGGATGTGAGCATCCGTCAATGGATGTCAACATCCGTTTAAGGGAAAACGGATGTCAACATCCGTCGACGGATATCGACATCCGTTTCAGATCCAAACGGATACTCGACATCCGTTTTTGGCCTGGTTATCTTCTTCCTTTCTCCCAACACATGCACACAGCAAAAAAACGCAGAGCACAACACAGAGATATATGCATTACATTTAAAAAAAAAATCAAAATATCATCACTAACCTTGTGAGGAAAAATGGAAGATGATAAACAAATGTGATGGAATTTGGGTGAGAATCTGAGAGGGTTGGGAGGTGGGTGAGAAGAGGTAGAAAGATAAATTTTAGGGTTAAAGTAAATAATTAGGATTAAAAAATAAAAAGGTTATTTGTGTAATTATAAAATGTTAGTTTTGTAATTCAAAAAATATGTAATAAAATTGGGGAGGTGGAGGGAGAAAATGTGGTGGAGGGAGTAACACCCGGTTCATATTTGGGGCTACGTCAAAACTATATGGGCCAACTGCAATGAACTCATGGATATTGCTTTCTGCACCCATCAATTTCTAGCTACACTCCATTATTTTTTAAAATTCCATTTTTACCCATGTTCATTTTATTTTGGGGAGGTGCTTGCTAGGTCCCGGAGATGTGCTGGTGATTTGTGACAGGAATATTATTGAGGTATGAGTTATGCATATACAATTACTGAAATGTGCAGGTAAGTAGAAAATGATTTTTTTGTTTCCAGAAACGTAATCTATATTTCCGGAAAATTAAAGTCGTAAAAGTATTGTTTAGTCTCTTCCGGAAAGATATCTGGTGTAAGTTTCGGAAAAAATAGTTAGAAAGTGCTTTCCGAAAAAGTCATTTCGAAAGATTGAAATTCTCCTTCTGGAATTTTTTCTCCCACCCACTCACCTCCTTGGACCCTTCACTATTTCACTGTCATATATATATATATATATATATATATATATATATATATATATATATATATAATTTAGTAAAATTAAAAAAATACTTTTATTTATATACTAATTTATGTAAAAAAATTTAAAGGAGTCAAAACTCCCTTAATTAACCATGAAGCTCCGCCAAGAATATACATACAAGGAGATGTCAGATCCGTTACATAATCGTTATTAGAGCAGCTAAACATAGCTATGCCTTACACTTTAGATGAACACACAACACACAGTATGCTGAAACTAAAATCCATATATCATAACTATATAACCAGTCTATATCTCAGGCCAAAGCATTAAGAGCAAGAAAAAAACTCAGATCACAGGTATCGACAGACGTCAACTTTGGCAGAGGAGCATCACAAAAACTTGCCGGCCATGACAATTTAAACTTGCGACTTGGCTGGCATGTCATTGATGTTCCAACCTCAATCAAAATGGTATGGAGAAGTCAACTGAGTAATCAGAAGCGCCATCAAAACTGCTACTTCTCACATTCACGCATCTTATCTATGTCTTTATATTTGAAGGTTGTCATACCCTGGAACATCTACAAAAGTGCAAATTAGGTTGTCATATAACACACTAGGTTTTGTAAATGCAACAATTGATAGTCTCAAGAATGGTATTCAAATTGCTTTTGGAGTTCTTCGTGGGGTATGAGTACAGTACTATATAGGCTTCCCTTTTCCCTCCCATCACGTTATCTGCAACGGCAAAAAAATAAATAAATATAAAAAAGATTCAAAATTACCACGATCTATACGCGGCGAGATAGCAAAAGACAAGTTGAGAGTTGATGCTACTCTGTTCCTCCTCTGCCACTGAAAATAATTTGATTTGTTCAGTGACTCTCATGTTATTTATCACCTTGCCATCATCACCAATAATCTCCGCATGTACATTTTCCCTCCTCAAATCGATGGAACCGGTTATTATCCCTCACAATGATTACCCTTCCGGTACATTTGCTAATAAACTTGATGGCAGTGTGGCAATCACCACAAACACGCAAGTTCTTCATCACTCTGATAGGTCGCTCCTGAGGAAAAGTAATAAGTCCAAACGCTATGGCCAACCTTTCACTATGATACCTTATAGTTTGACTCTTCTCATCTCCGTCCACTTCTTTTAACACGAAAGACGTGTCTGCAACGTACCCAGCTTTCGCAATTTTCTCTCCCAGCTCCTCCAACTTCTCATAAATTTCCTTGGTCTTCCCATGAGACCTATCCCCAGCAGCAAATGTATGAACCCTGTTACCCTCCTCCACCCAACTCAAACCAGTTTCTTTCTTTATTCCCTGATCCCTCAGCATTTTTCTCGCTCTCGCCGCCTCCTCCCATCTCCCAGCAGCAGCATAAGCATTAGAAAGCAAGACATTAATCCCAGAACTTACAGCACCCATCTCAAAAATCCTATCAGCCACAAATGAAGCCCATTCAGTGTTCCCATGAATCCTGCACCCAGTCAACAAAGCCCCCCAAACAGATTCCGTTGGCTCCATAGGCATGCCCTCAATCACCCGAAACGCTTCATCCAACTTCCCAGCACGACCAAGCAAATCGACCATGGTTGCATAATGCTGCGATCCGGGTTCAATCCCATGCTCCTTCATCAACCCAAAGTAATGCTTCCCCCTCTCCACCAACCCCGCATGGCTGCACGCATAAAGCAGACACAAGAACGTGATGAAATTCGGCTTCACCCCGACACTCCCCATCTCTTCAAACAGCTCAAACGTTTTCCCCGTGTGAGCATGCTGAGCACACGCAATCAACATCGCATTCCACATGCCAAGGTTCCTAACCTTCACCTCCTCAAAAACTTTGTAACCCCCTTCCACAACTCCACACTTGGAGTACAACGAGATCAATGAACTAGCCACAAAGCAGGACGAGTCAAAACTCGTCTTAAAGCACAATCCATGCACTTGCTTGCCCAACTCAAACAAAGTGGAAGCACTACAAACCCTCAAAACACTAGACAATGTAAAATCATTAACTCGAATATCATAATCCTGCTGCAAAGCACATTTAAAGAGGTTCAAAGCCTCCTCATCGAGACCCAATTGGGAGTATCCATATATCAGGCCGCTCCAGGAGACAACGTTTTTATGAGGCATTTCGTCGAACACCTTGCGCGCGTTGTTTATTTCGCCGCATTTAGCGTACATATCGACGAGGGAGCTTCCAACGAACACGTCGAAGTGGTTGGCGCTTTTTATGGCGAGGGCGTGGAGGGAGTGGGCGGTGGGGAGGGACGAGAGGGCGGCGCAGGACTTTGTGGCGGTGGGTAGGGTGTGGTCGTCGGGAAGGAGGCCGTGGCGGAGCATGCGACGGAAGAAGCGGAGGGCGAGGTGGGGGAGGTCGTTCTGGGCGAAGGCGGAGATGACGGAGCTCCATGTGGTGGCGGACTTCTGGGGAAAGGAATCGAAGAGTTTGTGCGAGGAGTGAGGAAGGTTAGTTTTGGAGTAGAAGTTGATCAAATGATGGCAAACCAATGGAAGAGCTTCAAACCCTAATTTGATAACGTATGCATGGAGTTGAAGACCCTTGGGGAGTAACCTTGAATGTGTTAGACACACCAGCACCTTGCAAATGTCTCTGCAGTCACTCTGCGGAGGGAGCATTACAGACGGCAGTGAAACGGGACCAACACGCTGCGTCACATCTTATTTTCCTTTTGGGCCTACATTAGGCCCAAATATGAAAAAATAAACAAAAACTGACATGACATTCAGTTCATTGACGTCGTCTGGTTCAGTTGAATAAGTGTAAACTTGACACCAAGGTAGTAGGCATAGAGAAGAATGGAGGGAGAAGAAGAGTTGCTGTGGAAATCGGAGCCACAACGCGAGTCCATCGTCTCCGTCACGCTCGCACGTGCCATCACTTCTCTTCTCACTTCCCGTCCTAAGAAGCTTCACGACTCTATTTCTCGCCTCTCCTCACATTCTTCGCGCTCGCACACTTCACTCGTTTCCCTCGAAGACTCTCTCTGGTTTTTCCACAGCTACGTTGCCGACGCTGCGACCAATAATTCTTCCCTCGACCAAGTCCTTCTTCCAATCATCGACAGCGTATGCATTTTCTCCTCCTCAATTTGTTTATTTCGGATTCTGCTTTCTCTTCGTTACGATGTGTTTTTCGTGTTTCCAGGTGTTAAAGTCCAAGCATGGTGACCAAGCTATGCTTCTGTTGAACTGGCTCTTCCAGGACGAGCTTCTTTTCCAACCCGTTGCCGAGGCTCTCGCTGGCGTCGTTGCCAGAAAGCACGTGCACGACCGCTACTTGTTGCTTGGTTGGTGCCTCCTTCTTCGGAATCTAGTTGAATTTGAAAGTTCCGCTCATCAATCCATGTTAAGTGGTGAGTTTCTAGTACTTGAGATCTAAAACTGAGAAAAATAGTTCTGAAGGGATTAGAAGACCCTTCTCAATTCTCTTATTTATATAAATAAACTCTGGTACAATAGATAGATGGAAGATGAAGAGATTGTCCTAGCTAGGAACAATCATTATAGATAACCCAACACACAACTACCTACTTTAGGCCCTGCTACACTAATCATAGGGAGACTTAATAATTATTCTAACACTCCCCCTCAAGTTGGAGCATACAAATTGTATCTACCAAGCTTGGAACAAATAAACTCAATCCGAGGTCCCCTTAACGACTTAGTCAACACATCTGCGAGTTGGTCATTTGATCCAACAAACTCAGTACAAATTTCTTTTGACAATAATTTTTCGCGAACAAAATGACAATCAATTTCTATATGTTTGGTTCTCTCGTGAAACACTGGATTTGATGCAATGTGAAGAGCAGCTTGGTTATCACAATACATCTATGTCACAGAAGTTAAGCTCTTGAAGGAACTGCTTCACCCATATAAGTTCACATGTTAATGAAGCCATTGCCCTATATTCAGCCTCAGCTGTTGATCGAGCCACTACATTTTGTTTCTTACTTTTCCATGAGATAATGTTTCCTCCAAGGAAAACACAATATCCAGTAGTAGATCGTCTATCAATAGGAGAACCTGCCCAATCAGCATCACAATATCCTGATACCTGAAGACTTCCTTTTTCTTCATATAAGAGCCCTTGCCCGGGAGCCTTTTTCACATACCTTAGAATGCGAATGATAGCATTCCAATGGCCAACACATGGAGCTTGCATAAACTGACTAACCACTCCAACTGCAAAAGATTGATCCGGCCTTGTAATAGTGAGATAGGCTAGTTTTCCAACTAGCCTCCTATATCTCTCCGGGTCGGGGAATAATTCACCTTCTTCTGTTGTTAATTTTTGATTTGGATCCATAGGGCTATCAACAGGTCTACAATCAATCATGCCTGTTTCTTGCAAAATATCCAGAGCATACTTCCTTTGGGAGATTACAACTCCATCTTTTGACTGAGCTACTTCAATGCCTAGGAAGTATTTGAGGCTCCCAAGATCCTTGGTTTGGAAATGTCTACACAAATACTCCTTCAATTGAGATATTCCAGCAGTATCATTTCCTGTAATAACTATATCATCAACATATACTATCAAGTAAACACATTTCCCGGGAGACGAATGATAATAAAAGACTGAATGATCTGCTTCACTGCGTTTTAGCCCAAATTTTTGAACAATGGAGCTAAACTTTCCAAACCAAGCACGTGGTGATTGCTTGAGCCCATATAGAGATCGGTTCAATTTACAAACCATACCAGACTCCCCCTGAGCAACAAACCCTGGAGGTTGCTCCATATAAACTTCTTCCTCAAGATCACCATGGAGAAAGACATTTTTGATATCCAACTGATGAAGTGGCCAATGACGAATGGCTGCCATTGCAAAGAACAATCGAATGGTAGTCATCTTTGCCACGGGAGAAAAGGTGTCACAATAATCAAGAGCATAAACCTGAGTGTACCCTTTTGCAACCAGCCGGGCTTTGAGCCTATCAATGTTACCATTAGGGCCGACTTTAATTGCATATACCCATCGACAACCAACAGCCTTTTTTCCCGGGGGAAGTTGGATATCAAAAATGCCTTTCTCCATGGTGATCTTGAGGAAGAAGTTTATATGGAGCAACCTCCAGGGTTTGTTGCTCAGGGGGAGTCTGGTATGGTTTGTAAATTGAACCGATCTCTATATGGGCTCAAGCAATCACCACGTGCTTGGTTTGGAAAGTTTAGCTCCATTGTTCAGCTTTGTCAGAAGGTACTTGGCTTCCATCCTGCTCGAGGTGGTCATAATGTCCTTGACCAAGGAACCACATTTCTACAGCAGCAGACCAACATAGATAATTCTTTCCGTTTAGCTTTTCGGAAGTGATTGAGGGACTTCCAGAGAAAGAAAGAGCACTTCCAGACGCCATTCTTTGATAAAAAGAGGAGAAGGAACCAGAAAAACCGTGAAGAACCAGAAAAACCGTGAAGAACCAAAAAACCCTAGGGGGGTCTTAGGGTTTTTTTAAAGGGGAGCTTCTGGACATACCAAAGTAATATTTTGAGGGGCAGAACGGACAGAGGAGCAGAGGGCGACAGCTATGGAGGTGGCGCGGCGACTTTCCGGTGAGCAGAGGGCGGCGCGTGGACAGCACGCGCCTGTTCGCAGCGCACAAAGAGGCGGCGCGTGGAGGAGAATCAGGCGAACCCACCGGTGGGGTTGGCTGTCGCGTGAAGAGGCGAACCAGATCCAGTGGTCGCCGGACGGAACAGTGACGGCGGACGGCGGCGGACGGTGGCAGACGGCGGCGAACGGCGGTGGACAGCAGCGGACAAATGCGAGGTGGCAGACAACCAAGTTGAAGAACTACAAACTGCAGTTGACAGCTGCAGATAGTGGCGAGACAGCCGCGGACAACGGCGAACGGCACCGGACAGATGCAAACAACAGTGACAGTGCTGGTGGACAACCCAGGACAGAAACCAGAGCAGGATGAACCTGCTCTGATACCAACTTGAGATCTAAAACTGAGAAAAATAGTTTTGAAGGGCTTAGAAGACCCTTCTCAGTTCTCTTATTTATATAGATAAACTCTGGTACAATAGATTGATGGAAGATGAAGAGATTGTCCTAGACTGCTAGGAACAATCATTATAGATAACCCAACACACAACTACCTACTTTAGGCCCTGCTACACTAATTATAGGTAGACTTAATAATTATTCTAACACTAGTTTTCACTCTCGCTATTTCAACTCAAGTATGACAGAGAACATATTTGGAAATAGGAAACCTTTTTATTTTCAATTCATTTGGATTAATTAATTAACTTGTGTTTGTTAGGGATACGGGAGAGGTATGGAGATTTGTTGAAGATACTCTCCTCTTGTCTTCCGGATTTGGCCAGTATTGTTAATAAAGGAAGGTATTGTTCTTTCTCATGCATCTCTTGTTTCAAAGTGTAATGTAAACGGATGTTCATGTTGTTTAGTGGTAGATTTTTCCCGTGTGCATTCAGCATTGGACTAGTGTAGTTATCAAGATAATTGTCTTTTATATTATTGTATGTTATGTAAACGTATATATGTCTTACATTGTATATTCAAACATTCATCTAAATACCCCGCTCTCTTTATAGGCTTGAGTCCTGATACTGTCAGGAGCTACCATTGTTGGCTAGAGGCGTTTGATTGATTATAAATGTGTTCAATGATAAGTCTCACTTGTGCACAGCTGCTCCTCTTCATAAATTCATCTTTTCATGTTTCCTGTTGCAGCATTGTACCCATTTATTTTACCAATAATGTCAAGCCCATATCTCTCCCATTTGTTCTTTTTGTGGATGGTATCATTATAATGTTCTTTTATTAATTCAGTGATTATTCCTCAATTTTTCATTATCTGACCACTGGCTTTTCAGTACTTTGCAGGATGGTTTTGAGTTGCCATCTCGCCTTGGAGTGTCTGCGGCTGATTGTTTTTTGTCCCTTTCGGGAGCATTAACAAAAATGGCGGACAATAAAAAGTTGAAGTTAAATGCTAGAGCAAAAGATCAGGCAATTACTTTTGTACATTCTCCTACTACTGACAAGAAGGAGAAATTGGATTCAAAATTTTTTATGTCAATGATCGAAAGGGACTTTACTCTGTGGCATCATTTAGATGACATTATTTGTTTGGTTCGAAGACTCCTTTCTGTAAGTTATACGGTCTTTGTTCTTAATTCTTTGATTGATATATTCATCATATGCAACTGTGATATACTATGAGGAAAATCATATTGAATAAGAAAACATTAGAAAGTGATGGCATTATTTAACTACATTGTGAATAAGACTTTTAGACGGTCAGCTATGGCAACATTTCCTGTTACATTGAATTTGGTAAACAAAACCTGTCCTGATTTTAGGTTCATGATTAACCCTTTTTCAATGTTCCTTTTCAGAGGGGCAACTAAGGTAAAACTATCTTCAATTTTGTGATGGGAACTCATTGCTTCTGCAGAAAGTATAATCAGACACAAACTTGTAACTGAATTCTAACTGGCATACAAAATTACTGCTATGAGCATGCATATGTGACAAGAATGTAAAAAAGATGGTTCAAGCTGTAACTTCTTCCTGTTGCTTTCTGTTGAACTTTGCACTGAACTTATTCAGTTGTTTAATATTCAACTCTACATTACAGTGGAGCAGGAAAAGTCGTTTTTTACATGCCAAAGGCTTGGAACAAGTTCTTAAATGGCTGCAGGAGATAAAGAATCACCACGGATCCTTTCAACTAGAGGCAGGTTCTGGAATCAATACGTTTTTTTTTTGTCTATTTGATATTCAATTCAGTCACTTACTAGTTTTCTATGGACCATAATTTTTCTTTGTCTGCGGCATTGAAGACTGATTCTAATGCTCTGAAGACTGGAGATTTACTGCTCTGTTCTTGCTGGAAGCATTATAGTGTGCTACTACACCTGGAAGATAAGAAGTTCTCGCAGCATTACAAGGAACTGTTGGACCAGTATATGTCTGGCATCCAGGTTATATACAGTACAGAGTAGCTATATATTTATAATGATGTCTTGAAGTAATTTGAGCAACCACCTTATGTCCCAGTTGATATGGATGGCAAGGTGTCTCTATTTGATGTTGCGAGGGGTGATAAAATTGTTCTTGTTTTAGCACTTCTGCTAAGAAAAATATATGCTGTCTGACTTCATCATATTGTATAGATATTTAGGCTTTAACTTACGGCATATATAAAAGGGAATTTTCCTTTGACTATCTGGATAGTGTCTCTTGTGCAATTTTTGGCAGTCTTGTGGTAAGTAAGAGTGTTTGTGGCATACATTTTATTTAGCACTTTGTGAAGCGACAGTCTCATATTAACTCTGTAAAATATACTCAACGATATCTCCATTCACCACCAGTTTTGTGGTGCGTTTTACTTAGATTTGAGCATATCTTATGGTGAGTTTGTAACTGTTACTAGCTAGAGATACATCAATTCAAATTAATCAGAAAAAGGTCAGTAGGTGATAATATATTTGATATGCTGACATGATAACTCAATTATTTCTGGTTTCATATGATTGTGCGTGCTGAAATTATTTTTGTTTCTGATGTCCATGCAAATTGCAGTATTATATGGACAACCACACTGGTGGTGGCCATATTGACAACAATGATGGTGGGTTGGAGACCAGAAAGTTCTTTTTGAATTGTTTATGCCTGCTTTTGGGACGTCTGGATATCAAGAGATTTGAAAGCACAGTGTCGGAGTTTGGGATGAATATCTCACGCATTCTAGTACCACAGGTACCTCTAATTGAGGCCTTCTTGGGGAAATATATTGCAGATATATTTTTAAACAAAAGTGTTACACAACCATTTAATCATGCGAATGAATGTGTTATATTCATTCTCCTTCAAAATCAATTTTTTTTCCCTTGCATGGATCAGGTTTAGCACTCAATTTTAGTTAGAACAAGGATACCATCTATTAGTATTTTTATTATAGCCTTTTCTTAGTTCTGAACTTGAATGACATGTTGACGTGGATTTTGCAGTGCCTTTAATACAGTAATAATGTCCTTTCATCTGATAGAAAGATCAATGCTGTTATTTTCAGCAGTAACTGTCGGTTGAATCTGACATTTGTTTTTCTAACCATTCCATAGTTAATTAACATTGTTTGTTTACCAATGATGCTCTGTCAAGGCAGAGTACTGTTTTTAATTTTACAAACTGAGTCCAGATGTACTTGATGTTTTACAACTTTAAGTTCACATATTTGATACAGGCATTGCCATCTGTTATGTGTAACCTGGGTTATGCTGCATATTGGCATAGAACTATAGTTCGTGCATTGCTTATTATCGACATATTTTTTAGTTATGATGTATTTAGAAGTCAATGATTAATCAAACTGTGATTTGGTAATTTGTGTCTAGATTTCCTTACCAGTTTGAAAATTGAGCATTTATACCTTTCCTTCTTTTTTCTGTAGCTTAATTGCACTGATGAGGATGTTATAGCTGGAGTTGTTTCAATATTCAAGGCTATCATTCTGAGGCCAGATTACTCACAAGAAGATGCACTTGCTGACAGTAGGAAGGCAAATAGTGTGATTCCTTTTCTGCTACACCTTTTAGATGAGCGGGATGGTACAGCTAGAGCTGTTGTTATGTTGATAGGAGAATACTGTTCAATGTAGTCATTTTATTCTTTCTCTTATGATACTGACTAAAAACACTTTTTAAGTCTAAAATCTTTTCTTTTAAATTTAGAACTTATACATATAAGGATTCTCCAGGAGCAAAGATGATCACTGTCTTATGGAAGTTCTGAAGCGCCTTTCTTCTGGAAACATTTCCCAGAGAAGAAATGCTATGGATGTTATATCAGAAGTCCTACGTATATCATCAAAATCACAAAGTTTAATGTCTTGTTCTGCTAGGTATGACGCTTATGTTGTTATACCAGTTTTTAGTTGTTGTATATTTATTTGTTGAAATGTGTATTTTAGGCAAGATATAGCCAACAAATTGCTAGAGCGGCTTGGAGATGAAGAAATTATGATTCGTGAACAGGCATCCAAATTACTTCCAATGATAGGTTAGCATTAAAACTGAAATGTAAAGTGTCATTTTTTTTTATACAGATTTCTTATATAAATTGGCAAGTATTAGCGGGTCTTGTATTGGCTGGAGCTTTATGGATGATTGGTTCTTGATGTGGTGCTGAACCTTCTTTTCCCAATTGTTAAGCACCATCTTTTTGGTTTTTAATTTTAATTTAAAGCAAAAACTATTGGTGGCCTATGTTTTATTCTCACATAAAGTCTATAGAGCTTTATATCAGGAGGTTACAAGGTGTGTTTAAGATGTGTGATTAAAGCAATTTATAAGCTTGCATCTAATAGCTTTAACTTATAGGTGGCTTCTTTGCATTTCCTTTACTTTTTTTTCTCTTTGAAATGATTCCTTCATTGTCTTTATTTGTTGTGCTCCTCTCCTTTAATGAGTTGCGCATTTTTTTAAGCCATAATGTTTTCACTTTATTTCCATATTTGTTACGGTGATCTAGAAAATATCTTGTCACAAAAATTTTACAAATGCGTGTGACAATTTTTATTGGTGAATTACTTTTGCAGACCCTTCATTGTACTTGCCTGCACTGGTTGGTCTTGTCTACTCTTCAGATGAGAGACAATCAATTGCTAGTGATTCCATCATTGAGGTCCTCAAACATCACAACCAGAGAATTGAAGTCATATTCTTGTTTCTTGACTGTCTTAGGTATGTCACCTTTCCTTTGCTCCTTCTACTGGGCCTCTAAAGTTTGGAGCTCAACTTATAGAAACTGTTTCTAGAGTTGGAGTTCAAAATCTAATAATTTTTTATAGGTGAAGATATCATTCATTCTTGGCTAAAATTTTACCTTCTTATCCTTGTAGCAATACCAGTATAAGCCTAGACTTTCCACAGTCCGATGGAGATGAAGGTACTTTTTTTCCCTACTTCCATCACTGTTTGAAATTTCATTGCATAGTTCTGTATTTTATATTAACCTTTATCGAATATAGGTTGAGCATTTATTGACTGCTGTGTAATACTATCAGTGGATTAGTTTTATGTTGTTTAACAACTTCTCAAGTGGCATTTGATACCATAGATTTGTGGATAATTTTGTTTGTAAAATTCCATACCAATTTCAATCAGCTTTTTCACATCTGTATCTCCTAAAACTAAAGTTCATCAAGTTTTCTAACACAGTTTAATATGGAAAGTAATGGCCGCTTCCTTTGAAATTGTTCAAGATCATGCACTATCCAGACATTGTAAATATGAAAATCACATTCTGCTGTTGAAGCAATAGTGTAAGATCACCAAATTCTTAATAGTGCTAGCTGATTTTCACTGGCATATAATATAAGGATGCATAATACTGCGCAATATGCATAACTACATATCACTTTAATGTGTTATATTTTCAAGATGCACATCAAAGTACATGTACATAATTACATTATAGGGTCCACTTCAAATTGTGATAATTTCTTATACTTTTCCTTGTTCACCACTGTGACTGTAAATATTGAACAGTTTGTAATATCTGTTTCTTGTTTAATTGAACAGTTTGTAATATCTGTTTCTTGTTTATCCACATCCGTTTTATGTTAAAAATACTGCATTTATTATGTTCTCATTTTTTTTATCTGGTGTCAGGGTCAAAGTTGGATACTGACCGATTACTCAAACTGGTTCCAGTATGGTCTAAAAGTGTAAGATGGTAGATTGAGAAATTATGTATGGCTGTAGGATTTGGTTCACTCTAAGGTTCAGAGTAAATGCATTGAATTATAACTGTTGATAGGAAAATTACTACTGATATTTTAACTCATTATTTGTCATGCATATGTATTCTGTCACAATTACAACCATTGACTTTCCAATCAATGACTGCAACTATATACCTTTTCAGAGTGCATGTCCTGCATTCCAATAAACGGTTATAACTTACGGCCATTACCTGTTTTGCTTTCTCTCTCCTTTTGTTTTTGTTTTTTAAATGTGGGAATTGCTTCTTTTTCTTTCTATGTGGAAATATGACCAAGAAAATGGAAATAAATGACTGATGTAATTTTTGCTTAGGTCAAGTTCGTTAATGGGATGGGAACTGTAGACTTTTTAAGACTTAATATTTGTGATAAATAGTAATAGATTATTTCAACATTTAAAGACTGCTAATTTCTGAAGTGATGTGCTACTGGAACCCAAATAATCCTAAAAGCAATGTATGTATACCTAAGAGTGATTGTTTATCTCTAATATTCTCCCTTACGTTGAAACCCTTTGTTCTCAAATCATGGACAATGACATAGTACTAGCCCTCATGACCTGGTTAAAGTTAAATTCTATGATGATTTGGGGAGGCTACAAGAAAACTCTTAGTATTTGGTAGAAGTTGCTCTTGCCCATGTTAAGAACCAAAGCAAGCTAAAGTTTAAGCTATTGGGTACGGGGTTACCATTGTCTTTCTTACTCTAAGCTCAGTTCTTGAAGAGTTCAGGTTTGGCCGTTTTTTTTAATTGATGGTGACTGTTTATTACTTTTGGTATATCTGTTTCCCTTTACATGTTCACCTGTGGCTTAACCATGTACACTTGCATTTTATGTAAATATGTTGGTTTACTGTTATCAATTAAAAAATATACTCCAATAAATGTATTTTCAGTACAGGAATCAACACTAACAAAAAATATTCTAATTTGTTATTTCCAATATTATCAGGTTCAAGACTGGAACCTTTTAATCGGACCACTGGTTGACAAGATGTTTGCAAATCCATCAAATGCAACTATTGTCAAATTCTTGAGTTATATAAGTGAAAACTTGGCAACTGTTGCTGATCTTGTATTGCATCATGTTATGTTGCATGTTAGAGACCAGAAGCAGTGAGTATATGAAGTACAATGTTTTAAATATCAAATGTTATCTTTGATCCTTAAACCAAATATTATAGCTGTTATGTTTTCCCCTTATTTATAATTTTGATCTCAAGAGCCTTAACTGCAGAACCAAAGACCCGTGTGCTTGTGACAAATACTGGATACAATGAAAATTCACTTCATAAGAACTTTTAAATCCAATGGATGATAACCTGATGCATTCCACATTGATTGAGAGTTCAAAGAAGATATTTGAATTATGCTCTAGTTTATTGAGCTGAAAGGCATGGTCTCAGTGTGGAATGTTGCTTGGTTGGCTGGTGTGTTATAGAAGTCAAAGACTTAAGGAATCCATAATTTTTTCTGATCTTATTAGCCAAGCTGTTAAAGCATGAAAAGATAATGAAGAATTATGCTCTTATTTTATGGTTGGTTTTGATTTATCATAATAGTTTTTCTTTGGTAAATTAGGATGCATTAGTAACTCTTTCCATCTCTCTTCAAACACAATTTATGTAATTACAGCACCGGACTTTACAGTGGCTTGACATTACTTTGTTGTTTGGAATGTCTACATTTGTTCTATTGTAATTCAAGGAACAGCAGTGTTTTAAGTCTACATTTGAGAAACGGTCCTTCCTACTGATATATTTGTCCTGGTTGTATTGCATATTTTTTTTGTTTGTTTTGGGACAGCTGTCAAGTTTATGATGACTAATAATTTATGGTTGGTTTTCTTTTCTCATACGAATGTTGCCCCTTGGCTTTTCTATTCATCACTTATCCACATGAAGTGCACAATATATGCATTATTACTGGCCAAGTGATCAAAGTTTTATTTCTGCTTCAGTTTCTTTCTAATATGATTGTAGTGTGTAATGATTGTACGAGATTTATCATGGTCATATACAATATTTCCAGTGTGTAAAAGTGTTTATTTGAGTCAAATGGGACATGCTAATCTCATTCATAATATCATACTGTGTCTTCATTTGGATTATTATAATATTAAAATCTTTTTGTCCTTATATTCTGTCATCAGAGTGAATGTGTCTATATAATTGTCTCAAAAGTGGGAAAATTCTAGTGTAAACTAAATGCATTGACAATGGATGTGTAATCACTAAATGTAATGTGGCACAAAGACTTGTGCAATTATTTAATTTGTTGGTGATAATTTCTTTCGTGATACATTTTCAATTCTGCTGCAGGATTGGTGAAAGTTTCGTATCAAGATGGGAGCAAAGAACCTACACAAGTGAAGAATTTGAAGAAATGCAGCTATCTCTGTTCGAGCATCTTTGCCCTTTGCTCATAATTAAAATTCTTCCCTTGAAAACTTTCAACGACCTCAATTCATCAATTATGTATGGGCATCTCAGTAAAAACATAATCCATGGTATATATTTCTGCCTTGTATCTGCCTGCCTGATTCTCTTGATGGCTATATTGATTCTACCATTGCCCAATTATTGTTCGCATGTCAAGGATTTATAGAGTCTGCTACCTTTTTTTTTTCCACATGCAGATCTTCTCTTTTAGAGGTTTGCTTTTTCATTATTTTTTCTTTTGTTAACAGTTATCCATTCTGTTTTACCTGGTATTAAAACCTGTTTATCTAATCTTCTGATGTGCAAATTTAAAGCTCATGGAATCAGATTTTGTTCCTGTTTCTATTTGCTCAAGACTAAGGCACATCTAGAATTTGGTTGCTGAGCCCATTGAATTAAGATTACTGTGGTTTTTTAATGTTTCCAAAAGTTGGATGCAAAACTTAACTACTATGTGATTCCTTCGTATAATAAAATCTTGTTCTAGTTTAGTTTGACACTGTAAGATGTTAAATATGGACTCTACTTTTACATTTTGTGGATATTCTGCTACTTTGTTTAAATGTGTCCCTAAATGATCCAACACTTAGTAGACTTGTATTGTAGACTGTAGTTAAAAGAATGACGGATGGACTGAGACAATACGGCCACTTAGAATTTTTTAAATTCTCTCTTCCTTGCCAATGTTGTCAGAAGTTCATCTGCTCAAGGTGCTTAAAACTATACTAGTAGTAACTGATATTTCGCATAGATGAAACTAAAAGGTAGACAAAAGAAGTCTTACCACTAAACAATTCATTGTTAAGGTTGTTAGTTTTATACAGTCATGATTCTGGACTCCAATCCTAATACAATCTCATGTTCTTGAGCATCGAACATTAACTACTATGTTTGTCAGATCAGACATTGTATCATTTTTCGTTTAATTCATTGAGTTTTTCTTCTGAAGTTATTACAAACTGTGTATATTTCTTCCTTGCGAGGTAGATGCAGCAAACAGAAACACTGATATTGATTGTGATTGTATCGCTGCTTTCCTTCTAAACAGGTTGGTCCTTGAAGAACATAGCCTGTCTCCTTCAACTAAACATTACAGGAGCCTGATGCATATGTCCTTTATTCATTTGTTTCAGGGCTTTTTGTGAGTTTGAATTTGAAGATGTTCAGAAGCTCTCTGCTGAGCTGTGTGGACGCATTCATCCACAAGTAATGTTCTCTTCCCAATCCCCCTCTACCCTGGAATTTTACAGGAAAGACATCCACGAGAACAACCTTGGTTTTATTTACATTTCAGTTTGAGTTTTTCTTTACACTGTCTTGTATACTACATTATTAGGGTGTAAGCCGGTTGCACCTAACCTGCAATCCTTTCTAACCCAATCCAATTGCATTTTTCTGGGTTGGGTTGGGTTTGGACGTTTTTGTGCACCCAATTAAAATTGGTTGAGTTGGGTAACGGGTTCGAATTCCAAACCTAATAAACCCGACCTAATCCAACTACATAAATATGTAATAAAAATATTATTTGTCCTATTAATTTACTACAAAAATGATTTTATAATATGAATATTATTTATAAATTTGTTATAAATATTGTTTATGCCTTATAAATATTAAGAAACATTGAAAATATTTATGTTGTGATATTTCTTAAAAGTTAATAATATTTTTAAATTATTCAACCAATGACCCAAACTGACCCGATTATAATTGGATTGAGTTGTTAAATAAAAAGAGGTAAACCCAACCCAACTAAATTTAATTGGGTTTGGTTGGAAATTAGATTAAACTCGACCTAACTTGAACTACTTACACCTGTACTACTTTACAACATAATTGAGTTTTAGATGAAATTCTTCAATACTATTATAATTTTTGTTTTGATGCAGTTCTTAGTTCTGCCAGTTTTCGATAATCAATTACATATTCTTATAATAATCCTTGTTTCTTCTCTTTATGACTGACATCTAATCTGAATCTGGCACCACAGTAAACCTTATTAGTTGTAACCTATTGGCAGTTTATATTTATTAAAATGTCCCTTCAACCTTTCTATGCTTTCTGATTTTTTAGGTTCTGCTCCCATTTGTTAGCTCCATATTAGACGGAGCTGTTGCCTCTAAGAATATACTGAAGATAAAGACCTGTTTATTTTCAATCTGCACATCACTTGTGGTAAATATTTCCCCCCATCATTATTTAGATTTTTTGGTGCTTTTTACTAGTTTGTTTCAGTTTCTGGCATTTTCTGCATCAATTTGGCTGGCAATAAGGTGCCGTTTTTGGATTTACAGGTCAGAGGATGGGAGACACTCTCTCATCGTTCAATGTATGCAATCAGAGAGATGATTGAAACTGTATTGTTATGGCCTTGTCTGAACGCTGATTCAGGTTTGTAAGAATTTTGTTTCTAAGTTTCTTTCAATTTTATTTGAACCAAATCTAATTGTGATGATTACGTTTTCTCTCAGTTTCTAAAGCACAACACGGATGCATTGATTGTCTAGCACTAATGATATGTGCTGAACTACAAGCTAAGGAATCAATCACTTCCATGCCTGGCAAAATTAGGGCCCTTGGAAAAGAAGGTATTATTGATGTGTTTTAGTGAATTTTAAGCTTGATGCTCCAGGTTAGTTGAATGTGACTTCATCTCAGTTCTTTTGAGTCTTCTGCTGCAGGGAAGTCTGTTGTCAGCTATGTGATCAATCAGTTCTTTAACTACAAGAATGAACGAACTTCAACTCCTGAGTTTGGGGATGAAAACTCGGAATTTGTTCCTGCTTCAGTTTCTCTCTCTTTTCGTCTGTGTATGGGTAATGTTCTCATTAGCACTTGCCAGAAGATACCTGAATCTTGCAAGAAGCCCTTTGCAGCACAAGTTATTCCTTTTCTCCTTCAATCTCTTGAGGTAACAGTGCATATTAAGATCACATTTGCCTGATAGTACTCGTTTACTAGAGTTTTAGTTTTTGAAACTTCAACAATCTTGATTAGTTATGAAACTAACTATATTTGGCTAACAGTTTGAAACGAAGTCAGAGATTAGAGCAGCATGCACCCAGGTTCTATTTTCAGCTGTCTATCATTTAAGATCTGCAGTTCTTCCCTATGCATCTGACCTTCTCAGAATTGCCCTAAAAGCCCTAAGGAAGGAGTCAGACAAGGTAAATTACCTTTGTCATTCACCATTAATAATGCTACATATGTTCTTCTGATAATCAATGTTAACATATATGTAAATTTATCAGAATTAATAGTTTTACACAAGTTTCTTATCTATCTACTTGCTGCATCTTGGGTTTGGTGTATTGACCATATTGTTGGTAGGTGGCTTAATCGTGGATTGAAACTAATTACTAGGTCACTTAAAAAGAATTTTATCGACTTTGGTACCATAATATTTGACAATAAAAATTTATGGTTGTGTTCTTTTTTGTTGGCGTTTTGAATGTTGTCAAATATTTATAGCAAGCTTCACAGGTAAATTGTATCACCCACTCACCATTGTAATTTTATTAGACTGTCATATCTGTTAGCATATAGCTGAAATAATGAAACATGTTAGAATCAATATTGTAGGGTTAAATATGTTTTTATTTCCTAAACTTTGATGCAAAATTAGAATTCATTATTTTAAACTTTGATATAGTTTGGTTTCTAAACTGGAAAAATTAATAGATATAGTCCTCTTAATCCAATTTCGATAAATTTTTTTGACGTGTTAAACACGGTTTTAGTATGGTGTTTGAGTCTTTTATACCAATTGAAACGTTCCAATTCAAATGTCAGCCTGGAACACCGTAACAAGTCCAAAAAAATTAATATCTTTGGGTTAAAAGGACTATGTTCATTCATTTCTAAGGTTTAGAGACCAAAATGTATTAAAGTTTTGGACAAATGTGAATTCTAATTTTGCGTCTAAGTTTAGGGATTAAAAACATATTTAACCCTAATATTTTATCTTCATGATGTTTATGAGTATCTTAGGACTTCAATTATATCTCAAAACTGGTTTTCCATGTATTTAGATTATCTGTTAGGAATAGTTTCCCTATTTTTATCTCATGATTTGTCTCCTTGTTTAATTTTAATTTAGATTACTGTTTAGTCTATAAGTAAGGGTTTGAGCTTTATTTCTTATCATTGAACTGGAAAACACACTATTGAATAAAGTCATGAACTCAGTGACCACTCTCTCTTTTGTCCTTTGCCCTCACTACTTTATAAAACCCCATAATTTCAATAATATCCTTGTTGAATTGAGGCAAATAAAGTCGCATTAAATTTCAATCTGAAGTTTATTTTAATTTAATTTCTATGTATGTATGTATTGACAGTGTAAAACACAGAGACTATTTATTTATATTTATTGGTGTGGAAAATATTTATTGAAATTAAAAGGAAGGTAACCAGTAGAATTGTGGTAATCAAAATGTTGGGAGAAAGGCAATGGATGACAGCTTGGTATAAAGTGGACAAGTAAGAAAGCTGATACGGCTTTCTTTTGAATTTGAGTGTAGCCGTATTATTTCTCATAACGTGTGAGAAAATGTCGTATTATGTTTATGCATTTTTAATGTTCAACAGGAAAGGATAGCAGGTGCGAAGCTCATAGCATCACTTATGGCCAGCGAAGATGTGATTTTGGAAAACATATCTGTTGGACTATTAGAAGCCAGGTCTGTACTCTCAACCATATCTTCGTCAGATCCTTCTCTTGAGTTACAACAGCTTTGCCGCAAGTTGCTAGCATGCATATCTTCTCCTTGAGTTGCAACGAACTCTATTGTAGGCTTGTAGCGGTATATCACTCTTTCCCCCCTTTTATTATTCAGTGTACATAGTTCACTTTCGTATGCGCAGATAAAATATTTTTGAAATAGGTTCGTTGCATACTTGTATGAGACAAGAAGAATACATTCCCATGATCATGTTGTATACAACATCTGTTAATACCCGTTAACGTCAAATTCAGGGACATGCATGCAGACTTCCATATCTTTTGTTTTTTTCAGACAATTGGCATCCATCCATTTCGTCCATATCGTGTATTTTTCTGCTTTCGCTCCTTTCTGAAAATGAAACGTTTAAGATGAGGTAAAAAGCTACATCACAGCTGTATGCTGGAGTTCAACTTGGCAATAGTTTTCTTATTGAAAAACAAGGTTTATTGAAGAGTGTGGTATGGAAGAAAAAAGGCAAGAAATTGTACGGGATAGTATTTTTATGGGGATTGACAGGGTACAGGGTATACTAAGTGAGAAAGACAATTTTATACGAGAATGGGTAAAATTAATTTGGGCAATGAATATGCAGATGATCGGATTAAAAAATTTTCAAGTCGCATAATAAATAAAAATATTAATTGCTCTTAACTTTAAGAAATTCACTTCAATCGTGTATTTTTATTTCAATCTTTCACAATAAGATGTAGTGATAAATGTTAATGATATAACTATATTTTGATGGAGTTGAGAATTTTTTTTTTTGTTCATTTGTGAAAATGTTTTATGTAAGCTTTATTTGTATAGATTAACTTTAAAAAGAGATTTGGTGTTGTGAAGAACAGAGCATATTTGCGACATTTCTATAAATGAGATTTAAAGCAAAAAAATAAAAAATAATTTTGACACACCCATACATCCGTCCCATTCCAACATCTTGGATAGTAAAAGTTAAACCTCTTTTGTCACTTCAAATACTGTTCAACAAATAGTACAGAAAAATAAAAAATGTAAGTACTATGTAATAATAAATTAAAAGTTTTCATTCGAAAAGGTTTTTATATTCTTGTTTGACTATGTTTGTATCATAATTATTATGAAATATAATTGAAATTTTGAAAACAATACAGAGAAATAAGAAGTATTGGAGTGTCATAAAAGTGATTACTCTGTAAAATTTATCGTGTCATTACTCTTTCATTCCGAGCTTGAATGACAGAATGATGAGCATCTGATTTGAGTGCTGGTCCCTGTAATAAATTATTTAACAATCATGGACCGATCGTAGAAAAAAAAAAAGTATCTGAGCGTTGATTACTACATTTTTGCATTAATTTAAAAATATATTTACCCTTATAGAATATTTTCATGTTTTGCCCTTGAGAGACAATATAGTTTCATCTTCATTTCTATTCGTTTGACTTAATATTTCAAAATTTTTATTAAGATTAAATTAATATTAAACATGCATTCAACACAGAAAATTAATTAAAGGCCAAATTGTTCTTTGGAGATTAAGTTTAATAATATTTTTTAAAGAATCAATATGTCCCGCGAGATATTTTTCAGGAGTATCTAGCTAGCTAGCAGGTGCGTACGCCTAAGTTATTTTAACAATCTAAAGTATCTTTTTTATATAAAAATAATATAATCCTATTCTACCAGCGACATATTCATTCTTTTTTTTTTCTCAGTCAATAGTCTTAGCATTTCACTACATTTAATCCAATACAATTCTACCTCGCAATGCAAATTGTTCAATAATTGCACAATCAAATTCTAGATTTTCTGTATTGAGATGTAAAGTGTTTTACTATTCCTTATTCCTCCAAAAGTTAATTTTCAAAATTTAAACATAATAACAGAAATCAATATATGTTTGCTTTGATAACAGTTCCGGAACGACTTCCTGATATAAGGTGAAGAAGCTATGTGCGAAGTGAGTGTAATTTATCCTATTAGATTTTTCCTCTTTAACTAATTTATAAGTAGTTTTTCTTCTCTCTTTTTTTCTGTTGCTAAGCTCTTCATCTGGTATCTTTAATATCTTCTGTTATTCTCTCATCTTGGGATAACATGATCGATCTCCTATCATTGTAGAGGTAGTTAAACGTGTTCCACACCAACATGGTAAAATAACAATTCCTAAATTTCTTTTCTGAAGCATAATTATTTTTATCTAGAAAATTATTATTTTTAAATTGCTAGAGAAGAAAAAGTAAATTGTTTGAAGAAGTTAGACAATTGTCAAACAAAGAAGAAAAAGACGAGAAATAAAGCAGCATAGTAAAAGGGAAATAAAAGAAGTAGTTTTGAAAAAAAATTGGATTGGTACGAGGAAAAGGACGTGATTTGCCACCGTAATATTTTGTTTGCAGAATATAAATACAATCTTAACCACCTTTCACTCATTTATAATCCCACATCGAAAGTGGCTCTCTCACTCTCTCTCTCTCTCACCAAAAGAAAAGAAAAGGAAAAAAAAAATGCTCCAACTGGTGTTCGCCGTGGCGTTCTCCGCTGTGCCGCTGACTCTATACATTCCGCCCATACGGTGCTTCAATCTCTTCGTCCACGCCCTCCAGAGCTTTCTACAAGATTCCTCTATCTTCTCCTTTCGCGCCTTTTTCCGCATCAGACTCGCTTTCTCCCGCATCTTCAACTCCTTCGTCCACGTTGCCTGGTAGATCCTCTCTCTCTCTCTCTCAAGAACTTCAAACGTTAGGGTACCGATGTATTACGCCACGTGTAACTGCTTCTTCCTGCCATGCCATCACATAATTCATTCGTCCATCCATCAATAAACAACAACTTTTACTTGTATAATCTTCTCTCATCTTGCTTTCTTAATCTCCCCTTTCCACAATTTCCCCCTCTTTTCTTATTGCTCATCAATTTTTATGTTCGATTGTTGCGACTTCAACCAATTGCAATTTTGCTCCATAGGATTCACTCGGATCCAAGCAAATTTTTGCCTTACTTTTTACTCTCTCAAATACTATATTTCTTCTATTTTGCTTTGATGTATTTTAATCTCGCACAAATTGGATCTCGGATATCATGATCATGCAATTTTAATCTCTCTACTATCTCTACTATTTTTTATGCTACGTCAACATTGTGATCGTCTTACGGGATCTTAATGGTATCTGGAAGGGAGTGAAGGAACAATTAAACCGCATTAACATTCATGTGAAATCAGGCAACAGTAAATTGCCACATGATTATTCAGTGTCGTGTTAGCAAATTATAATTAAATTTAAAGTATTTGACTGTGTAAGTAAAAAAAAACTACAATAGGAATTTTTCATTTTTCATATTATGAATACGGTTATTCAATAAAATGTCATTTTTATTGTAGATTTTAAGGTAGTTATTATAAAATTTAATAACTTTTGTCATAAAAAATAAAATACTAGTGATGATAATTGTATAATAATCATTAACGGTTATCAAATTCTCGATGCTTCCGTGTTAACTCGGAAGTAAACATGTTTCCAGACATGTTTCCGAGTTTGGAGCGATTCTGCAAGTTTGAAAGAAGAAAAATTAAGAAAAACGAGGTCGTTTGAAGTTTAGGGTTTCATGACCTGATTATTACTATCTCTCGCACCCCTCTGTCTCTCCGTTGCTATCGATAATATTTATTTTTATGAACAATATATCTATAAATTTTATTTATTTAAAGTTATATAATTTTGTAGACTTATTTGAATTAAGATATTATTTATATAATATTTTTTATCTGAAGTAAACACTTACGAGTCGAGCTTACGATTCGAGCTCCTCTCACGATTCGAGCTTCTCTCACGAGTCGAGCTTCTCTCACGAGTCGAGCTTCTCTCACGAGTCGAGCTTCTCTCACGAGTCGAGCTTCTCTCACGAGTCGAGCTTCTCTCACGAGTCGAGCTTCTCTCACGAGTCGAGCTTCTCTCACGAGTCGAGCTTCTCTCACGAGTCGAGCTACTCTCACGAGTCGAGCTACTCTCACGAGTCGAGCTTCTCTCACGAGTCGAGCTTCTCTCACGAGTCGAGCTTCTCTCACGAGTCGAGCTACTCTCACGAGTCGAGCTACTCTCAAGTTTGATAACCTTCACCATTAACTTACAATTTCACCATATAAACTATTTATATCCCAAATATTTGATCGAGGTTAGAACACAGGTAAGTCATGCATTACTATTCAATTATATAAGTTTATTGTTTTAGATGGTTATTTTAAAAAGTATATTGATTGATATCTAAAAACTGAATAGAAAGTCGATGGGTATTTGGCTGTATAGATTATGCAACGCGTTTCTATTAAGTAGTTTATAACTTTTATACTGCATAAATAAATTTTCTTTTTGAAGAATGGGCTTTTTAGTTTTTACATTGAGCTAGGAATAGGACAAGAAAGGGCAAGTGGGGAAAAAAAGATGTGTCATTTTCTATGGAGGGGTTGGTTGCTTGGTTCCTTTGACGATTTGGTTTGATTTGTGGTTGGCCTTTTTTACATGATTTTTCTCGTGTTTGACGGTTGCAGTTGCAGAAGCCTTGGTGCATGTCGACCAGGGCAACATTTAAAAACTTTTGCGTTTACTTTTCAACCTACCAACGCCAACTTCCCTCTCATTAAATCACATCAATTAATAGTCAAAAATCTAACTTTCATGTTTTATTTGAGATGAAAACTTTGGTACAAAAGACAATTTCACTTTAGTTGAATGAAGTATTATAACTAAAATTAAGGGTTAAATATGTTTTTAGTCCCTAAATTATTTGTTGTTTTTGGTTTTCGTCCCTCTTTCGAAGTAAGGTACAATTTGGTCCTCATTCTTTTTGAAAACGTTCGTTTTAGTTCTCGAAAACTAACACCGTTTAAAAATTTGGTCCTCATTTAGGAACAAAATGAGAACTAAAACCAAAGTTCTG
This sequence comes from Vigna umbellata, assembly GCF_029865625.1. Classification (NCBI taxonomy): domain Eukaryota; kingdom Viridiplantae; phylum Streptophyta; class Magnoliopsida; order Fabales; family Fabaceae; genus Vigna; species Vigna umbellata. The sequence continues at coordinate 22,935,456 of NC_142169.1, forward strand.
AAGACTAAAACGAACGTTTCGAAAAGAATGAGGACCAAATTGTACCTTATTTTAAAAGAGGGACGAAAACCAGAAACGGTCAATAGTTTAGGGACTAAAAACATATTTAACCCTAAAATTAATTATATAAAATTTAAATTATTTTTCTTTGGCAATGATTGATCAGGGTATAATTAAACGAACTAATTACCACGCATACGTTTTGATGTTTATTACCTCTTCAATTTTGTTCTCAAATTTTTTTATTTTTTACAGTTTTATACTCTTATTTATATATGCATACATATACGTGTATATATTACGGTAGTTTCATATTTTAATTTTTAGTATATATATTAAATGCTGATATTTTAGATTAATATATCATTTGTTATTATTAATAAATGTCTATTGTGTAATACTTTTAAATATGAAGAATTTAGAATGGAGGGGGAGTATGGGATTAGTGTTTTGTTAGGATAATGACTCTGACTTTTCTTAGATATAGTTTTCTGATTTAGAAAACATTTATTTTGTCTTTAGTCACTTTTAAATAGTATCTTAATCATGGTTGGCACTGTGTCCTAGTGCCATATAAGTGCAAAATTGAGTGATGAGAACTAAGATATTGTTGGAAGTAAAATAAAAACAATACCTTATTTAATATTGCTGATGACATTAGATAGCAGGTGGCGTTATTCCCCTCATTTGACCAATATTTCCTTACAGTTGTTAATGATTTAGATTAAGAAGTGAGAACTTAATGGTGTTCTTTCTTCCCACGAAATTATTTATAATATAATAAATTACTCTCATAAAATAAACTATGAGAAGCAAAAACGTTATCTTCTCTCCTGTGCTCGCTGAGTTTGCTTGAAGAAAATAAATTTTTCTAGCAAAGAAGTATTAAAACTGATGAGCCATAAATATTTAAAAGAAGGAAAATGATACTTGAACAACTATTTTTGACAACATTTAGACACGCGCGCACGTGTCAAAATCTGAGTGGTCCAGTTGGAAAAATTAAATGAAAATGGACCACTCAGATTTTGACACGTGTGCGCGTGTCTAAATGTTGTCAAAAATGGTTGTTCAAGTGTCATTTTCCTTAAAAGAAATATTCAAAAGTCCCTTTTATTTTGTTCTCTCCTATCTTCTCAATTTCTCTCACATCTAAAATGCTTTAAAACTCTCCGTTTATTATCATAAAACATTCTTAAATATTTTTCCTTTATAATTTGTCCCTTAGCATTTATTATTAACATTTCTCTTATCTACCGAATTTTTTTTATCCACATATAGATGGTAATCGGTCTGTTGATTTTATGAATGACTTACTTTCACACATTCCCTTTAACTTTATATTTAAAGAACGTAAGATTAAAAGTGTCATTTTCAAGAATTAACATAATCGGTCTAGAACTTATTACCACATCGTCACTTAATCTTAGTATGTGAAAATGTAAGGCTAAAAGAGTCTTTTTCAATCATTAACATAATCAGTTTTGGGCTTACCATCACATATCCCTTTAACCTTAGTATTAGGGTTATAAAAGTTTTCTCTTTATCCTTTTGTTATGATACTTTTTACTTTGTTTAATAATATAAATCATCTTTACTAACATTTTGATAAGTTCACTTTCATCTTTTTTAGGATTGTTATCGGTTATTTAAACAGGTCAACCATTTGCTTAGTGGGAGACTAATGTTTATCAATTTTTTAAGGTACCTTATGAGGTTAGTGATTGTCTTTAGGAATTGATGCTTAACCAAACTTTTGAGAGACTAACGCTCACCAAATTTTTGAGAGTACTTTAAGACGTTTATCCTATCGTCTTTTGTGAGATTAACACTCAACTAATCACCTTTTAGGAGACTAACATTCAACCAAATTATTGGGAGCGTAATGTTCAACCAATTATGAGTTAGGAGACAGATTGCTCAACCAACATATTGCATTTTGAGAGACTAATGTTCAACCAATTATGAGTTGGGAGACTGGTTGTTTAACCAGCATATCGCTATTTGGGAGAGACTATTTGCTTACCAATTATGAGTTAGGAGATTAGTTGCTCAAACAAAATATCGCCTTTTGGGAGACTATTACCAATGATGAATTGGGAGACAGGTTGTTCAACTAAGTAATGTTTAACCAATTATAAGTTAGGAGACTAGTTGTTCAACTAACATATCGCTATTTGAGAAACTATTAGTCACCAAATATGAGTTAGGAGATTAGTTGCTCAACCAACATATTGTTATTTGAGATACTATTAACTCATCAAATATGAGTTGGGAGACATGTTGCGTAACCACTATATCACTATTTGGGAGACTATTTAAAAAGATTTGCAAAACATGTAAACTTTATTTATGCCTCATTGAAAACATTACATACAACAAGTAAAAAAAAGTACAGTGCACCATATAATAATTTGGCTATAGTAAAAGTTCATATTGCTTACATTCCTAGTCCTTGAGACTCGTCTCCCATTTAATGTTTCTAACTCGTATGCTTCCTTTACCAAGACCCAACGTATTCTACAAAGAGTTTAACTCATTTTGTCGATAGGTTGTCGTCAGTATGTTATAATGTTGTAATAGATTCCTCTAATAAGAGTTGGGATTGCTCCTTTTCCCTTATGAGGTCTTCATGCTGTCTTTGGAACTCTTATATAATTGTCCTAACTTTCTGGTTCTTTCTTCTCAACTTTCCATCATTTTTGTCAATGCTAAAATATTCTAACCAAAAAGTATTAAAACTAATCAACTAGAAACATTCAAGAATAATCTTTTTTCCATCTCCAATAGTTCCTTTTATCTTGCTCTCAAATTTCTCTCACTCTTTAGGTTGTTCTAAAACTCTCTATTTATTATTATAAAATAATATTTCTCCTTTATAATTCGATTCTTTAACTTCTAAATTGCACTTTCATTAATATTTGTCTCATCAACCAATCTAATTTTTTTTTTATATTCACATATTTTATTGACCAATCAACTTTTTATATATCCACATAAACCTATCTCATGAATATCAACCACATAAATAAATAAATGAAGAAAATAGAATAAAAAATTATACTAGTTTAAGCCAAAATAATTAAGTGATATATATATATATATATATATATATATATATATATATATATATATATATATATAATTTCATTTTGGGTTAAATATGTTTTTAGTCCCTGAACTATCAGACGATTTTGTTTTTAGTCCCTACTCAAAACTTTGATGGTTTTTAGTCCTTATAGTTTTGAAACTCTGAGTATTAGTCCTTAAAAATGGACGGTGTTAAGTTTTTGTGGATGTGGCAAACGGCGATGCCACGTCATCACTGATATCTGCCTTCACTCTCTGCCACGTGGGATGTTTAACTGTTGAAGTTAGATTAAGTCAGTTAATCGGAACAGTTTCACGCGTTTAAACCTAACACAATCGTAATCGGAACGTTCTTCTCCCAAAACGCACGTTATAAAGAAGTCCTTTCTCTCTTCTTGTTCTTGGATTTGCAATCTGTGGTGAAATCTGGTTCGGAATTAGGTGAAGTGGAATCGAAGAGTGTTTCAATGTCGGAAGAGTTTGCGATCGAATTGCACTTGGATCCGGCGTTGGAGAATCAGGTGCTGAAGGCGTGGAACGTTCTCGCGCGCCGGCAAATCACCACTCACCTCATCGAGATGAAGTCGCGCCCTCACACAACGCTCTTCTCCGCACCCTTTCTAGAACCTTCCAAGCTCGAATCACTTCTCAGAACCTTCGCATCCAAGCACGATCCTCTTTCTCTCTCCTTCTCCTCCGTCGGCACCTTCCCCAACCACGCCGACAATCTCCTCTTCCTTGCGCCCACGCCCTCCCTCTCCCTCCTCCAATTCCAGTCCCACCTCTGCGACGCCATCAGAAAAGAAGGTATTGAGATCTCCGACGACTTCGCCTTCGATTCCTGGATACCTTACTGCTCGGTCGCACACCACGTCGCCAAAAACAAAATGCCCGAGGCTTTCTCTCTCTTGCGGGAACTTAAACGCGTGAAACTGTTCCGATTAACTGACTTAATCTAACTTCAACAGTTAAACATCCCACGTGGCAGAGAGTGAAGGCAGAGATCAGTGATGACGTGACATCGCCGTTTGCCACATCCACAAAAACTTAACACCGTCCATTTTTAAGGACTAATACTCAGAGTTTCAAAACTATTAGGACTAAAAACCATCAAAGTTCTGAGTAGGGACTAAAAACAAAATCGTCTGATAGTTCAGGGACTAAAAACATATTTAACCCTTTCATTTTTCATTGAAAACTAAGATTTAAAAAGAAAAATATGCTATTCTCCATATTTCCACGCATTCATATATATTTTCAGGCCTGCAAAATAAGCTTTTATGCAGAAGAAGAATATTCCAAATTGTAAGTACCATTTGTGGGGTGTTGCTCCCTCTACCACCACATCTTACTCCCTCCATCTCCCCATTCCTGTTTTATTCCTCCTTTCATCTTTCTATTCATGTTTTACCCTGTTTTATTCCTCCTTTCATCTTTCTATTCATGTTTTACCCTTCTGTACAATTTTATTTTTAGAGTTAATATTTTTTAACTTTTACCTACTCCAATCACTTACATAAGTGCGATGGTCTGGTTTATGCTTAACTAATAAGTATTTGTTATTGACAATTATACTATTTCTTTCTCTCTTCAATCTCATCACCCAAACAACACAACTATTTTAATGGTGGACTCATGTTTCTATGTTTCATTTTCTTCTGTCTCTCTCTGTTTTTTATGTTTTTTTTCCATTGTTGTATCTTTTGAACTTTCTGATTGTTTATCTTACCCACACCAACGTACGAAGAGTTAAGCAATCTCGCATAAAAAAATGTTGATACATGAGGAAGAAATATATGTCGCAATGTGTCAGAAAAAATATTGTGGAGGATAGTTAATTTTATAAAAAGGTTGAAACATTTTATATAATCATTTAAATGAAAATTAAAATATTGAAATTTTAAAACTTTAAGAGAGGAATTTGATCATTTAAATTTAGAAAATTTTAAATTATAATTAAATAGTAAGAATTTTGAACTTTTGAAATTTTTTTAATTAATTCATGTATACATTTTTCATTTTTTTATTCCGTTATCGTTTTGAAATTGAGATACAAATACTTTAACACATTTTACTAACAATAATGAATATTTCTCTCACGTTAATAATCGATTGTGGTTAATTTCCAGATTTATTTTGCAATCATCTTTTTTTACCAACATTAATGATATATGTTTCCATTAATGTCATTTAGAATCTTTTATCAATGTCAATATAATTATTTTTTTATGATGTTAGTCATAAAATATTCATTATTGTTAGTCATAAAATATTTATTATCATTTGGAACCGTTGCACTGCCGAATGACCACTGCAAATATCATGCATCGTTGCACCACGAAAAGTCACACCACCGCACCACGAAACCAAACAGATATGGAGACAGGAATATGAAGAAGAACCAAACGGATATGGGAAAGAGAAGTAAGAGTTGGGAGATGTGAAGAAACAGATCTAGTGAGAGTTGGAGGGGGTGTGAATCTAGAAAGAGAAAAAGTGAGACTTGGGAGGCTAGGGGGTGGGGGCAAGTGAAAATGGATGAGTAAAAATAGGTAGGAATTTAGAGTTTTAGAATAAAGTAAATAAATATGATTAAAAGCTACTTTTATAATTAAAAAAAAAATTGTAAAGAGTTGAGGAAGTGAAGGAAGCATGGGATGTCCATTCGTGTCCCACGTACAATTTCCAGTGTGCCTTAGGTAGTAATTTTCCTATATATATATATATATAACTTTTTAATTATGTGTTTTTCTTTACCACGGCATTAATACAAAATATTTATCTTTGTTCGTATCAATTAAATTCATTTATATTTATATGTGGAGAATTTTATTCATCAAATTAATAGTTTGATTAATATCAATAATTCATAGTAAGATAACGGTGTGACTTATATTTTAATATGAATATATGTATGTAATTACAAAACAAAAAGTTGTATTAAAATTTTGTGTATATCTTTATTTAACAGTGAGAAGTAGAGATATCAAAATTAATCGATGGATCAATCCAGTTACTATGGATTCGAGTAAAATTGAGATGAAAAAGTTTTAGATATAGATTAAAATGAATTTGATTCACTTAATCTATATTAAATAGATTTGAGTTGTATTGCATGCGGATTAACCCCTAATCCACTAATAATAATTTTCATTAATTTTTTATCACCTTCTGACAATATTTGTATTATAATTATTTATTATTTCTAAATATATAAGTTGACAATTTTATTTTTTTACATACTATAATATTATTTAATAAGATTTGAATAATTTAAATATTTAATTTATTTGTTTATAGAGTTACGTAGGTTTATCTATCAATATGTGGTGGATGAGAGAGATTTACTTACTTTGATACTCATTGTAAGATATAAAATTTTAATTAGAAATAAATGAATATATCTTTATTGAAAGCATTGTGAGAAATAAAAACTAATTGAGAATTATTTGTTATAATTTTTATTTTTTAATTACAAAAGAGATTTCTTAAATCTCAGTATCTTTTTTTTTTTTACTTTATTTGTACGTAAAATATCATTTTACCATAACACAAGATTAATTTATATAAAAAATTTAATTCACCTTCTTAATAAAAATTTCCTTTTCAACAACTATTTTATTATTCATAAAATATTATCAAAACTATTATTAAAATTATTTAAGTTTAATTCACTATGTAATTTTGTGAAAAAGGATATTTAATTATATTTAAATGGCATGTTGGTCATTGTGAATGTATTTGTTACACACCTTGATCTCGGTAATGAATGGGTACATAAAAAAGTAATATAACTTATTAATATGAATTTACAATCTTCAAGTTATTTTTAAAGAAAAATGTTACGAAAACATTGTACTTGACATAAAAAATTCTAACAAGGCTAACATTTCAAAATTTCACGACGATGTAGTGATAAAGTTGAAATGGTAGAAGAAGTTCTGAATTTAACTTTTCCAATAAAATAACTAACAATTAACACTTATCCATAAAAAAAAAACTTTAAAATTTTAAGAATTATATGTTTATAAAAAATAAATGCATAAAAGAAAGAAAAGAAAAAAATTACAAACTACTGCAACCAATCATTCGTAACAATCAATAATATAAGTGGACGAGCAACCAAACCAAAATTAACAAGTTTGTCCACACACTTATTTTCCTTTCTTAGCACATGAGAAACATGAAAATTAATATCTCTCCACATAAAAAGACAATAATACTATATTCCTCAAATAGATCAATAAACAATAAATGAAATTTTAAAAATAGCAATTATGAAGGAAGAATATCGTTCAAGTCAAAGTAAATCCCATCTAGCCATTTGTCTATACCATTATATAGTCAAAGTTCACCTCCTTGATGTACAGATTTCGTTTTCTAAATTTTATCCTTAATAATTAATTTTTTTTAATTAAAATAATTATTTTACAAATTAAAGATGGAAAACCACTAATAAATTTCCCAACACTTCTCTAAAGATCCCACCAGCAAAGCAGCCAATCCACTATTACCACGTGCAATATAATTGATGATGCGTTTTGCAAACCCTCTACTAGGAACTTTCCAAATGATAGAAATCTATATATAAGAGCTCTTCGTTTTTGCATGGTCGTATATGTTAATGTATTTAAAAATAGTGAGATCATCCACTCTATTAGCCATATCGACTTTATTAATATTTCCAATCAAATAAAGCTTAAGAAAAAGGAGCACCAAATATTTTAGCACTGCTCATCTCCCAGATATCCAAAACAATATTGTTGAAAACAACCTTCATTATGGCTACCATTTATGGTCTACAGTATTGTTAAGAAAAGTTAGCAGAACAGAGAAGGAATGACAATGCATAAAACATTGAAAAACAATTAAAAGCAATAGTACAATGCAAAAACAAACACTCCAAACTTTCCTGGTTTACGAAGCAGAGTTGACAAACACTACCGAGATGAGCGATGTGTAGGATTTTTCAAAAGAAAGAAGTGGACTGGCACTTCAGAACAGGGGTTGTGCATGTTAATGATACTTATTTCGGGTGGGATCGAGCTCGATGGTCATAGAAAGAACGTTTACCTGATTAGAATATTTTTTACCGAACAAGAATTTTTTGGTATTTGAGCACGAAAGAAAGATGGTGTAAATCAATGTGGTGATATAATGTCAAATTTGGGAGAAGGCTTCTTAGAGAATCATCAACACAAGTGCACTATAAAATATTATATAACATTCACTAAATTTCCTCTAAAGAGAGGACCCAAACAAGATACAACTTTCTGGTTATTAGAGAGAACACTCTACCTCCTTAACCTTCACAAGTTACAAAATAAAGATAGAAACTACTAAAAGGGGACATCTTAGTAGAAGTCCTGTAGTTAGTATTAAACCATAATTCTTCCCAAGACAACCAGTGGGGCCACTTCCTAGGATATGTATCAGTCATGCAACGTAAATAAGTTTTTAGGCATCAATTAACCACCTTCGTTTGGCCATCGGATTAAGGATGATATGTAGTGTTGAACCTGAGTTTTGTACCAGTCTGTTTTAACAATGCTTTCCAAAAATTGCTTAAGAAAATATTCTATCAAAGAAAATTGTAGAGGGAAACCCATGAAATCTTATTATTTCTTAATGAACAATTGAGTGACTTCTGCTACTGTAAAGGGGTGAGCAAGTGTTAAAAAGTGAGCATACTTTGTGAGTCTATCCACCACCACGAGGATTGTGTCTTTCCTTTGGACTTTAGGCAGGCCCCCAATGAAATTCATAGAGATGTAAAACCAAACTTGAGTGGGAATGGGCAGAGGTTGTAATAAGCCTACTGGAGCAGGTGTTTCAGCTTTGTTCCGTTGACAAACTTCACACTGTTGGACCCACTCTTTAATATCTCTTTTCATACCTTCCCCTCACTATCCTTTTAAATGTTTGAAAAATACTAAAACTATCCTAATTCTATATGCTTAAGAACTAAAATGAACTAAAATAGACTTCTAAGACTAGAAAAAGAGTGCAAAATTGGAGAGTTATCACTGAGCCCAATCAAGACTTCTAAAGGATTTTGAAGAATTGTTGGTTGGAATCGTTGAACAACCGTCTCTTTGAAAGCCTATGTGGGATTCGGATAGCAAGTGTCCCACCATTGGAACCAATTCAAGACTTTTCCTTCCAAAGCCACCATAACAACCCTCATCCTCTCCTCCTCATTGACATTCTTTCAACCGGAAATATCTCTCCAACCGGTTAGTCCAGCCATAAGCATCTTCTCCTGCAGAAACAGGAATATCTAGCTTCCTCCATTTTTCCCCCATCACTCTTGAACGTCCACTTGCATTCCCTTCGTCATTATTGTCTTCCTTAGCAACAAAAACATTATCCGTTGTTTGTTTATCAGATGAAACGTTCCACCAACCCTATCAGCCTGTAATCATTTCCTCCAATATTTATGGTCTTTTGATCGTATGATAACATTGTAATACACACAACATATCAAGTCACTATCAATCTTAAAAAATAATTAGTCTCTATTTTCTCTTTTCCCTCAATCTATACCTATAGCTCCATAATTTCAATAGTGTGCCAAATGTCATAATGCCTCAACGTACAGATTTAAGGGGTAAAGTTGTAAAGTAGATGATACTGTTAATGGTTGTGGAGCAGATATCAAGTGATAGGGATGGTTATCACAATAAAACCATTGAGCATGCAGCCAAAAAGCATGATTTCTCGAGCTCTTGGTGCAGATTTGGTGATGATTTCTCAGCAGGTACAAAGCAGACAGAAACAATCTGTGTGTAACGATGGAGTTCAATTTCATTGTAAACATACCTGCCTGTTGATGGTTCATATAAGGTACCTCTCCTCAAATTAATGCAGAGAGGTCCTCTTTATGCCCATACTATGCATATTCTCAAGTTAATTCAGAATATATTGAAGCAAAAAAAAGACTTCTTTGTGCACAAAAGGAATTAAATTTCTTCATTTTAAGGATATTGGGCACGAAAACACTTAATGTGACTTTCTAAAGTTCATAGAAAAGAACATAGTCTTCCAGAAAAGAGCAATAGGAGTATGTTCCTGCCTAAAACAAGGGAAATACTCAATTACCAGTGGTTGAAGACAATAAAGAATATCATGTAGGTGAGCATGGAAAACATTCACTTTGCAACAAGTCAGCCACTGGCTCTTACTTCATGTGCCAATTCATCATTTCAAGAAAATATCAGAAAAATGTAAATAATGGGATAGTAGAAGTTTTAGGTGGAGAAGAATGGAAACCTGCTAAACTTGAAGCTCAACTAGCATGAGAAGTTGAAGAAAACCAAGTGTAATCTTAACATGAAGATGACCATTATAACTTTTCAAATGAAAAAGCAAATCTTCTTCGGGTTTATCAAAGCCATAGAGAATATATATAGAAAGAAACACTAGAAGAACAGTATACTGTTTTTCAAATAAAGGATCCTGCTTGTGCACACAATACTGAGCAGGAAGAAATTTTTAAATAAAAACATGAGAAGTCTGTTATATCAAGGTATGTCTATGGATCCAGAACAACAGTAACTTCCTAATTTCTTTACTTTTTCACTGCGCGTGATTACTGTGATTAATAAGGTGTCAGAACTTTATTTTCTTGCACAACTCTATAGGAGAAAATTGAAATTATTGATTCATTTTTTATGCAATTCCCAAAGATGAGCTTGCTTCATATTTTGTTGGTATAGTTATGCCATTGTTATGATAATTACCGTTCATGGATATTTATTGACTTGCAAAAACCCCAAGCTATCCCTCAACCAGGACAAAATGCTATTTCTAAGACAACTGTGGAGGAAGAGTTCTGAGGGTATTAATTTCATCGTTCATCACATTTTACAAGTGATGTGATGTGACTTTAGAAGCACCTAACTGCGTTATGTTTCTATGTCATTGTTTAACAAGAATGATTTTCCATTGCTTCCATAACTCTTCATTTTTAGCTTATATACACAAGTTTTCAACAATTGCTAGATTTCACTCAGTAAGAGGGAGAGCAGAACTTTGATTTTGGCGACCCACAATTTCCTATGAAGCAAAATTTGATATTTGGTTCTCGTGTTTGAGAAGGATAATATATGCACACATCAAAATTGACAAGCAAAACTTCATCTTGGTAATTGTTATATTGTATAATAACGACTCCATTTTTAATTTCAAAATATTGGATTTATGAGAAATTTTTATATAGTATTTAACTTTACTATTTTTATTTAATATTATTCCTGTTGGATGAATTATATTATATATACTCAATCCCAGATTTAGAGGGCACTTATTCAATTTGTGAACAGTTCAAAGATCTGTTGAAACCCAAAATAATATCTTGCAGTCTCTTGCTTATAGGGATTGGATTTTTCTGGCCTTTCCTGAAAAGAATTTTCTACATAATATTCATCAGTGTAAGCTTATATTATGATATTCTCTCCAAGTCCTTTGTGTATGCCAGCTGTTCTCTCTGCCACAAGGATAACAATGTCATAAATGTTATATTGAAAGCATATAGACGTTATCATTCACATGAATATTTCCAGAATTGGCATGGTTATTTATCACTCATCAGCATGATATCATTAGGTATGATATGTGGAGATTTTGGGGGCATGAGAGGTAATTGACGATGAGATGCAGAGAGAGAGGAATCATGGGATAAAGGTGAGCAAAGTCTCGAGAATCAGGCTGTGTATGGCAGGACAACATGTGAAATGTAGTTCGTGAATTGCAAATTGTTGAGGTGGGTCTTATTTAAAATCCTTCTCCTCAAGGACAGATTCAACACTGTTATGTAGTTTATAGAAATAGAATCCAAAGAAGAGTGTCAGAGTTCATTCAACACAATCACTGTATCAGTAGGAAAAAGTCTTGCAAATATTATAGTCGCCACCTCAACAACATTCAATACCCCTTTTTTCTCTCTTTCATACACTCATTGTATCGGTTTCATCACTATCTTCAACCTATATATTATGTATATTAAAGAAGGTTATTGTGGTCTCAAATAGGAGCTTTGTTGTGTAACAATCATGACAACTGGGTAGGTACGGAGCTACCAAACCCTTGGACGTATAGCATTGTCATTTTATAGTTCAAGGACATTCTCCTGCATAAGGCATGTCAACGTCGACGCGTACTACTCTCACTCCAAACACTCTTCTATATATATATATACAAACCATTCAATTCAAAATCCTTGGATTTCAGCATTTCCCTTGTGGACTTTTAATTATCTTTCGTTTTCTAAAACAACAGAAATTTAGGTGTCATGTTTTTGTAGTAAACAAAGTTATAATTACTAGCACCACGTGTTAATACCATGCATGGCTACATAGACATCAACCTGTGGTGGCAGTGCCAAGGATGTAAGAGAGAAACATAAAAACCTAAAAGATTATCGTAAAAAAAGAAAGAAAAAGGGATTTGAAACAATCACTGAGTAGACAGTCAATAACGGTCACATGGGTTTTGCTACTTCTCCAAACGTGAAGACATTTATACCAACCTACACTCCTTGCTCCTACATATCCCGCGCCTTGCATGCAGTTCCAAGTATCATCAAACAGTGATACTCAAAGCACCACTTTCCAGTTATCTAAGTTATTCAACTATCACAGTATTTTAACCATGGATACTTGCAAGAAGTCACCCCTGAAGCCATGGAAGAAAGGGCCAACTAGGGGGAAAGGTGGTCCACAAAATGCCTCTTGCGAGTACCGAGGTGTTAGGCAGAGAACTTGGGGCAAATGGGTTGCTGAGATAAGAGAGCCAAAGAAGAGAACCAGACTCTGGCTTGGTTCTTTTTCCACAGCTGAAGAAGCTGCCATGGCTTATGATGAGGCTGCAAGGAGACTCTATGGACCAGATGCATACCTTAATCTTCCCCACCTGCAGCCCAGGTCCACTTCACCTATTACACCAGGAAAGTTCAAATGGTTCCCTTCCAAGAACTTCATTTCGATGTTCCCTTCCTGTGGATTACTCAATGTAAGTGCTCAACCCAGTGTTCATTTTATCCATCAGAGGCTACAAGAGCTAAAGCAAAATTCAGTTGAAAGGCAATCCCCAAATAGTTCGTCCAATGATCCAGAGGCAGAAATTCAGAATGTAGTAGACAATGCAGAAAGTCCTCTAAAAGACTCTCAAACATCATCAGAGGAGGTTCCAGGAGATATTCAAGAGAAACCCCAGATAGACCTACATGAGTTTCTTCAACAGCTGGGAATACTTAAAGATGAAAAACAGTCAGCTGATAGCACAGAAAGTTCAACAGTTCCGGAAGCTGTGTTCAGATATGAAAATGACGAATTGGGAGTGTTTTCTGACACGAGTGTTAACTGGGAGGCTTTGATTGAGATGCATGGAATTGCTGGTATTCAGGAATTAGAATCCACCCAGCTTGAAGCATATGGCCCAAATGATGACCTTACTTTTTCAACTTCCATTTGGAACTTCTAAGTAACTTGTTTTTTCTGTTCAAGAAAAGAGAGTAGGTTAGATATGGGTACTTGGAATATCAGATTAAGCACTTTAGTCCTGTTTATGTCTGCAGAATTTGAATCTGCTGGCAGCATATAAGAGTAGGAAAGTAGCTAGATTAGTAGACTACCAGGTAGAAAAGAACTTTCATCATTCTGCAAGATGAGAAAGTGAGGATTTTTATTGCAGTTGCAGATGCAATAATCCGTAGCATCTTGTGCGAGTGTTATGGACTGCAGAATTAAAAAAGAAGCTCATCCATAGCCAACAATCTGAGACATCAAATTTGGAATGTCACGGATTTCTTTGAGAGAAGCTGTTAGGAATATGAGGCATGTTCAAGATCTAATCTATTTTGTTTGCATTAATAAAATTGTGTTTTATCATATATCATTTGTTTGTGAAAAATAGTTAATGCCACAAGGTCCTTAATTAAAATTAGAGACTTTTTTTATAGAGATCATAATGAATGAGGAAAAACAGTCTTTTATAATAGACTTTGGAAGAAATTTTGAAGCACAGGATTTACATAAAGTATTTCTAGGGAATTCAAACAAAAAAAAAGTTGATTTACTTACACAATATCATGAACCATTTTACAACCATACTCCAACATCAATCACCAACAACTCTCTAACTGTTAAATCATGGACAGGTGCAACCCTCAACTTCTAATAAAACATACCAAGGCAATGTTGTGATTTTAAAATATATGGCTCAAGGAAGCAATTGATTAAGTTAAAGTAAAATATTTCTAACCCTATTTAGAGGCTCAAATACAATGTTGTTGTCATGGGTTAACTAGCGAATTGATCCACAACCCTAAGTTTGATTTAAAAAGTACTTAATAAATTAAGATATTGATTTCCTCGTCTAGATTTTTTTACCTTCACTAATGCAAAAATTACATTTAATTAGACATAATATATTACGATTTTAAAAAAAAAAATAATCTGATAGTGGTTTTGTAATTTTTGAAAAAATATAAACTAATTTGTAATTAAAATCATGGTTTATACTTTGACTACAAGAATACAGGCTACAATACACAATAGCCTATACTCTGTTAATCAGAATATAAGTTACATTCCCTTTAAAAAATTGTAACTTATACTTTAGTAGGTTACGGTTTTATAAAGTATAGGATATGTATTTTAAATTCTGACTATAAAAGTATAAACTACAATTTTAACAGAACCGTGGTTTATACATTTTCAAAAATTATAAAAATGTTATCGCACTTTTTTTATAATTACATTTTTTTAAGTCGCAACATATTATACATAGTTAAATACAATTTTTACATTAATGTTTCCACATTAAACTAGCTAGAAATTATTAAAGACAGAAATGTGGAAAGAAAAAATATATTTAGGTGGAGAAAATAATCGCAAGAATTAAATTAGTGGGACCTAAATAATTACAATTATATATGATGAGTTAGCACAAAATGACACATAATTTCTGCCTGGATCCTAATCTTTCAAAAGAACACTTTATATTTTTTCTCTTTTATATTTGTCCCGTAGTTGACGGTGTATGGTGAGTGATAAAAGATGGTGGACCTAAGATGTTGAACTTATCAGGTAAATGTTAAGATATAGCTTGGAAATCATTTCGATAAAAATTGGAGTTTTCCAACACTGGTTTTTATATTATATGTTTTCATTGTGTCATGTTAAAGATTTCTAGGTAAGAACATCATAATATAATTTTTAATTTTGTGTCAAAATGGATTGTACCGCTAAAAGTTACATTCCAATTATATAATCTAGAAGGATTTTTCTAAATTTTAAAAATTACATTCTGAAAACATAATTTGAAAATGCATTTTAGAAAGTTAAATCTGTAAATACATTCTGAAAAACTTAATCCAAAACCCATTCCAGGAAACCATATCTAGATTATTGTCACATAAACATTAAACAGATATTGGAAAACTCAATCCAAAGTACTTTTCCTTATTACATCGCGTGTATTTCTGAATGACAAATTTGATTGTATGTATATTCCTCTTTTGGAGTATCCCACGATTAATCCGGAATTAAAAATTACACCAAATGTAGAAGAAAAAGGAACTATTGCCTCTGCTTGCTACACACTGGCCAATTTATAAATAATTCATGTTAATCAAAATATTGACCTTGCAAAACAAACTACTTGTCTTACCCCTCCCGCCAAAAGAACAAGGCCATGTCTCATTTATATAATACAATACAATAAGAATAACAGGAATTATAGTAACAAATAAAAATAATAAGACTAAAAATAACAATATTAATAATAATGATATAGTTATTATTCTTCTTATTATTAGGTTTAGTAAAAGACCAAATTAGATTGTTATCCCATTTTATAATGTCTTCTAATATCTTTCGTGGTCTCTCCTTCCAATCTTCTTTGTGAGGCTAAAAACCATGCGATCTATTCTCCGGACAATAAAATTTTAGTAAAGTTTCTTTAAATTAAAAATATGAAAGGGTTATAAGGATAGACGAGGCTCAAACCTATACCAGCATGATTTTAAAAGAAATAATGCAGTTTCTTAAAAAAAAAGAGTAATAACATTACTCCATTCCAAGAGTTTTTTTTCTCCTATTTCTCCTAGATGAATGGTTCCTCAACATAAACTATCAACGGCTTTCCTTTCCAAATACATTGGAAATATTTTACTAACGTTCACGAATCCACCAAAATAAGCACGAGTGCAACGATAGATGTCTTAATCTTGAGAGTCTGGTCTACTCATTCTGGTACTCAGATGCACTCAGATATTCACCGTGCTCCTCAAAATACTCAATCAATCGCTTTAGAAATCCATCACCACTGACTGTCTCTGTGTCACAGACAAGACAGCATTGCCTTCTAGACCGTGTCACGGCTACATTCATTCGCCGCCGATCACTTAGAAAGCCAACCTGAAAGATATATTTCAAGTCTCTCTTATTCTTCATTTCATCTACCAAAATCTCCCACACAGAACCTATATGAAGAAAATGAAACTAGCAGACTTGTTAGAAATACCTCTTTTTTTGAATTTGATCGAACCATTGATATGATAATGGCTTCCTTCTCCCTTCCTTGGAAACCATCAACTGTTGAGATTTCAACATCCTTCAACCGGTCCTCCTTGTTTTTCAACATCTTGAGCAAAACAACCTGTCAAACTAGTTATAGAGAGTTACGAAATTCCATCCTCGTAAAAGTACTAAAATATGAAGCCTGTTGCAGAACATTTACAGCAAAGGTTTACATTGAAGGATTTGACTCCTTTAAAGTGAGAAGGTGAACTTTAGAGAATAAAGTACACTCACTCATAATTGTTCATTAGAAAATCAATGGTTGAGAAATCATATATATGAAAAAATATTAAATAAATTACAATCTGAACCATTCATTTCTAATAAACGGTTATTATTGTAAAGTGCATTCTTCGATTTAGAAGACTCAAATTCCACATAGAACAAGTTCATACCTGGGCAGCATATGGGGTAATAATTCCTATATCAGAAGGAAGCACCCCACTTTGCACTAGTCTCTTCGCATGAGCCACAGTAACTTCAGCTTCACCTTCATTAAAGGTGCTATCTTCTTCATCTTTCTTTTCTTCCATGTCACATCTGAATCTCATCAATGTAAGCATTTCGATGACATTCTGTTTGAAAACTAACTCCTATGGATATTAAACAATCTACATTTGCTTCATACAAAATATAATTACTTCATCCTCTTAGGCCTCTGCTAACAGGTTGGTTGAATGTTAATTTCTTGATTAGATAGAAGAAACCAGTATACTAATTACTGAATGCAGATTATCAAAACACAACCACTATAAACAAAATGATGGTATATAAATTTTCTTAAGAGAAAGCCATGACTTCATTCCACATGTCCCTAATCAAGCAGTGAGAAGATAGAATTTCAACAAGGACATAATCCACATACCCAGCTGTGTCTACAAGAAGAAGGGTTGGTTCAGTTGAAGATGTCCGCTTCACACCGTCAAGATCATATAACATATGTGCACTAACACTTGCATGAGCCTTGATCTGTTAACACGTAATGACATGCAGGATGATCAAATAAATTGTTTACCCCCCTTCGCCTAACATAATATTATTTGTTCATGATTGATAAATTATGCTATGTAGTGGCATATAAAAGAT
Organism: Vigna umbellata; assembly: GCF_029865625.1. NCBI lineage: Eukaryota > Viridiplantae > Streptophyta > Magnoliopsida > Fabales > Fabaceae > Vigna > Vigna umbellata. The sequence continues at coordinate 22,953,215 of NC_142169.1, forward strand.
AGCTTTAAACTGATGCAATAGGAAAACAGGCTTTAAAATGTAGGAGCACCTTACTGTTGTAAAGCTCTTTAGAAGACCAATCCATGATAAGTTCATGCATACGGTACTGCACAGTAAGCATTGATGTGATTTCATCTCCATACGTTTCTGCAAGTCGTTCAAAGAGAGTTCTTCCTAAGCCTTTCTTCTCAGCTTCAACACTTTGAATGGTTGGAGGAAGTTGAAGATGGTCCCCTGCAAGTATACATCTTGAACCCTAAAACAATGAACTCTTCATTTAATTCATTAGAATAAAAAAAACATCATGTAATGATCAGAAAGCTACATGTTTTAATACAGAATCAAACCCAGGTGTAGTATCAAGCATTTAGTTTGGCCAGTCCAGAGCAACTTCTCTTTTGTAAAAGACAGTACATTTTGGTATCCAACTACCCTTTAAAACTTTAAATTCAGTTCAATTTAATATTTGAGTCGGATCTTTTATATATCCTGCCGTATGGAGTCCAGAACACTAGGATATTGTACGAGAAATGAAGGACTATGTTAGAAAACATCATTTTTCTAATCATTATCCTCAAAATCAGTTCTCAGGATCATTAGAAGCACTTGTGCAACAAAAAATTAAAATATTTAGTTTTCAAATTCTGGTTTCGGGAGATTTTATTGTATAAAAATTAACCAACCATGCTTTATTTTAACTATATTTGTCATGGAATATCACTTCTCTATTTTCCCCCCTCCCACCAACCATAATGGTGATAATATGAAGTGTTCAAAAACCAATAAAACATGGCTTGTGTATGTAATCAGAAGATAAAAAGAAGTCAGAAATCTAAATGGGTTAGCAGTGAATAAAATTGAATGTAGTGAGTATTCTTTAAACACTACCTTCAGCAGAGGTATCCAGCATGCTATCTCAAGTGCTTGAGCAGCTTCATCAATAATCACCAAATCAAATGAAGTGCTGTCTAGTTTCTTGGAGAAAGCCCCAATCAAAGTAGTTAATATTACATCTGCACTTTTAAGTACATCTGTTACAGCAAGCTGCTGCCTTTTACGTTCTTCTTTGGATAGAGTCCTAAGTTCCCTCTGTATATCCTTTCTTGTATTTCTGTCTTTGGTTTTCAGAAGTTTTCCATTCAATGCCTGAAAAAATAGGTTATATCATATAAAAGGTAATATTGCTTAATCATATTTATATCTAATTAAGCTAACAGAAGTTAATGCTGAAATCAATGATATCATCTGAAGTATCAGTCCCGGAATCATCAGCTGGATGAATTAACAATGTTTATAAATGGTAATAAAATCACAATGAAAATTAAGATGCAGATCTGTAACTTTTGTTCTAAAACTCACCTTCATTTCTTTCCGAATGTCATTTGCAAGACCACTATTATCTCCTCGTAGTACCTAATATCAGAGAAATTCAATATGGAATGGGTAAAAACAATGACATAAAACATTGTATTTGAGAATGCCAAAGAATACTGCTTAACTTAATCTATCATTAATAGAAACCACAAGAGGAGGGCGAATAACAGAATATCAGAGCGATTTATCTGTCCAGAATCATTGGGTAAAAGTTTTTAAAGGGATGTGTAGTGAGGAATGTAATGTTCTTTGGCATTGTGATTTGGTTGAAGCGAATTTGGCAGTTATGAATAGAATAAAATGACAGAATTTAACCAGTTTTCCTCCTTCTCTTGTTGTGTTGGACAGAGTAGTTTACTTGGTAATTGGTCCATGATTCTTAGCGGGGGTTCCTACAATGGATCTCTAGAGAGAATGCAGACCTCTTTTCAGATTACTGCTTTGCCTATCTTTTAGAGAATATGCATACAACACTGACATAAGTTTGGACATTTTACTGATCCTATTGGGGAATAGTAATGAAAATATGGATAAAATAACTAATGCAGATATCAAATGTTAGCGTTTAAATAAGTTGTCAAAACGTACCTGAGCATCCAGCGCACTGTCCAGTACTTGAGGCAATAAGCGTGCAGGATGACCCACTCTCACCAGCTTAACTCTAGCAGAAAAATCACAGATCATGAATGTGTATTAAGTACCAACACATCATTTTACACATTTGAAGAAACCTCTCAAATTTAGAAGGAATAGAATTCTTTCTTATTATTTTAAGAGGTTATTAACCCCTATATAAATACATGAGTCTGCAGCATATTTTAGGAAATATGGACTGCTAATTCTAAGGGATAGATCCCTGTGATTACGAGATCAATCAAACATAAATGAACCTAATAAAGGCAGCACATAAATACAGCACATCAAATATAAAACTTCCTAAAATACACCATGCCAATCTCTATCACGTCAATCACGGTTTCTGACACTCCCCCTCAAGCTGGTGAGTAGGTGTTTTCCATTCTCAGCTTGGATATGATTCCTTCAAAGTTAATGCAGTTCAGCCCCTTTGTCAGTATGTCTGCAAGTTGGTTCTGGGTGGATACATATGGTGTGCAAATCATGCCACTGTCTAGTTTTTCCTTGATAAAGTGTCTATCAACTCCAATATGTTTAGTTCTATCATGCTGCACCGGGTTGTGGGCTATGTTAATTGTAGATTTATTGTCACAATATAACCTCATAGGTTCATCCCACTTTATCCTCAAGTCTTCTAATATAATCTTCAGCCATAGAAGTTCACACATTCCGTGAGTCATTGCTCGAAATTCTGCTTCAGCACTTGATCTAGCCACTACACTCTGTTTTTTACTCTTCCAAGTCACTAAGTCTCCACCAAGGAAGGTGCAATATCCCGTGGTTGATCTCCTATCTACCACTGACCCCGCATAGTCCGCATCCGTATAGGCTTCAAGACTTACACTCTTGTTTCGTTTAAACAAAATCCCTCTTCCGGAGGTTCCTTTCAAGTACTGGACAATTCTAAGGACAGCTTGTAAATGTGCTTCCTTTGGTTGGTCATAAACTGGCTGACTAGACTCACAGCAAACGCAATGTTTGGTCTAGTGTGAGATAAGTAAATAAGCATGCCCACAAGTCTTTGATACCTTTCCTTGTCCACAGCAATATCCTCCTCCATACTTCCCAATTTTATATTTGGATCAACTGGGGTGCTTGCTGGTCTGCAGCCTGTCTTCCCTGTTTCTTTAAGCAAGTCACTAATATACTTTTGTTGAGATATGAAGATTCCTTTCTTGGAATGAGCCACTTCAATTCCTAAAAACTATTTAAGCCTTCCTAGTGTCTTGATCTCAAATTCAGTGGCAAGACATTCGCTTAACACTTGTTGTTCCTTTCTGTCGTTTCCACTTACTATAATGTCATCTACATATACTAAAAGAATTGTTACTCCCCCTGAAACTGAATGTTTGATAAATAATGTGTGATCCCCTTGGCTTTGTTTGTAGCCCAGACCTGTCATAACTTTGGTAAATCTTCCAAACCATGCTCTTGGGGATTGTTTCAGCCCATATAGAGCCTTTCTTAATTTGCAAACAGTTCCAGCAGCAACCTGTCCATTGTAACCAGGGGGCAACTCCATGTATATTTCTTCTTCAAGGTCTCCATGTAAAAAAGCATTCTTCACATCAAACTGCTGCAGATCCCAATCATTATTTGCTGCTGTTAGATGTTAAGATGTGTGTTTCTGTTATTTGGGCTTAGTCTATTCTGTATTAAGGGCATTGGCCCATATCTTACAATATAAATAAACTACCCTATGTGTATGCAAAACACACAAGGGATATTCTCTCCCAATCTTCTCTATTTCTCATAGCTGCTAGTGACAATATTACTCTGACCGTGTTCATCTTAGCAATCAGGGCAAATGTCTCCAAGTAATCAACTCCATAGGTTTGAGTGAAGCCTTTGGCCACCAACCTTGCCTTGTAACGTTCGATGGTCCCATCCGCCCTATACTTTATTGCATATACCCACTCCCTACTGGTTTTTTTCCAGGAGGTAGGGTGACAAGTTCCCAGGTCCTATTTTTGTTTAACGCCTCCATTTCCACATCCATGGCATGTTTCCATTTCTTGTCAGACAATGCTTCAGATACAGAGGAAGGTGTGTGTGTGTGGAGTTGAGGTTAGTGAGAAAGGTTTTATGGGTAGGTGAGAATTTTTCAAAGGATAAGAAATTTTATAGTGGGTAAAGTGGTTGTTGGGTGCATGTTCTAGTTCCCTTTCTAAGGGCAATGGGTAGGTCAAGAGTTTGGTCCACCTGTGCTTCTAGATTTTCATAAACAAATTCATTAGAATCATTGGAATTTATAGAATTTGAAGGTGGTGTTACCTCATGCAATGATGGTGGGTTGGATTCTTGGACATTGCCAGGTTCTAGAATGGCCTTTTCTCTCCTTGAATATACCAGATTTTTCCCAAATTTTCCGCCGCTATCAGGTGCAGGTCTCGCTGGTTCAGGTGCAGGTTCAATTCTTCCCTCAATTTCATGAACAACAAAGCCATTTGTCCCAATTTCAGGTCCAAACGTCATGTTTAGGAACATGAGAGTCTCATCTTCCTCTCTTACATTCTCCCCCTGAAGATGAGGCTGTTGGAAGTAGCTCTCTTGTTCGTTGAAGGTGACATCTCTTGACACATAATTTTTTGGAAATGGGTTGAAAACATTTGTACCCCTTTTGTGTGGTAGAGTACCCTAAGAAAACACATTTGACAGCCCTAGGATCCAATTTTCCCCTTTCATTACTATGAACATGTACAAAGGATACACACCCAAATATTCTAGGTTGGAGTTTATTTGTAGGGTCTAAGTGTGGGTAGAATGAGGATAAAACTTCCATGGGACTTTTTGAGTTTAAAACTTTAGTAGGTAACCTATTAATCAGATAGGTGGCAGTAAGAAGGGCTTCCCCCCAAAATCTCTTAGGAACATGATTTTGAAAAAGTAGAGCTCTAGTTTGGTCTAAAAGGTGACCATTTTTTCTTTCTGCAATCCCATTCTGTTGGGGTGTGTTCACACATGAGGACTCATGGATTATTGCAAAAAGAGTTTAGGACAAGGTTAAAGTAGTCCTTGGCATTGTTGGACCTAATTCTTTTGATACTGACCCCAAATTGATTTTTAATCATTGAGACAAACTGGACAAACACAGAGCTAACTTCAGATTTTTGTTTCAATAAAAAAAGCCAAGTCACCCGAGTACAATCATCAATGAATGTTAAAAACCATTTTGCACCTGAAATATTAGGAATATATGCAGGACCCCATACATCAGTGTGAATAAGGGAAAATGGGAAAGAACTCATCTTATTGCTAATGGGAAAAGGTACACGTTTGTGTTTCGCAAACTCACACACCTCACAATGGAGACTTTCCACATTTAAATTTTTAAACAAGGAAGGGAAAAGCAATTTTATAACTCGAAATGACGGATGTCCTAGCCAGTAATGATAAAGTTGAGCTTTGTCTTTGTTGGTCATGGTGGATTCAGAGATGAGACTCTTGTTGGGCAGATCAGGGTCCTCCATGTAATATAGGCCATTCCATTCTCTAGCATGTCCAATCGTCCTCTCTGAGTTCTTGTCCTGCAATATACAAGTGTTGCTATAAAAAACAACATTACATGAAAGATCTTTGGTGAGTTTTTGTATAAAAATCAGGTTGGTAGATAGTTTAGGGACATGAAGGACATTTTTTAAAGTCATGGATGGGCTTATTTGGACGTCTCCTTGTCCGGCTGCAGTTATGAGAGTTTCATCTGCTGTGGAAATTTTCTTGTTGCTAGGACATGGGGAATATGTGGAGAAGTATTTGGGTAGGGGGGTCATATGGTCAGTGGCTCCAGAGTCTAATATCCAGTAATGTGTAAATGGTGTATCTGAAACATTGAGCCCAAACAAAAGTGGAAACTTACCAGAATATGATAAGGAGCACGTACCTGTGGGCTTCTCCAGTTTACTAAGGATGGATCTTACTCATTCTATCTCTTCATGATTCAACTGGACAGCTTCTTCACCTTGTGCATTAGCAATGTATGCTTGCCCTTGCCCTCCTTTTTTCTGTGGACCTCCTTTCGGTCCCCATTCTCGGCTTGGGGGCTTTCCATGTAATTTCCAGCACTTTTCCCTTGTGTGGCGCGGCTTGTTACAATGGGTACACCAAATCTCCTCATGTTTTTTCTCCATACTGGGAACCCAGTTTTTTCTCTGGTTGGCAACCATGATTGTTCCTCCTTCAGCTATCATTGCAGAGCTTTCGGTGGTTGAGGTCTCCAGCATCAGCCCTCTTCTGCTTTCTTCACTCCGGATAATGGCTACCACTTCATTAAGCCCTGGGACTTTCTCTTTTCCCAGAATTTGAATTCGGACCTGGTCATACTTAGGATTTAGGCCTACCAAAAAATCATAGACCATATCTTGTTCAATATACTCTTTTAGAATTGCTGAGTCCTCTGAACACTTTCCTTTTATAACTCGATAGTGATCCAATTCCATCCATAGAGGCTTGAGTTGATTGGCATATTCTGTAATGGATTTGTTTCCCTGTTTGGCAGCCACGGTTTTCACTTTTACATCATAAATTTGGGCAGCATCCTTGGCCTTAGAGTAAGTTTGTTCAACTGCCTCCCAAATTTCCTTTGTTGATTTCAGAAACATGCAGGTATCACTGATTTCTAGAGCCATTGAATTCCACAGCCACACCATGATCATGGAGTCTTCTTCATCCCATGATTTGAATTTGGGATCAGTCTCATCAATTGCATCACTCGTTAGGTGACTGATCTTCCCTTTCCCTTTCAAGATGGTCTTAATGATTTGAGACCATTTAAGGTAGTTCTTTCCATTTAACCAATAAGCAGAATGAACATTCTGCAGTTCTCCGGCAGTCTGGGGTCTGTCCCCCGTCTCCAGATTCATGACTTCATCCATACCCAGGTGCGATCAAGGTAGAGAGGGTTGTACTGCAATGAAGGCTTGTAACAAGGCCTAAAGGTGGCGCAGCATAAAAAGGCTGCAATTTAGGTTAAAGGTTGTGCACCAATGAAGGCTGCAGTTAATGGCACGGTCAGAGACTCCCAAGGATCGAGAGCTCTGATACCATCTCAAATTTAGAAGGAATAGAATTCTTTCTTATTATTTTAAGAGGTTATTAACCCCTATATAAATACATGAGTCTGCAGCATATTTTAGGAAATATGGACTGCTAATTCTAAGGGATAGATCCCTGTGATTACGGGATCAATCAAACATAAATGAACCTAATAAAGGCAGCACATAAATACAGCACGTCAAATATAAAACTTCCTAAAATACACCATGCCAATCTCTATCACGTCAATCACGGTTTCTAACAAAACCAAACCATGCAGAAAGAACACATGTCACCACAGAATCGGGAAAAAGGACAAAAAATAAATAAGAACAGAAGCACAACAAAATGTATCCAAATTTATAAACTTTACAAGACATTATTACTTTCTCAAAGGGGGGAATTTTGAAGAGGATATTTCTTTTTCTTCTAAAATTACTGGTTTTGTGGAGAAATGTTCCACAATAGAAGACATTGTTTATCTATATTGTCAGATGTTAAGGTTACTATATTAGACACATCACACCAATCCAAGTAAAACCACTTAAGGCAGTTAAATATTTCAGGGCCAAACAGATAATAAGATAAGCATACCTATGTGGAACGAGCCGCTCTACAATGTTGTCAACAGCAATATTTGAGGCTGCACAAGCAAGAATCTTAGATCCACGTTTTATTTCTTGTAATATAATTTCTACAACTGTTGTAGTTTTTCCCGTTCCAGGTGGTCCATGCAACAAGAACACATTCTTTGACGACAGAGCTTTCAAAACTGCTTCTTTCTTTCAAGATAAAGACATAAATACATAACAGATATATTCTGCATTTATTAGTTGATATCCTAAATAACAAGAAAAGCTTCACCCCACTAGGTGAGGTATATTGATATACTAAAATCAATAATAAGGAACCACAACAAAGCTCTGCCACTTAAATTATAATAGAGCATGTCCTAGAAATCTAAATATTCCAGCTTATTTATATGGTGGTAATTAATAATATTCATCTAACTTCAGCTAAATATTGTGATGCTCTTTTAGCTATGATTAGACACAAATAGAACTCTACGGTTGCATTCTTATAACTCATGAGATCTTTATTGTAGGATTTAAAGCAATCCAGTTAAGTAGTTAAAAATAATAAGGAAATTAAAAACTTCAGAAGGGTGCTAAAATGCAAAAAATAATATTTTTAGAGATCATGACTTTAGAATGCTTTAAGAAAAAATATCTAAAATTGTTGAGCCCTCAAGTGATTAATGAGGTAAATCTCTGTAGTGTAAGCATTCAACACTTTCTGAATGTTATTAAAAAGTATAGTTCTTTATTTTCTAAATTCAAAAAAAAATTTGCTGGAGCCTCGATCACAATTCTTGTATCCCCTAAAGTAAAGGACCTATTGACAGCAATAAGAATAAAATAGTGTAACAAACACTGAAATATGTTTTTTGTACCCAAAAAGTTATAGAAATATCCATGTTAATTATAAAGGAAAAAGCAACCTTAGATGAAATGATACATTGAATGAAAATCACCTACCGAAGGTATAAAACTATTTCGTAAAGATTATAAGAAATGAAAAGTAAAGTGGTCGGGCAAGAAACTAAGTTGCACACCTGAGACTGATCAAGATTTCTATTATAGGGAGTAAAGGATATATCCTTCTTGGACACTGCAGGTTGCCTCTCCCCAAACAAGACAGGAATCAGATCAGAGGCAGGACCCCTGTGCACTCCTTTGCTCAACTGTATCAATGCATCTTTCATCCTGCGATATGTCACCTACATGAGCAATAGATATTTACAGCACATAAAAACCTAGGAACCAAAAAAAAAAAAAACAGTAAAATATGTTTTGCATCACTATAAAATTATGTAAAACTAAATGTGTCCTCCAAAAGAACTATGCATCATTTGTTGGTTCCTCTAAAAGTTAAACATATCTTTTAGGTTCTTACTTAGTAATAAGGACAGATGAAATGGTCTTGACAAAGTGTAGTTATACTTCTAACCAAAATCACTTTTAATTGTAAAATTCACCCGTTAAAATCTTCATCATATCGGTTTCCATTTATCTTTACTAACAAGGACCTAAAAAATGTTTAAATTTTAAAGAGAGAAAAATAAAAAAATTTGGGAAAAGTATTTAATATATTTCAAAAAATTTATAGGGATACAAAACAAATTTTACCCAAATAAAGATAAAGATGCCTAGAAACATGTTAACATTGTGTAAAAAGAAAACAGCTAACTGAGCAAAGGGAGAGCAACAGCTGCATATTAGGGTCCTCACCATATCTGTATTTTATGCAAATCTATAATTATTTACAATCGAACTGCATACCTCATTTGCTACTTTTTCCAGCCTTAGGGGACTGTTCAAACCGTCTTCCGGTATATCATCAAAAGCAACAGTTATTGACGAGTCCTGTTAGTAATTGTATCAAAACAGAGTAATATATCCAAATGTGGGACCATCTTAAGCAACATCGTGTACATTTTTTTCTTTTCACTAATTGAATCAATTGGATACCTTTAATCTGTAAACAACACCTTGTCCAAGAGCAGGAGAACCTAAATCAGCCTTGTTAAGTTTTAAAACAACAACATCATGAGTACCAAACTGCGAAAAAGAAAACCACATTAACTCATGAAGGTAATACAATGTTAATTGAAAAAAAAAATCATATGTGATACAAGATGTTTCGGGCAAGTAACTTTTACTGGGAATAAAACAAGGAAGAGGGATAGAAATGCATAAAACACAACAAAAGTAGGCTCATTCACACAAGAAAGTAATAAAAAGCACAAATTTAAATTTGAACAAACCAGCATAAACAATTTGATAGTGAACAGATAATAGAAAGGAAACATTTACCTTATGTGCAGGAAGAACATCTCCTTTTGTAGACTGGAACTCGATCAGAGACTTCCCCATAAGCCCTGTCTATTTTCGGAATAAACAAGGGAACACAAAAACATAAATATTTTATGAATAGAAATCAACTCCACTTACTACTTAAACACACATGAAAACAAGAAAAATCAATTGTAAACTTAGATAGTTCCATTTCCTTGATACTCTAGAAATCTCAACAGAAATGAAACAAGATAAACATAACAAATTACACTTCCTCAAATATGTTTGCGAAATCCAAGAAACTACACTTAGTTCAAAATAAAATGAGGACTTATAGAGAAAAAGTGGAAGAAGAGGTAACCTGGACATCGATGCACTTCAAGTTAAGGATTGTGGAACCCCTCTTTTGAGCGGTGTCCAAATTCCTGGACGCACCTGTAGCAATTGAGCTTGAAATCTCAGCTTCCTAAGCCAAAGATAAAATAATTTGAAGTTATGATCGGTTTGATGGTTGTAATCCGAAAACATTAAGCTATTGCAATGATAATAGAACAGAATAGAGGGAACCTTTTCCAAATCAAGAAGAGGAGCGGTAACAGAGATGAATTGCTGCAATGATAAAGGCTTCTTACTCCCCGCAGTTGCCATGTTCACTCTCACTCTCGCCGCTGCACCCAAAAGTTACTGTAATGTGGTTAGCATTCACAATACGTTACACATCCAATTTTCATATTAACATTTGCTAATATCTTAATTGGGTGGAATATTTGGAAGAAGAAAAAATTGAAAATACCATATATAGATTGTTTTAACGTGAAGTTATTTTCCCTAATTCCCTTCTTTTAATTTGGATTTTCCTTTTATTAATTTTCCTTTTACTCTTATAAATTAAATCAGAAGAGTTTTTTCCCTATTATCACTCCAAATTCCATACCCACAATAATAATAAAGATATAAGGTTTGGAGGCAACTCATTCAGGACAATCAATTACATCTGCTTGCAACTAACAATGATCCTGCTATATTTTTTTTCTGGGTACCTTTTATAAAAAATTTGCTACATTTATAAAACTATCAAATAATAAATTATAAACCAGTAAAATAGATCTTAAAATTTGTTTAAGAAACTTATTACCTTATTAAAACAGGATTGAATCATTTTTTTCATAAATAATTTCAAAAGAGAAAAATAAGAAAATAAAATAAAATAAGTTATTTCAAATAAAATAATTTTAGTTTATATAAAAATTAATTTTCTAAAAAAAATTCTGATTTAATGAACTCTTTCCAATTGTTAATTTTAGTTTACAAATAAATTAATTTTAACTTATACAAATTTTAGCTTATATATATATATATATATATATATATATATATATATATATAAAACAAAAAAAATTATAGAAAAAAATTATAATAAGAGTTTCATAGGTTATTTTAAATAGTAAGTCTCTTTAAATAATAAGATTTTTTAATACATATTTTAAATTCGAAATTGTGTTTAATAATATATAATTTGTAGTAAAAAGAGAAAACTTAGTAATTTAATTTCATTCCTTATGACTTTAATATTTTGTTAGGATGTGATCACGTTTAAAGTATTTATTTATCTTGAAAAAATTTTATATTGAGATAATGTGGTCCATTTTTATCAGCATCATTTTACATATGGATTTTGGAAACGAATCCAAAAGTTACGATCAGATTTATGTTTCATCTCTGGCTTTATAGTAAACAAAAACAAAGATCTTGAATTTATAATCTTGGATCTATAGAAAGAGATCTTACCAAAATTATTTCAGAAAAAAAAAGGGTTAGAGAAGGAAAAAAATGGGTGTTTTGCACTTTTTCACATCCTTATAATGAGACAATTTTGCGCATGAATCACTCTCAATGTGACAATGACAACAATGGTCATGGTGGAGTTGCTCGTAATGGATTATGATGATGTATCACTAGAGGTCAAATAATGTTGTAGTGAACATAAGAGACTCAATTGGTTTTGCAATGCAAGATATTTGTAGACATGAGTATGATGTTATTGGATATGTCATACTTAGAATTCTTTAATAACCTTAGGTTAGGTGAATAGAGGTGACAAAATGGGTCAACCTGTCCCACAATTAGTCCACCAAAAACAAGGTAGGATGGGTTGGCCCGTCGTAGGAGAAGAGATTGAATACTAACCTACTTAAACAAAAACTCTTTAATAACCTAACATTTGTATCACATCATGGTGCAAATAATGTTGTTTTGATTCATTGGTCAACAAGCGTGGAAATACAAAAATTCTCCGAAGATTAGTTTGAGGGATTTTAATCCCACTTATGCCAAGTATCATCCATGTGCTATAGATACGTGGTAGATCAAGCAATATATATTCTTAGAGCTATGGAATTCTGGCTTGACAGTTTGAATGCAATCAATTGAAGGTCGTATGAGGAGCATCACGCTAAAAAACCACTTGAGTGAACTTCATGCTTCTATGTACATCCACTTAGGAACTTACAAACATTTTCATTTGTCAGAATGTGTGTTGCACCAACACAAGTACATACAAATGATCCATTAACCCCTATTTGGGTTGGAAAAGGGAGTGACAATCCACTTTGATGACCACTTGATTATAGACCTCATGTTACACATTACTGCAACACATTGGGCGGTATCAATTTGTATCATATACTTATCTTGTCCAAGTGTTAGAGAAAGGTGATCTCAACATGATACTCCATCGTTAATGTTAAAGTCTAAATATGCAAGAGAAACAATTATTAGGACACAAACATCATTGTGTGGTTAGTTTTAATTTTTTAACAAATTAATTGTATTGAATTTATTTCTAACAACTTTTTTGTGGCATTATATGGTATATGTAAACAAATTGTGACCACATTTCAAAAAATGATTGCTTGAGGTCACATGACTAAAGGAACTCTTACATAAAAAAGATCTCAAATTGAGCTATAGTTAGTCAAAGTAACAAAGAAGGGAACATGCTACACTAAAAGAACACGTGTTATACTATGGAAGGCATCACAACCCCACTAGCTATATTTATTTCATCTTTATTAATTTAATTACTTTCAAAATATTCAGGCATGTAATCATTTAATTAGTTTTAGGATAATTATTTATGAAATCATTTAATTTTGTACCATAATTACAATAAATAAATGTAACTAAAAAAAAGGTGTAACTTTACTCTACAATTTGAATTTGATATCAAAATTTAATAATATCGAAGGCTAACAATGGCGCCTAATAGGTAATAATTGTGAAAAAACTTACATACTAGAATAATGACTGAGTGAGTGATAAGTTGTCGTTAATACTATCAAATTAACATTATTTTAATTATAGCAACTTCAGTATTACTTTAACAATTTAGATATGGTAAATTTAACATTATGTCATTTCTCAATGAATATAGAATATATTTTTTTATCAATTTGATTCTTATAAAAATCTACACAAATGGTTAGAATAACAAAATACAAATAATAAAAGATAAATATAAAAATCTAACCTAATGTAATTAGTCACTTAATGATTTTAAAATATGCAAAGGATGCCTAAAAATATATAAAAATGCACTTAAAACAATTAACATGCAAATGCTTAATATGCTAAGATGAAAGTGTCTAATATTGTTATGAAGAAAAGATGAGATTTTGATATGTAAAAAGTAAATAGCAAGTCAATTCCTTTGTTTTTCAAAATAGATTCATCCTTTGTTATCTAAAGACTATTGTTAAATTGATTGTTGTTGTAAATTTTCAAATCAATCAATGTAACTTAATTAATTTATTGCATACTTATTATCAACCAAAGTAATTTCTCAATTAAAAATAAGAACTTTGTCGGTAACTTCTCAATTAAATATTACTATGTCTAATTGTATTTATTTTTTTATTTCTTTGATGAAGTAAAAAGTCAATTAATCAAAGTAAGTCTTTTGATTAATTCTAGTTAAAGTTTTTCCCAAAAACCAAAGTAACTTCTCATAAAAACTCATTTTAAAAATAACTTAATTATTTAGATAGTCTTACTTTGGTAGGAGTGCGTGAAGTTAATCGTGATTTTAAAAAATGTTTTAATTTCTAAACTTTTAAAAAAATGCATCAATTAAGTTTTTTTTTTTTAAAAAAATCTAACACCATTAACAGTGTTACATGTTGTACCAAATACTTGACACATGACAATAAAAAATTTTTAAAAAAAATTAAAGAAAAAACACATTAATAATTTAAAAAAAACTAATTAAAACACTTTCAAAAATTAGAATCCAATTGAAAAAACTTTTTAAAAAAGTATGAACATCTTGACACACTTCCACCGAGATCATCTGAACCAAGGTGGATCCCAAGGTGGAGAACATCCGACTAAGTCTTTAGACTGGGTGATTTTGTTTCTGAGATGTGGTTGCCTTTATACGAAATTTCTCAGTGTCAAAGATAGTAATAAAACAGCCAGCACATTTATCCATATTTTCTTATAATATTGAAAAATCATCAAACAAACTGCAATACATTGTCTAATAATAATAATAATATCCTTAATCGAATTTCTGTAGAAACTACAAGCATTGATGATGGATAACAACATAATAAGTAGTCATCCTTCCTAATCACAACAAATTCGTCTTCTTCATCATATAACACTAAAATCAATAGTTCTAGTTTCCACTTGCCTCCTGAGGCATGCGAGAATGAAATAACATACACTGATAGTTTTAACACAAAGAAATCAAAGTAAAACAGATTCTTAGTTCGTTTAAAAGATCTTTTTTGCTTGTTCTACTCTCAAGTTGAATTTCTTGTTCAATATTCTATTATACTTTACAATCAGCAGAGATAGAATGTGAATATATACACTTCAGGTACATTTAAGGTCCAATATCATACCTTGAATTCACCTAAAAAAATATCATATTCACTACAGAATATGGGTGATTGCACACGAATAAGGAAATCAAAGAAGAGGGCATCCCTCGGCATATACACCTGGAGCTGTGGGGCATTTGGCCAAAGGGCAGTGGTCTGCATCAAGACCCCACCAGACTGGACCAAAAATACCATTAGATTGAAGGGTGAAATAAAGGATCACACTCATGAAAGCAACTCCAGCATCTAAAGCAGCTGAAAGGATGTAAGTATGCCGGACCCACCATGCCTTAAACTTTCTATAAACATAGAAATTGAAGAAGATTCCAACAATGCCCCATGTAATATAATTCACTGATCTGGCTGGTGGAATGTTGGATGCACCTGCAGCGATAATGGGAAAGTTGATGAGTTCAATCCACTTGTGGTTGGGGAATTTACGAGAAAGCAACCACACTGGAATAGGAGCAAGTAGACCAATGAGGAAAAACCAATTCATCCCAGGGTAAACACCGTCCTTGGCAAACATTCTCTGTGGTCCTACAACTCCCCATATGATTGAAGCATTATAGAACACATCGTCACCAGGGCATGTCCATGGACTACCCTTTGGCAACAATGCTTCATCACAAATGTTTTCAATAGACGTCAGAAGCCACCAAGATGTGGCAAAGTAGACAGTTGAAGCAACAACTGTGCCTACAACCTGAACGATGAACATAGATTTAGGAGGAATTTTCATGTAGTGGCCTAATTTGAAGTCATTAAGAAACGAAACTGCCTGTACCATGCTGTCATGTCCATAAATCTTAAAGACTACATTAGCAAGGGGTTTTCCTGGGTAAATGAATCCAATTATTAACTCTGAAATCACGTTGAGTCCTGTTTTTATGTTTGTTGTAGCTACAATAACCCCAATTGGCAAGGTGAACACTAATGCAATTGTTAGAGAAAGTAAAATTCCCCACCATGGCAGTTGGAGTTGCTTTCCAAAGCTCTCACAAGCAACCAAGGCCACAACAACCATAAGGATCAATATGGTGGCAAACCACCATTCAGGGACTTGTTCATAGTTTCTCTTCATAATTCTTGTATGGACATCTCCAAGTTGTTCTTTTGGTGCTCTTGTTGTCTTCCTCCACGTCTGAAGAATCATTTCTCCATGAAAGAGGACTACGTGGGAAATAGTGGCAGTCAAAGTTGCAAAGCTTAATCCATACTCAAAGGCAAATGTTATACTAAGATAGATCTTGCTGTAATTGTTATAACTATCCAAATCAATGTCAAAAGTTCTGGGATTTAGAACCCGAGTAACATTATACGTTGCACCAGTTGAGTCAAACGTGTGAGAACTAATGAGGGGAAACTTTTTGGCATCATATAAATTGCTCCAATAGGCAAGGGGAACCAGAACATACATATCCAGCATAAATCCTATCAACATGTTGACGATGGCAAAGCCAGGTACAGCTAAAGGACTACCTAAGAAGGCTGCAACATTGTTCCAATCGAGGCCAAATGAGCCTATGCCAATTCCATTCATGCCTGAACCAATTTGTTGGGCTGTGATGGAATCATTCCAAATCAGGCAAACAACCGAGATGGTTGATATTGCTTGGAAAAGGTACCCTGGAAGAGTGTAATAGGCAAAGCTCGCTACAAAGACTAGGAGAAAGAATTGCATCCTGGTGTATCCTCCTTTAGACCTTTTTTCTTTTTCATGAAATGCCTTGAATAGAGACACCTGCACAAGGTTTTCAGGCCACCACATAAAAGGGGAGTCCACTAGGAATCTTCTAAAAATCCCAGCCCATCCATATCCAAGCATTTGGGTTGACATTACTAACAAATAAGCTGCTACTGGATGGATGCTCCTGTGATAGAAAGCCTTAACGATTGTGATGATGCTGATTGCATCAACACCATTAGATCCAGATGTAGCAAAGATGGTGATAAGCACATGCTCCTTCAAAGTGAATGGCCCCGGATTCATTGAAAATGACCATTTCGTGAATGGCACACGAATTGGTTTAGTCGGAAGAGTTGCAGCCATCAGTTTGCCAAGAGGGAGTGTAGCAATCTGTGCTGAGACTGAAGAGATTTGTAAAGGGTTGGTTCTGTAGCAAAAAAATTGGTTCACAAAGGCAAGAAGCACACATGATGCCAACCCCAGAATCCATGTCCTAAATGTTAGTGCTGGCTGAGTAGGGTCATCAGTGATTGGAACTGTTAGCCTCACTTGCTCAATGGGAGAGTCATCAACTTCCAATTCATATTTCTCAGCATCCTCTATCTCCCTCTCGTGAAACACTCCTGTGCTTGATTCCCCAGTTTCCTTACCCAAAAAAGAAACAAATTGCAATTAGATGGCATAAAACTGCTTCTAAATCTGTTATTTACATGCAATGTCTGGGGCGGGTTCCACGATACATAAAGGACAAGTAAGAAAAAACTATTCAATTAGAATAAGATGATTAAATTGGATACCTTTTCCAAATGAAGCAGAGGGGTGGTAACAGAAATGAATTGCTGCGAAGATGGAGGTGATGTTTTCTTACTACTGACTCCACTCTCCATTGATGTTGTTGTACATGAATTGCAGTTACAAAACAGAGAGAAAAAATCGAAACTTTAGTAATACAACTTGTCGTGAAATTCATTAAAATATTCATTTGACACGTAATTGCTGCTTGAACATGTACCATTAACCAAATATTGTAATACTAATGATACAATTATGAACCAATGCATCTCTTTATCTGATGGTGACATATTAACACATCCAAAATATATCTCTGTTGCTCTGTTTGTGTCTATATATATACAGTTTACCCGGATAAAAAAGGAGAAAATGAAAATGTGCAAAACCAAATATAAATTAAGAGAAAATCTTTTTATTACGTGTGAAGAAAAAGAATAATAATAAATTATAATAATATAATTGATTATATTTTTAAATGTTTTATTACTTTTACATTTATATAACTGACTAAATTATAAATATTATTGATAATTTGTTTAATCATAAATATATAACTGACTCATTGGATTTTGTCATCATTTACTATTCTTTTAAAACTAAAAATGAATTGAATCATTAGTGAGTAAAACTTTCATAACTTTTCTCATCTTCCTTCTCACTTTTATCATTAGATTAATCTTATATTTTTAATTGAATATGTGTTATTTTCATCATCGCACACATAACTTCCATTTTCTCTCACTCTTACAAAATAAATATATTATTTTATTAGTCATCAATATACTTAATTTTTAAAATAAAGTTTAAGACTAAATTAATTTATCACAATGTAATCAAAAATTGAGTGAATATAATTATTAAATAAATCTATGATAATCAAGATACAATTAAAAATGAAATATAAAAAAACATATAATATATAAATTTTTTCTTATTTCATAATAAATAAATATTTAGAAAACTTATGAGATGAAAATAAATGTTAATTATTAAAATATATTTTACTATCAAATAAGACAAAAAAAATTAATTATCTTCCGAAAATGAAAGATATGAAGATTAAGAACAAAAATAATAAATTTATGTCTTTATTTTCATAAACATAAAAAAAAGCCCATGAGAATGAGAATCAAGTATTATTAAAAAAAAACTCAAAAAGTAATAAAAAAGAAAATAAAAAATATCATAATAATATTTTTTATTTTATCAATTTAATTTTATAATTTATTATTTATTAATATTAAGTATTACGCTCTATAAAAAAATAAAAAAAATATAATTTAATTCACGTCAATTCTCAGTACATACTATATATAATTTTAAAAAAATTTAAATATTTGGGAGAGGATGACACCCGCTTACCACAATAATCCACCTGAGTGTAACAGTGAAAAAGTTACTCAATCTTCCTTATATAATTTATATATCCGTTTTAATCATTTCAAATTATTAATCATAAATTACCAATGTTACTTCAATTATTATTAATTTCCAATGACAAAATTATATTATCATTAATAACTTATAAAAACATTTTCAACAAAACAAATTTAGCTTTAATATTTAAATGAATACTTAACGTTAATTATCATTGCAATGTTTTTCTTATAGTAACTTTTTACGTAAATCATTAATAATAATAATAATAATAATAATATAAATAATTTTTATTAAATTTTAATTTAACAACATTTAAAATTAACTTATTTAAAATTTATTCAAAAAACTTTAATTAGCAATAATTTGATAAATAATTATTAGATAATTCTTTTGTCCATGGAAAAAATTTGGACATTCCACGCCCACTTGAAATTTGGAAAGTGTAGACTAGCGCTTAGCACCTTTTTTTTAAAAAAAAAAAACAAAAATTCCAACACAGATAGATAGGTATTTTATGATAAATTATTTATCTTAAAGGACATCAATGTCATTATACTTTAATTCAAATAGCCTACAATACTCTTTTTTTCTTTATCACATGATATCCTTCCTTTTTATATTTTTATTTGTCCTACTCAAACCACTTTTTTTAATATCAAAGGTAGATTTGGATTTCAATGTAAGTACTCAATAACTTTTAATTTTTATTAAATAATGCATCGATATGTTCTACACTTCCATTTAGATCTAGCTGGAAGCAAAATTAACGTCAAACTCTAATTAACTTAAATCTACAAATGGCAAAATTTCAACTGCAACTAAATTTAACTCGGCTTAATTTTCCAAACTAAAATTCAAATAGATTATTATGTTCTTTGTACTCTATAGGTAATAGATTCCTTTTATATTTACAATTATCTTTTCCAAAATACTATCATACTAAAGTAAACTAAAACAGACCCTTTGTAGAAAAATGTATTTCTTAAGAACTAAAGCCAAAAAGCCATGTGAAATTGATGGGAAATGATAAGAGAGAATAAATAAAGATTGCAAGGAGCAACAAAACCATGATGCAACATTGTTGATAGTATAACATTTATTTTCTACCACATGAGTAACGGGGACACATGTTATCACCGGACATCTAACTCAGACTCATCATTGCGACAAGTATTGCAAAATTAGACGGTGAAGTATCCTGAATCAAATTTCTATATGAAATCCAAAATGCCATTCAAAACGGCTAGCACCATATTACATCATGTAGGTGATCCTCACTCGTCACCACGAATATGTTTTCATCCCAAAACTCATCAAATGTTAGCTGGAATTGGCATCCCTACCGCAAAAAGCCTCAACTTTTCCTACAGAGGCATGCAAATTCAACATGAAAAATCATTTGTATATGAGGGCATCACGTCCAGGTCCAACACCAATGTAGTGAATAGGGACCCCCACAAGTTCTTCTACCCTTTCCACGTATTGCCGTGCAGCTTTTGGAAGGTCAGAGTAGTTTCTTACGGAAGAAATATCAGACTTCCATCCTGGAAGTACTTCGTATTCCACCTACAACATAAAAAAACATATAAACATAAACAAGCTCCCTAGCAATTAAGGAGCTTTACCTTCCTTGAAAAACATGTTCTTTCACGTTCTGGTTTATGTTAGAATGTATCAAATCAAAGCATTTAGTTGGTGATCCAGAAGGACCAACAATGGAGTGGATGGGAAAGATGGAAAAAAGTTACCTTCAATTGCTCAAGAAGACGGAGGTCAGAGGGAAATGATTTGATTAAGGTGCCATCATCAAGTTTGTAAGAAATACCCAACTGAATTTCATCAAGATCTGATAAAACATCCAGCTTGGTAAGATTCAACGATGAAAAACCATTTATCTGACATGAGTATTTCAAGGCTACTATATCCAGCCAGCCACACCGCCGAGGACGGCCAGTAGTTGTGCCAAACTCCTGCCCAGCAAATCTGAGGAGATCACCCCCTGAACCCAGAATTTCAGTAGGAAAAGGTCCGGAACCAACTCTTGTAGTGTATGCCTTCACCTACACAGCCAAAATAAAATTAAGTATGAGCTTAATTTGTTGACATTATATTCTTTAACACAAAAAAACAGAAACAACTTGAAGTTCCTGAGCCAAGTGTTTAATGTTTGGCAGTAAGGAACAATTAGTTATTAGAAGCAAAAGCAAAAACAATTTCGATAAACAGATAAATACTCTAATGAACAATAAAAACAGATAAATATCCACGTACCACTCCTATTAAATCACCAATCACCCTTGGAGCAATACCAAGACCAGTGCATATCCCGCCTGCTGATGGGCTAGACGATGTAACAAATGGATAAGTTCCAAAATCAATGTCCAACATGGTTGCTTGTCCTCCTTCAACCAAAATCTTCCTCTTCTGTGTTATGGCCTCATTCATGACATGCACAGTATCAGCAATAAATGGTTCCAACCTCTCAGCATATCTCTTGTATTTTTCAACTTCTTCCCTTAGCACGTCTGGACCATAGTTGAAATCTTTAAACCTTAATGCTGCATCTGACAATATAACATCAAGCTTCTGGGGGAAAGTATCCATCCGCCTCAAATCACCTACTCTGATGCCATTGCGGTTAACCTTGCTGGAGTAGCAGGGTCCAATGCCTCTCTTGGTGGTGCCGATGAAAGATTTAGCAAGCTCGGTTTCCCTCAATCCATCCACTACTTGGTGGAAATCAAATAACAGGTGAGCACGATCAGATATCAATATCCTTCCCTGGCAAGAGACCCCACTTGATTCAAGACCATCAATCTCTTTAAACAACCCCGGCAGGTGCACTACAACCCCATTCCCAATAACACACAGAGTATCCTCGTTCAGAATACCAGAAGGAACAAGATGAAGCGCAAACTTTTTCCCTTCTGCATTGTAGATAGTATGCCCAGCATTAGCTCCACCCTGAGAAATACATTAATAACCACAAATTATCAGTGCAAAGCAACAACTAAAAAGACAAACCAACACCAAGCGAAGCCGATCTCAATACACCAAAATAATCCCTAAAATTAACCCTATCGCAATCTGGAACTGCAGAAATGCCGTTATAGTCCCTGAAATTACCAGACATCAATCAATTTAAGAAAAAAAGAAAAATAAAATAAAAAACAGATTCTCTAGGTTAAAATTTGATTGAAGCTACAAAACATGTACAGTACTCATTAAAGAAGAAACCAGACTGAAAAATTTATGACTTAAAATAAATTCCAACCACCAGTAGAAACGAAATTCAAAAGAGTGTATCAGACAGCATATTACTAAAGATTTCCCTCCCGAATTCTTACTTTTTGTAATTTCAGGGACTCAAAAGTCAAAACCCACTGTCCTTTGGTAACAACGAAGAACTAAAATAAACATTATTTAATAATTTGAGAAACAAAAATGACATCACTGTAGATTCAGGGACAAATTGACGGCACACCTAATTCAAGATTCAATTCAGTGTACTTCTTATAATAAATTATTACAAAAAAAATATGAATCAAAGAATCAAAAACCTTAAACAAAGGCACTGGTAAACAGACAAATGAACCCTAAGACAACACTTCCACCACAACCCACTAATTCCATTGAAATTCCAAGACATCCCTCAGATTCGCGACAAGGGGAAAAGCTGCGAAAGGGTAAAAAGAAAAGAACTTGCCCGGTACCTGACAGCGAGCAACGATTTCGAAGTGTTGGGCCAAGACGTCGACGAGTTTACCCTTGCCCTCATCACCCCACTGGCAACCCAGCACGCCAGAGACCTGGCTCAGCGAGCCGATGCGGGCGGCGGATGTGTCGGCAGCGGCGAGCTTGGTGGGAGGAGGTGCGACGGGCTTAGCGGAGCATACGACAAGGTTTCGAGCGAGATGAAAGCGGCGAGATGAAAAGGGGCGGTGAGGGTTGCATATCGCGTGAGAATCAAACGTGATCGATGAGATGCTGTTCATTGTAGACACACACCAAAGATACTACTCACTGAAGAATAGAACAATGTGTGAGAGAGTGAGAGAGAGAATAAAAAAAACACAAAAAGGGCACAAAAAGGGTGTTATGTTGACAATGTTGCGTTTTGATGGCTGATACTTCAAGCCATTATTGGATTCCACAGGGTACAGTAGTGAGATATAGTCTACTTATTTAAAAATGGTTTTAATGCACCAACCGCATCTTATACCTTTAAAATAAATTACCAACGTAGTTTTAATAATTGGATTATTATTCATTAAAACTAAATAATCAAATATGTTTATTTTCTTTTAAATAGGTTTTTTTTAGTATTATTAAATATCTATTATAAAATATTTTCAAAATATTTATAAATAATATTATATATAATAACTGGACTATTATTCATTAAAACTAAATAATCAAATATATTCATCAGTAAGCTACCTCCACTAATATTGGATTAAAACATGTATGCAAACTACAATTAACAGATAATAATAAAACTTGTTCATCCATCAACACACGATCCTCCTGTACCTTATTTGTAGCTTTCAAACTGGGGATTTGTGTGCCCTACCTGTTATAAAATATATTTAAGATATTTACAAATAATATCTTATAATATAATAATAACTTATTATCATATTTAGTTATATCCACAAGATATTATCAAATATTTCAGAGACATTTATTGTTAATATCTTATGATATATTAATTTATTGTCATATTATAATTTTATTGAATTTTATTCTAATGTTTTAAATATTATAAATTTAATATTATATTATAAAAAAGAGTTATTATTATTGAATTAAAACTGTAAAATATATTTCTAGATGACTTAAGGGATCCTTAATCTATATATAATGAAAATAAAAGAATACATGGAACATGACTGAACTAGACCCTAAATGTAGAACTGGGTACAACTAATAAATGATATAACATACTACACCTTGCCTAGACTTAATGATTATAAATAGATATAATTATTTTAACACTCCCCTCAAGTTGGAGCATACATATTATATGAACCAAGCTTGGAATAGGTAAACTCAATTTGAGATCTCTTTAGGAACATGGTCAATACATATGTAAGTTGGTCATTTGATCCAACAAAATCAACTTGTCTCGAATGAGACAATAGAATAGTAACTTTGGCTTCGAACAAGATGCATGTATGCTTCATACCATCAAGAAAGAATGTCTATAAACCAAATTGAACTCACAAACCAGTGTAGCCAAAGAGACTCCTCGTGAGATATATGATCCCTCTTCAAGAGTGTGCGGCAAACATATGACAATGGTCAACGGATAACAAAAATGCAAACACAGGTCTATGAACAACTAACAACGGCTTATGAATTGGACAGTAGTGGACAACCACAAAACATCAACTAGCACCATGAAACTTTAACTAGGATGACTTTAACAAAGGAGATTTTCATCAAAAAGTGGATGATGGTCAACAGTTCAGACAACAACAAGACTATAGGGACTGGATTGCCATCAGTAATGGATGGGGCATGCAGTGGCAAACAATAACAAAACTGCAAGGACTAAATTGTCATCATTGACTGATGAGAGCCTACATGGCAGTGGCCAACGACAAACGGTAGCTGACGATGAATTGTTATGGCAGACAATGGAAAAATAGCTAAAAGATATTTCAGATAAATGATGGATAGCTCAATTGCTCATTTAGATCTAAGACAAATGTTGAAAGACAAAACTTTTATAGCTGCCAGTGGACAACCAAGGTTGAAAGAACTCAAACAACCTATTCTGATACCATGTTGACATTGGAACTGTAAAATATATTTCTAGAGAGCTTAAGAGATTCCTCTCATGGAACTGTAAAATCACATTTTAACAAGTTAATATAATTATATATCATTTTTATTATGTTAAGATTTTTTTTAACTATTTTAAATATTCTAAATTTAATTTCGTTTTTTTAAAGAGTAAATGGTAACTTTCTTACAACAACCAATGAAAACAATGCATTTTCACTTTTTTTTATGATGATAAAAATAATAAAATTATTATTATTATTTATTATAAAATTAAGTATAAATAATTTTTATAATTTTGTTGTAAGTACTTTTTATTTATTTTGTACATAATTTTTTAATTAAAAAAAGGTTTAAACCCTTCGTTGGTCCTCAAGTTTGTATGAAAATCTCAGTTGGGTCCTCAAGTTTTTTTCTGTCTCAATTGGGTCATATTTTTTGTAAAAGTGAGCACATTTTGCCATAACCGTTAAGTGTTGTGAAACGGCGTTAAAATGGTGTGAGCTGGATTTTTCAATTTACGGACGTGGCATTGTGCATTAAAATTGACTGTTTGTTGTTTTTATCCACGTAGGCTACGAAGCCCTAACATTTAAGGGCATCCCATCTCATCCAAAGTATATTCTCCTGTTGGAGAGGATCGTGTTTCGTCTTGGTGAACCAGAGCTGGTGTCTTACGTCTTGGGCAAGCACTGTTGAGGAGGTGGTAAGGATGTCTCGTTCATCTTCCTCTTGCCAATGTTTGGGTTCGGCCATGCAACGCAGTAGTGGCAGTGTTAGGAGCTTCGATGGAAACCCAAGATGCCTCTGTGGTCACAGTGCAGTGTTTCGTACTGCGAGAACCCCTAAGAACAAGGGGAAAAAATTCTGGGGTTGCCCTAACTTCAAGGTCAGTTTGATATCACAATAAATCTATGTCTATTTATTTGGGTTTTGACGAAGGTGTGTGTGTTGGTGTTGAACAGGGTGGGAGTGGAGAATTGGTTGGTTGCAACTTCTTCAAGTGGTGCATTGACGAAGGAAATGAAGGAAAATGGCTGAATGTAGAAGAAAGGACTGATAGTGAAAGAACTGAAGAAGTGGGTGTGATGAGCATGGAAGACAGTGTGTTGCAAATGGAAGAAACATATTGTCCAAAGATCAGACTGGGTTGTATAGAGAAAAGTTTAGTTAAGTTAGATAAGTGGTTTAAATTGTTGGTGGGGATGATCTTTGTCATATTTGTTTTGAATGTAATTGTATTAGCAATGTTGGTGAAAGTTGGTTGATGCTGTGTCATCTGTGATCAGATTTCAAACTTGGGTTATATGTAATGTGTTTTTTATTAATGTTATCAGACTTGAAACTTGGCTTATATGTAATGTGTGTTTTATTAATGTTGGTGAGTTATTACAGTGATAATGTGTGTCATTTAATTTCATTTAATTGTATTGTTACTTTAAGTGGAATAATGATAAAGCAATGAGCAATAAAGTAATGAGAAATAAAGTTGATGAGTGATAACAAAATTGGGCAGTAATCACTTTCTGATAACCACAAACATTGTATTAGATGATAACAGAAGCTGTTCAATTGTCTTAGATGATAACAGAAGCTGTTCAAAATGATAACAACATTGTCTTACATATCCAAAATACATCATAACAATACATTTGCACAGACTGTGTTCAAAATGATAGAGCAAACATTTGCTACAAAATATAAATTTAGGATCAGTACATTAGATCATTGATCAGTACATCATTCATCAGATAAAGGCATAGTTGCTGGAGGTTGGGTGACTTGAGAAGATTGGTCACCAATAGGAACATGTGTTGCTGGAGGTTGGGTGACTTGAGAAGATTGGGCTGTAGGAACCTCTACTGTTGGAGGTCTTTGTGGACAGCCTTTTCTGTTGTGTCCAAGTTGTTTGCAGATGCCACATGTTTTCCTCTGGCCACCCTTTCTTAATTCACTGTTATTCTTCTTCAACTCCCACTCCTCTAGCCTTCGTTTCTTCTTGGGCCTTCCTGGCATTGTCCTCTTCTTTGGTGGTAATATATCTGCATAGGGTGTAACATCCCAGACATGTTGTCCATTGATAGGGTTAATTATTGTGTTGTAAGTCTCTTCATAAGTAGACTTCCTAAACCAGTTGCCAATGTAGTCTTCTGCATTTATATTCAAAAACTTCATTGCAGTGATGGCATGAGTACACGGAATGCCAGTAATTGCCCATTTTCTACATGTGCAGTCCATGGTGTCAATATTCACAACAAATTGCTGACCAAATTCTGAAAGATGTTTCACTTCAAATAATTTTTCTCTTGACCACCTGTATGGAAAGAAAGTTAACATGAATGGAAACACACATCATAAAAGTTACCTTGGTAACCAATGTCTAGTTAACCAGGACTCCTTTTGAAATCTGCTAAAAATCTTGGGGCATATTGAACCTTGATATGATGTGATCTTTGTCCTGTTGGCAGCCCATCTCTTCATTATGTAAACCCTTATGTCTTCTAACATGGTAATAATAGGCTTAGACCTACTATCGACTAGCACACTATTAAAGGCCTCACTCATGTTGTTGACAAGAGTGTCACATTGTGATCTAGAGGTGAATCTAGATCTTGACCAAAACCTGGGATAAGTGAATATAAGTAGTCAACTATGTGTCATGGCAAGGAAGCAAATATTGAAATATGGTTAAGAGTTAATAACTAGAAGACTTAATGCATACCTAGGTGGGATGGCAATCAGATATTTAAATGCGTCAAGATTTATGTCTCTAATATTCCTCATTTCAGTCTCCCATTGTTGTGGGTGTGTTGCTGTTGCTGCCCGCCACATCAGACGTTTAAGGTTTTTTCCAGGAAATTTTTTTCTGAAGTTTGAATATAAATGCCTAACACAAAATCTTTGTTCTACACCAGGTAGAAGATCCTGGATTGCTGGCAAAAGACCCTGACATATTCAACATATTGTAATTAACATTTGTTTAATGAAGATATTCAGTTATATGTAAAACATATTGAACATTCACTGACCTTTTGTTGGTCTGAAATAAATGTGCATCCTGCACATACAGCTGCCCCACCAAGGTCCTCAATAAGGAGCTCCAAGAACCAAGTCCAGGAGTCTTTGTTTTCTACCTCAACAATAGCATATGCTATGGGCATCATTTGGTCGTTTCCATCTCTTCCCACTGCTGTTAGTAACTCCCCTCCATACTTGGTTTTCAGAAAGCATCCATCCAAGCCAATAATAGGTCTACAACAAATGAAGCTATCCTTGCATGCCTTCAAGCATGCATAAAATCTTTGGAATATGACCTCACCATTACTGTTATCAACTTTGATTTTTACTGTTGTTCCTGAATTTGTTTTCAGCAGCTCATGACCATAATCGCGAAGTCTTCTATATTGATCTTTGAATGATCCTTCAACCTTATCTCTTGCCATTGCTCTTGCCCTAAACGCCATATTTCTTGAAATTCCTACATTCCATTTCCTAGTAACTTTGTCCCTAATGTCCATGACCTTCATTGTAGGATTTTCTCTCACAGTTTTCTCCATCCTTTCACTCAACCACTTTGAAGTGATCAACTTAACATTGAAATCTCTACTACAGTTGTGGTTATCAAACACTTTTCTCAGTTGCCATGCACTGATATCAGTCCTAAAGGAACAATACGCATACCATTTACAATTTCCTCTTCCACCCAAGCACTTGACAGAAATCCTTTTCTTGTCATTCTTAATAAATTTTAAACTTCTCCCATTACTTAGTGCATAAGTCCTTATGGCATCTGTGAATTCATTTTTCTCA
The DNA here is from genome assembly GCF_029865625.1 of Vigna umbellata. Classification (NCBI taxonomy): domain Eukaryota; kingdom Viridiplantae; phylum Streptophyta; class Magnoliopsida; order Fabales; family Fabaceae; genus Vigna; species Vigna umbellata. Next base: position 22,981,462 of record NC_142169.1, read on the forward strand.
GGAAAATAGGTTCCTACTTCCCATTTATAATCCACCAAAGTTTTAGGCATACTAAAAGTGGGAAACCTTATCTTAGTCCTCACATGATTGTCCTCACTATCTGATCCACTCAACAACTCCTCTGATAACCACTCATTGTCAGACAACCCACACATATCATGAATAAATTCATTATCTGTTGACCGTTCAGACTCAAGTAAGGCACTGGAAGCTTGTTCTCCCACATTTCCTTTAGAAGTCCCAATGTCACAATGCACGCTGACATCAATTAGACTTCCTTCACTTCTATCTACATCTTCGTCCTCAGACTCTGCCTGATGTGCATCACCCTCACTGTCTTCTACATCATCATCCTCTTCATAATCCTCTAGCTCAAAATCATCTACATCATGTACCTCAGCTTCCTCCTCATGATGGATCTCAACATCCTCACCATCACCCTCATAGGCATCACTATGATCCTCACCTTCACCCTCATACCCATCACCTTCACCCTCATGGGCATCACTATGATCCTCACCATCACCCTCAACCATTTTTTTACCAACATCACTATGATCCTCACCATCACCCTCATACCCATCACCTTCACCCTCATGGGCATCATCCTCACCCTCAACCATTTTTCTTCCTACTGCAGTATGATCCAGACCATCACCCTCCTGGGCATCCCCCTCACCCTCCACCATTTCTCTTCCAACTTCAGTATGGACCTCAACATCACCCACATGGGTATCCCCCTCACCCTCCACCATTTCTGTTTCAACTTCAGTATGGACCTCACCCTCATGGGTATCCCCCTCACCCTCCACCATTTCTGTTCCAAGTTGAACATCACGAACAACCTCAACCTCCTCCACTTGTCTTGCAACATCACCTTCATCATTAACTTGACCACCAACCCAATCAATCATTTCTATTATTTCTGGTTCCATCATATTATGAACCACATACAGATGAACTTCATCATTTAACCTAGCAATGTTCAACATGTGCATGGCACCCCTATCATCAGTTAATAATTCTAACCTATCTGGGTGCACAGACTGACCTCCTAAACCGTACCATAACTCTTTGATGTCCATATGACCTAAATCTTTGACTGACGCTACTATGCCAAAATAGCTAAACAAGTCTGGATCACAAGACCATTCTGCTCTCTCTCCTTCAAAGCTTAAGTTCCCATTATCATCACTCACAAAATTTCCAGAATGGTGGACCACCACCTTAATACGTTCCTCATCCATATCAACAACTTCCTTTTATAACCTGTACATTATGGGGGTTAACAAGTGTTTCGAATATTACACTGCTACAACTACGGAAACACTCACTCACTAACTAAACACTCACTCACTAACTAAACACTCACACCGACAAAGACAGGGGGACAGGGAACAAAGTAACATCCCCACTAACGAAACACTCATAGACACGGGGACCACTACAACTGAAAAACAATTCAAGAAACAAAATTTGGGACCACTACAACTGATAAACAATGTAACAATTGAACATGCAAAATGGGGACCACAAAGCATTATAAAAATACATACAGACCAAGACAAAAACCCAATTGTCGAAGACCACAAATCACATGCACTGAAACACAAAACCAAAGACGAAACGAGGTATCTTACCTTAGTCGCGTCAACTATTAGCTGCCCTCTTCGTCTTGTTCAAGATTGGAGTTCTTGTTCGTCCTCCGCTTCATCTCGCAACAACCAAATTAAATCCCCAATTCCAATTTTCAAATCCCTAATTCTGATATACCTAATATGAATAAAGGGTTGCCACATCACCACTATTATTTTAAACAAAACAGTCCACGTAAGAAACCCTAAACACGTCACCACATTCTCTGTGCTCCAGCTCACACCATTTTAACGCCGTTTCACAACACTTAACGGTTATGGCAAAATGTGCTCACTTTTACAAAAAATATGACCCAATTGAGACAGAAAAAAACTTGAGGACCCAACTGAGATTTTCATACAAACTTGAGGACCAACGAAGGGTTTAAACCTTAAAAAAATATTAAGTTTAAAAAAATGGTTAAATATAAACAAATAATCACTTAAAATATAATATTGATAAAATGTTTATTTTAATTTTAAAATGTTAAAATGGTAAAAGTAAAAAATAAATTTAGATGATACATAATATAAATAAGTAATAACATATTAACAAGTCAACTAAAACATAGGTTTAATTGTTTACTTTGTCCCTAGTTTTGCTATAGTGTGTCAACTTGGTCCACACTCTTAAAAAAGTTTCAATTTCGTCCAGACGATGTATAATGTGCATCAATCAAGTTCAATTCTATTCACGGTATTTAAATAGATAATGTTAATAAAATTAGGGTTTCAAGTAAAGAAAAGGAATTTAGGAATTTCTAATAGAGGATTGTTGAGTTAGTGATCGAAGAGAACTCGTTATCTACATAAGGAACAAAAAAGAATCACAATTGGGGGTTTCGAAAATAGAAGCGCATTTGGGGATTTTGAAATGCATTTGGCATTGTTTGGATATTTTAAACAACAAAGTGAGTTCCATTGTAGGCCTAACTAGTCCAAAGGTCCGCCGCTGCCATCGGCCACCACCACCATCGGTCACCACCACCGTAGACCCTCTTCAACCTCAACCTATCACAATGCAACAAAGAACCACCCAAATTCACAAAACCAAGAACCCCAAATTTACATCCACCACCACGTCTTCTTTGTGGCCACGCCTACGTTCATTGTGAGCCATAAACCAAAAATAAAAGAAATCCCAATAAAAACCAAAAAGATGAAGGAAGAAATTATTCTCCCAAAAGCCAAACCAAAAACAGAGAAGAGTGAGAGCCTTCCTTGTTACTGCTCCTTGCGCCACCAACTTTTAGAGAAGAAATCAGGAACCCAAAAATAGATGTCCTAAAAAGCCCAAATTTGATATAAAAAACGTGAGAACAAGTCCCAAAAACCCCATTGAAACCCTTACCGCGAAGTCATCAGAGAGAGAAACCCTTGTGTCGCGGAGATGTCACTGCCTTGACCTTTGCGTCGCAAAGAGGTCGCGCCTGCGGTTCCTGAGCATGCCTACCTTTCCTACGAAAACAACCAGATCAAAAGGGGGAAACGAAACCCTCTTAGCCATCGTTCATGTACGATGAAGAACCCCACACGAATCGTGACACCGTATCACCGTCGTCTTCTTCATGCAACTGGGAATCGTGAGTTCTCCACGTCATGAATCGCAAGTCCAAAGTCTCGCTGCCACCAAGCCACGAACATAGAAACCCTTCCCCCCTCAAGTTGGGTTTTCGATTAAGAGAAAGAAAATTAACGTTTGAGGATCAAATTAGGGTTTGTCATATTCAATTGTAATGACAAAGAGATTTAGAACTAATCAGAAATTGAATTTTAGAAGTAATTAACAAAACAAATTATAACTCTTAATTTATTTCTAATTATAATTAAAAGGAAAATCTCAACCCTAATTTGTTTCTAATTATAATTAGGATATCCACGTATAAGCTCCCTCTTTTGTAACCACATTACATTTAAACATATGCAAACTTTAAAAAATTGTTTTTGATACGTTAGCATACTTTTTTTGTCACATCATAAAACAATTAACTTTTTTTCTGGAAAATTAACTGGATGGACTTGATTAATGTACATTATATCACATGTAGACGAAATTGAAACTTTTTTTAAAGTGTGAATCTATTTGACACACTACGAAGCTAGACACAAAATAAACAATTAATCCAAAAATATAATATAGATAATTACTGGTTTTTTCCTAACAATGATCCAGAAAATGCTCTATACCACCATCGAAACAATAAACAAGTTTGAACAATGAAAATTCAGTTAGACATGAGTAAGTTACTTCAACTAAGCTTAAATAAAAAGATATATGCAACCTATAGTTAAGGGATTATGATAAAATTTACTCATCCATCAATACTTTACATTTTTACCTTATTTTTAACTTTCAAACTAAGAGATTATGTACACACTCTTGAACGTATTATAAAATATATCTAAGATACTTAGTGTATCATACCTAGTGGAGACCGAACGGTTAACATTCAGCACCGTTCGGTCCATCCACTTAGTACCGATCGATCTATCTACTGTAGCCGCACTCGTCAACTCTATTGTAGCAGCGCTCGTCAACAAACCAGGTTAAATGATGTTGGACCACAGTTAGGCCAGCATTTAAGTTATTGGACTAATAATCCAGTAGAGGATAAAATAATCAAGGATATCTGATTAAAGATATTCATAAAGCTGTTTATGAGCAACCAACCGAATCTTCAGGTAAGTTTGTTATTATTTCGTCTATGAAGCACTTAAAAATACATTGACATGGCCAAAGGCCAGGTACGTCCCACTTACGCTTTACTCACACTATATCATTCTTAAATACTCAAACAGTGCTAACCCTTCACTGAGCATTTCATTAAAAGCTAAAGCTCTTCAACAACACGCCTAACTTGAGCGTCAGAGTGCCTTTTGCAGATACATCCCCCCACCCCCCCCTTGCGTCAAGAAGGAGACCAATCGGTTCATGCCAATACCGAACGGTTGGCAGCAGGAAATCAAAGGAGCGTGAGCGACCAATAGAAGGACGAGCGTTCGGTCTATATTGCAGGAGAGCGAGCATTCGGAGAGCAAGCATTCAGAGAGAAATCGACAAAGTTATTCAGGAGCGGTAAGTCACGTGTCTCGGTCCCACAAAAATATCTACTGAAACATTTTGGCGTCCACCGTGGGGTCGGGGGGCATCCCTTATAATCACAAGAAACCGGATAAGGATACAATCTCACCATTAATGTCAACAAGCTTTTACGGCTTTACAGATAATTATTTTGATATAGATTCATTTTATTATTTAATTTATATGGTTTAATTTAAATATCTTAATTCAATATTATAATATTGTTCAAAGACTTATTAAGGTGACGCACTCACCAATTAGCTAAATTTGGCATCAAGTGTTCAATCATACAACAGCTCGGCCATTCGGCCTCAACTGTTCGGCCTTCCATGGCCTCAATCATTCCAGCATTCGGTCATTTGGCCTTACAGGTACTCGGTCACTCGGTCAAGAGGAGTGCAAGAAGACCGAAGAGGTAAATCTCTCTCAGAAGTAAGCCATCACTCGCATGAAAAATACCCAGGGACGTTATCTGAAAAACACTTGGTCCGAACCGGGCGGTGATAGAAGTTCTCAACGAACTGTCACTCTCGTAAACAAAACTCAGGGACATTATCTGAAAAACTCCTGGTCCAAACCGAGCGATGATAGAAGTTCTCAACGAACTGTCACTCTCGTAAACAAAACTCAGGGACTTTATTTGAAAAACACCTGGTCCAAATCGAGCGGTGATAGAAGTTCTCAACGAACTGTCACTCTTGTAAACAAAACCCAGGGACATTATCTGAAAAACACATGGTCCAAACCGAGCGGTGATAGAAGTTCTCAACGAACTGTCACTCTCGTAAACAAAACCCAGGGACACTATATGAAAAACACATTGTCCAAACCGAGTGGTGGGGAACGTTCTAAGTGAACGCTCCCTCTCGTCCTAAACCGAGCGGTAGAGAACGTTCTAAGTGAACACTCACTCTCGTCCTAAACCGAGTCGGGAACGTTCTAAGTGAACGCTCACTCTCGTCCTCAACCGAGCGGTAAAGCCCGTTCCCTAGGAAGAACTCCTAGGTCAAAATCAAAGCAAAGAGGTAAAGCCCTATCGCTAGGAAGTTCTCTAGGAACTCCTAGTGTAAATCTGAACGATAAAGCCCGTTCTCTAGGAAGAGCTCCTATGTCAAAGTCGAACGGTTACAAATGTTCTTTGTGGAATCTAATCCGGCCTTATAAAATGGCCTCTCGGCCTATTGAATATCAAAAGAGAAGTTATAAAGTCCACCGTTTCGCCAGCAGCGAGCAACGACTAAAAACAGCCTCTCTCAAACTCATAAGTCCTATACTTAACCTTAGCTAAAGTTGAACGTTTAACTCGGACTTGGGGGAATATGTATCGTACCTAGTGGAGACCGAACGATTAACATTTTGCACCGTTTGGTCCATCCACTTAGGATCGATCGGCCTTTCTATTGTAGTCGTGCTCGTCAACTCTACTATAGCAGCGCTCGTCAACAAACCAAGTTAAATGATGTTGGGCCACAATTGGGCCAGCATTTAAGTTATTAGACTAATAATCCAGCAGAGGATAAAATAATCAAGGATATCTGATTAAAGATATTCATAAAGCAGTTTATGAGCAACCAACCGAATCTTCAGGTAAGTTTGTTATTATTTCGTCTATGAAGCACTTATAAGTACACTGACAGAGCCAAAGGCCAGGTACGTTCCACTTATGCTTTACTCACACTTTATCATTCTCAAATACTCAAACAGTGTTAACTCTTCACTAAGTATTTCATTAAGAGCTAAAGTTCTTCAACAACACGCCTAACTTGAGCGTCAGAGTGCCTTTTACAGGTACAGAACGGTCGGCAGTAAGAAAACAAAGGAGCGCGAGTGACCAATAGAAGGACGAGCGTTCGGTTTATATTGCAGGAGAGCGAACATTCGAATAGCAAACGACAAAGTTATTTCGGTAAATCATATGTCTCGAAAAATATCTACCGAAACACTTAGTTTTGGAAACTCATTGTAACAAATTATATATTCAATTTTGCTTTAATTTTGTAATTTCTTTATCTTTTGCTACTTTATACGGAAGTTTTCAGAAAACTATTATTTGTTTTTCATGTTTTTTTCTTATTTCTCGGACTTTCTTGGTAAACTCACTTCTTTTGTCTTTTCATAGCCGGAAACAAATATAAGAGTTTGGAGTAGATTAATGTAACTTAAAAAAAGTAAAAAACAACTGATGTTATAAAATAGTATTAATTTTCCCTTTATTAAAGATAAGTATGATCTAAATTTGAATAATAGATCACTTTTAAGTGATATATATATATAGGTATTCATTTCTTCTTGTACAGGAGATCAATGGATCGAAACGTCAAACAAATATATAACGGTTCTTAGAATATAAATAAAAGCTATTTAAAAATACAGTTTGAAACATTAATTTAAACATTTATAAAGTAGGAATGAAATAAATTAATAAAACCAATGGCGTATCCTCCCAGAGAATGCTTATTTATTAATTTAGTATCGTTGGCTGTGGATAAAATAGTATAAGTCAAATCTTGTGTGATAACGGCCTTTTCTTTTTATAACGGTAGTAGTGTAAGTCAATTAAAAGGTCGTAATCTTATATACGTAACAATAATACAGTATTATCTTGTCATACTTATATTTTTAGTTAAACACATATATTCAAAACCAAATATAAAAATGATATGTTGTCTTATATATGGTTAATTAAACCAATTTTTACTAGGTAAAGTTTTAGTACTCTTCCTTAAAATATGTTTTATTAAAGTGTTTGTGTAGTATTTTGTTATGTGGTATTTAAATGTAATTTATAGGAGGTAAATTTTAAGTTTAATTAATTTTTATGTATCGACTTATAAGATGATTTACACTTACTTCTATATGTAAATTCATTATATGGTGTTAATGTCTTAAAAAGTAGATTTTAAGTTTAACCCAATCTTAGTAAATCAACTTGTAAAGTGAAGTTTACATCTACTTATATAATGTAAACATGTTTGTATTCTTAGTTGATTCTAACATAATCAAATATCCTAATGAATATCAAAGATGTCAAGCTAGATGCAATATTTCTTGTTAAGGTTGTGAATCTCAGTTATGTAGAGACACCAAAACACTTGTAGACGCAACAATAATGAACATAGTCAATAATCAATATTTCTTGTTGGAGTCGTGCATCTCAATATCGTAGCAGTCTTAGTGGTAGTGGACAACATTATTTAATATCTTGTTCTTTGTGATAATTTTGACCTTAGACAACCATGGTGACATTCAAAAAGATAAGTGTTGAAGTGTAAAGTAATGTCATATGTTATACAATGAATGAAGACACATAGGACAAACATTAAACATGTTTACAGAAAATGGCATGGTATGAATAATAGTTTTCTTACAATTTAGTTTGGATTTCTTCTTTTTTATAAGTTAGTCTAATGTTATATCATAATGAATTGTTTTATTATTTATTCTACTTGTTGAGAGCATTGAAATCGAGTGATCGAAGAAGTTACTAAGATAAATACATCAAAAAGAATGAGGTAAACATCAAACGATGAAAAGATCGAAGATAAGATTAAGAAAGAGATGATTACACATGAAATCAGAGGAATGATTTTTTTATAAGTTAGTTTAATGTTATATCATAATGAATGATTTTATTATTTATTTTGTTGAGGGCATTGAAATCGAGACATTGAAGGGGTTACCGGGATAAATACATAAAAAAGAATGAGATAAACACATCAAACAATGAAAAGATCAAAGACAAAATTAAGAAAGAAATGATTACACATTAGATCACAGGAAGGAAACAAAATAAACCCAACATAGTAATGGAAATAAAAAAATGAACAAAAACTCATAAAATGCATGGAGAAAGGGATTCATTAGACAAAATTGAAAGATAAGTTATGCGAGGTTAAAAGGAAAATTGAGACATATGGTAATTGTTGCAAACACGAGCTTAGTAAAACATAGTTAAAACATATGATAAATATTGTAAATATGAGCTTAGTAAACATAATTGACACAATATCAATGATTTTTAAGCTATTATTGTAAATTTTATAATTATCTTTTATTTTATTTTAACTTAAATGTTGAGACATATGATAATGGTTGTGAGCTTAGTAAGCATAATTGATATTAACACCAACAATTTTTAAGCAATTATTATAAATTATATTTATCTTTTATTTTATTTTAACTTAAATATCAAAAGGGTGGGAAAATATAAATGATTATTTATATGAAAAAAAAAGTGATAAATTGAATTTACAATACAAATATTTTGAAAACACCAGAAAAGGTACGGGCTAATCACGTGAATATATATATATATATATATATATATATATATATATATATATATTAATGTTTAATATATTATTTAAATAACAAAAATAATAAATAATATAATAGTATTTAAATAGTTGATCTCAATTTAATTGAGTAACGTGATTCGTTCTATTCTAGATAAAAATAATTGCAAACTAATCCAAAAATCTTCGACTTCATTCTGTGTTTTTTCCTTTATGAATTAGTTTTCTGTTAGGTTTTTATTTATCGATTTGATTTTAAAGATTCCTATTCCATTCAATGTTAAAAAACAGGTTTAGGTTTATGATTTGATGAATAGTGGTAAATAAGTGATACTTCAATACAAATTTAAAATTTGTAAGACTACGTCGTTCTTCAGCCCCAACAAGAAGAAATACTGTTCTAGGCATGAACTTTATTACACTTAACTCTCAAAATCCAATTGAAAATTTGAAATGCATAATTTAGCACCATTTTCGTTGTCAAAATCCTATGTAACGGAATCATCATAGAAGTTCAAATCCTATGTTACAATTATAATCCAATGGAAACGGATGATTATAGCACCATTTCACTACTGAAAAATTCCTATATAACATAACAGATCAAGCTTAGTTACTTGATCTTGAAGAGTTCTTGACCACAAACAGAGGTACCCTTTCCTTTACCACCCTTTCCTTCTTCACCTCTTCTTCTGACACCCCACTTGAACTTCCACCTTTCTCTCTTCTCCCTCTTGCCAGCCTCTTCAATTCAGAGCAGAACCCATTGATCTGACTAAGAATCTCTCTACCACCCAACAAATTTTGTGCAGAGAAAGTACTCTTGAGCTGATTTTTTCGCTGACTTTTCGCAGGACACTCCACTGGACCAGTATTCAGCTCTTTTGGACTTGGATTTCCATCCTTTGTCTTCATCAATGGCTTCTTTAACTTGTTGGTCCTACTTCCACTGGGAAGTGGAGCCGTAAAGTTTGGATTCCTATTCTCACTGTCTTCATAAAAGTTTTCAGAACAGCTTGGCCTTCTAGATCTTTCACTATTCTTGGCTTTAGCGATTTCCACAATTGAAGAATTTCCCCTACCACAGAACCATAAAAATGAGTCAGGTTAATCATACGCATTTGCAATCATAAAAAAACTTGATCTTTAGTCTCCTTCTGAAATGTGATGAATTTGATCCGGACCTTATACTTAATCTTGATTTGATAGGAGATAAAAGCCCGTAAAATTCAGAATATAAGATTAAAATCATGCTATCTAAAATATAGATACTAAAATCAATTTTAGCCAAATTTCAAGTTACTTAAAGACATTTCTTAAATCCCTTTTCATAGGATTCGGTACCTTCGGTGTCTGTCTCTAAAGGGGAGCATTTCAGAAAAGGATGCAAATCTTAAACGCTTAACCTGCTCGACCAAAAACAAAAGGGAAAAGAAAAATTAATTCATCATCACGAAAAACTTATCCACAAATTAAGTTATTGAACAATCCAATAGAATACAAGAAACAAGAATTGAGGATGCGACCTTGGAACTGCGTTTAAGAAAATCTTCAGCGGTTTTCGGATGCTTGCAATCTGCGAGTGGAAAAGAAACAACTGAGCAAGAGGGGAAAAAAAGCGAGAAATGAAATTCCACATATACGCTCGTAAAGAGCCTCACCGCGAGTGCAGAACCAGGCTTCATCATCAACGAGAGAGTCATCAAAAGCAGAGAGATCGACCCACATAGGCGCGTCAAAGTTCTCGTATGTGTCGTCTAGAGCGAACGTAGAGTCGATGTTGTCCCAGTCAATGTTGTCCGGTTCCATCTGAATCTGAAAAGTTAAAGCCAGAAATAGTAGTTAGAGAAATGAATTGGAATTGGAAAATGGAAAGGAAGAAGAGGATGAAAATTGTTGGAAATGTGAAGATCCCAGTATTTTGTTGCAGGAGAAAGCTCAGAAGAAGAAGGAGAAGGAGATTATAGTGGAATAAGCAGAAGAAGGTGTGGCCTTTGTATATGGTTAATCAGGATTAAGGAATGTGTAACGTTTGGACGTTAGAACATGACATTTACGTTCGTGTAGGAATAGGATGTTTTAAATAAATTCGACCGTTGGACACTTTCTCCCTCTTTCTTCTTGACTCTCTGTTATTATGTTCTTTTTCATTATCAAACTGTAAGAATTAGGAGAAAAAACTGAAATTAAGAAAATAAATAAACGAAGTGAACAAATTAGAAACAAATAGTGGATACATTTTTTTTAACTAAAATAATTTTTTTCAAATAAATCACTTACTTAAGAAGTTTTTAAGATTTACTTTTCATTGTATTAAAAATTGTTTAAAAAAAATACAAACAAAGGAGTTTATTGTATACCTTTCTCCTTTGTGATATAATATATATATATATATATATGGGTTTGCTAACGCGCGTACGCCTGTTTTTCAGTTGGTACATTTTAGCAATGTATACTGGATTTTAGTAGACAAAAATACCCTTATATATCATGGATTCTAAGTTTTAAGGTTAAGGGTATTTTAATAATTTTCCTTCTCAAAACTTAAAAAAAAAAAAAGAAGAAACCCCCCAAACCCTTACTCACCTCTGTCATTCCTCTCAACCCTTTTTCTTTCATCTTTCTCACTCCAATCTTTTCTCTGTCATCCCTACTGTAGCCCTAATTGAAAAAATCAGAAACACTTGCCCTTAAACAATCTTACAAAAAAATGATTTTATAATGAGTTTTGATCTTATAATTTTTGTCTTATCTAATTTTATCCAATTTTCAGAAGCATAAAGGAATTGGCAATTGACCTGGAAAAAAATCAGAAATACTTGTTGTTAAACAATTTCTTACAAAAAATGATTTTATAATAAGTTTTTATTTTATAATTTTTGTCTTATCTAATTTTATCTAATTTTCACAAGCATAATGACATCCGAAAGAATTGGTAATTGGCCTGGAGAGTTTTTTTAGAGATGATGATTCAAGATGATGAAATTAGAGAAATTAGTGAAGATGGTGAAATTGAAGAGATCTTGAATGAACCTTTGCCTCAAGGTGAATATGTACTCAACTCTTTAGAAAGACAAATTGTTTAAAGACAAGTGTTTCTGATTTTTTCAATTGGGGCTAGAGTAGGGATGACAGAGAAAAGGTTGAGTGAGAGAGATGAAAGAGAAGAGGAATGAGAGAGGTGAGTAAGGGTTTGGGGGGTTTCCTTTTTTTTTTTTTAAGTTTTGAGAATGAAAATTATTAAAATACCCTTAACCTTAAAACTTAGAATCCATGATATATAAGGGTATTTTTGTCTACTAAAATCCGGTACACATTGCTAAAATGTACCAACTGAAAAACAGGCGTACGCGCGTTAGCAAACCCCATATATATATATATATATATATATATATATATATATATATATATATATATATATATATATATATATATATATATATATATATATATATATATATATATATATATATATATATATATATATATATATATATATATATATATATATATATATATATATATATTTAATGTATTTCTCTTTTCCGAAATTGAGGGTATAATTTCTACTTTAGTTGGTTCAACCTGTTTCCCGTATTAACTTCGCTACTATTGTTTTGCTTTTAAATTGGGATGCGCGGTTCTAAATTTAGGAAAATTTAAAAGTTCGAATTTGAGAATGTATTTAAGATACATGATATAATATTAAATATTTAAAAATTGATTTAACATAAAATAAAAACTTTTATCACTTATTTAATTTATTTAAAGTTATAATAGTTTTGTCATTGAAGGGACAAGAAATCGTAAAAGATAGTGCCGTCAAAATGGGTTGAAACTCGTGAGCTAATTGGCTCACCATGGGTTTGAGTCGGGTTGGGTTGGATGACAGTTATATCTTGTGTTATATATTTTTGTTAACAGCTATATGTAGTTTCTTGGTCAAACGATTGTGTATGTCTCATTAAACTAAACTGACAAAAATTTATCCTCGATAGCTTAGAATATATAACAATATATTTCTTTTGTTTCATTTTCTTTTATATCAATTGGTCAAATTATTACTGTTTTAATTTGATCGATTAAAGTAATATGTTATAAGAATCTGAGAAGAAAAAGGTGAAAAAAGTTAATTAAGTGAGCCAATGAGCCAACCCGTTTAACCCACCAACCCGTGGTGGGTCGGGTTGGGTTCAAATTTTTTCAGCTCGCTAATAAATGAGCCGAGTTGGGTTGGCTCACTAAGTGACCAACCTGTGATGGGTCGGGTCAGGTCGGATTATCCGTTTTGACAACTCTAGTAAAAGGTAAACAGAGTTCGTAATGTATATAATAATAAGTGAATAGTATAACATATGTAAAAATAAGTAAATTGTAAGATAATAATTTTGGGAATATTTCAGAAAAAATAATTTAGTTAATAATGATTATTTGAGAAGTGCAAACAACACATATATTGTAATTCTAACACTCAATATTTTTTGTTTGAAAAATATAAAATCATGGATAAAACCCATTTAATACCATTATTGGTCCCAATTTTGGGGGGTTATTGTTCAATGTAGTCCTAAAATGCATAATTTGTGTTTAATTTAGTCTTTTTTACAAACACCGTTTAAATCGTTAACGACTATTGCTCCAACTGTGCAAACCCCAAATGAGATGACATTTAACTACTGCCAGGTCACCATCTTCTTCAATCGAACCCTAACGCCATCGCCTCTGTAGAGATAGTCTAAAGTCACCATGCCGCCGTGAAGCCACGCCTGCAGAGAACCATGGCAGTCGTCACGCACAACCTCCATGGCCACCACCATCAAAGTCGTGATCTCCCCCAAATCTCACAAAACTCTCCTCAAGCTGTCGGGCTAACCAGATCACCTCCGTGCCTCCGCTATTACAGGATTTTCTCAAGCCGCCGCTGCCCGCATCTCGTACTTGTAAATCAAACACAAGCACCTAGAAATAGAGAAAGCTGAATCGCACCACTCAAACTGCTAAGTTTTCACCGTCAATAATGCCGCAAGCCACCCTAATCTCGAACTCCATTCGAATCTTCATTCTCGTGCATCAGCCATGAATCATCCAAATCGAGAGCTTCATCGTCAGCGCAACAATCCTTGCCGCCGCCGTGCAAAGCTCCAAGGCCATAATTTTCTCCAACCTGTATAGAACCACAACAAAATCTAGAAAAATCCCAAATCAAAGAAACCTATAATCGCGCCGCTGCTTGCTTCCATCGGCCACCATGAGTGCTTTCTTACATAATTAGGTTCGTCTTCTTCATGCTACCATGACCCGCACAATTCGCGAAATCATCCTCCATTGAAGCAAAACCGTGAGCAGCGTTTTCCCTCTTCTCGCGGCGCAGGCACAATGAAGGTTTTCCGCAAATGCAGAACCCTAATTTTGGGGTGGTAAAGGGACTGCCACGAAGACTCTACTTTTGGTGATGTGGCAGTAGTTAAATGTCATATCATTTGGAGTTTGCATAATTGGAACAATGACCGTTAAGGATTTAAACATAACCAACCAAAATTGGAACCAGTAATCATATTAAACCTTAAATTAAAAAAGTGGACCATAAATTTCAGTCAACAATAAAAAGTATATTAAAAATATGTTTAAAGTGTGATGCCAATTTTTTAAAATATTTTTAATGCAATAAAAAAAATAACAAATTAAAAATTGAAAAAATTAATCTGAAAATGAGTTGAATAACATATTCTCTTAATAACATTTTTATCAATTAGATGTTTAATCTCTAAAAAAGAGAATAAAGTTATTTTTTATCTAAAAATCTTTTTAGATTTGTATAATCTAGAAAAATATGTTTAGTATTTTTTATAACCATGTTGCTGATACAAGTATATAGTGACTTTGTCTATGATTGATTTTTATTGAATAATGTGATGGATAATTTTTAGTGGATTTGTCTTTTTAATCATGACCTAGTTTTTTTTTTTAAGAAATCGTTAATCATGAATGAGTAAATATTAATATGAGCAATTAAATAAAAGTGAAGATAAATATGATAAGTGATTATGGTTTTGTGAATTGATGCGTCTATTTGTCACAATTAAACGAGTTAAATTGATATTTTTTATACATTACTTAGTTCTTTCCGATTTCGCCGAGAATTTAAAAAATTTGGTGCAATTTTACTTCGAAATTATAAAAATAGTGTAACTTTTTTAAAAAAAATTTAAGTCACGATAAATTGTAACAAGTATTACAGATTTAATTAATTTGTATTTCGTCTTTTTCTTTGCTTCAACCTTTACTTTTCTTCATTTTTGTGGTTTTCTCCATTTTTGTGGTGCAATAAAAATAAAAATTTTCAGTGAATGTTCAACTTATGAAAAATTGAACGACAATAATGAATTTCGTCAATCATGTGGTGGTTAGACAACTTGTGATTCAAATCCAGTTATTATTGAATCTAGATTCTGTGAAGTTGAAGACGTATACATAATCGAGAGGGAGAAATGATCATAATTCAAAGCAAAGAACCCTATGTCAAAGTGATGACAACATACGTTTGAACGTTCTAGATGCTGCTCTTGATTATACGTGTTGATACTAATACAATACGATATGCTTCTTTCTTAACACTAACCTCTCCAAACTGTGATTTCAACACCTTACAAGAAAGACACAACATTCAAGTGTATGATCCAAAATAGAGATAACACACGATGAAATCATTCAAATAATGCAATAGTATATGAAAATATCCTAAACTATGGTATGAATGATAATGCAACTAAAATTCAACTAAAATAGAATCATGCGAACATAATGATAAATGTTTTTAAATGGAAATATATGATCTCATCTCAAGTCTAATTCAAACAATGATATCCAAAAAGCACACATTTCACAATGTTTTTGGAACAATGATTAACTTGTTGGGTCCTTGAGTGCAATTGATTAATTGATGCAAGACACAAGACATTAAGATAAATAATTTTTGTAACTTTACTTTTTCTTCATAAAATATTTTCTCATAGGTTTCTCCCTTGTGTTGAATATACACATAGGGTTCTCTATTTATAATAGAAGAAATATGGGCTAAGCCCAAAATACAAATAAAAAATAATAACAAACAAACTAAAGATTAAAAATAAAGATATATATAAATAATATATCTAAAACTCCCCTTCAAGTTGGTGCATACAAATCGTATGTACCAAACTTGTTACTAATATAATTCTTAAAGACTTAGTGAAAATATCTACTTCTGCATTCGAGTGTCACCAAATTGCTAATGATTTGCAAGATAACATAAAAGACAAAATACCAACCCAAAAGACTTCCATTGAGCAACAAATATGGGAGGTTGCTCTATGTAAATCTCTTATTGCAAATCACTGTTGAGGAATGCATTGTTGAAATCTAGTGGATAAATAGGTCATTGTTAGAGAGCCACCACAACTAAAAATAAACTTACAAAAACCATCTTTTATATGGGAAAAAAAACATATATGGACGGACGGGTCAAACGCAATGGCGACAAAAGGGAAGTCAGAAGAGATGACAATGGAAGAAGCCATGGATGAACAAGAGAGAGAAATCATAAAAATCCAAGATTCTCCAATCAAGGCACCTGAAAAGGGAAAAGAGCAATCTCAATGTTTTGAATAACTGCTTGAGAGGAGACGGAACATGCGACAATGCACGATGAACCTGAAAGAGGAAAATGAGAACCTCGACGCTCTGAATTGCTACTAGACATGCTACCATGCATGACGAAAAATGGAGCAAACCCACCACTTCAAAAGGAGTTAAGAATGCGTAGGAGCTCTGATAAAGGAGTCATTGATGGCATGGTGATTGTTTGGCCAAGATGATCAAAATCATGTGATCGTCGGTCGAAACTAGAACTCTAGTAGTGGCTGCAGTAGATGACGACGTTAGACGATGACATTGTTGACAGCAGTAGATGGCGCCATTGTTGACAACGGTGGGTGTAGTAGCAGAGACAACAATTTTTTTTTCCTCAAAAGAACCTTAGGCTCTAGATATTGAATATAGTAAAAACTATGTATGTAATTAATCTTCCTTGTGTTGAATATACACATAAAGTTTTCTATTTATAATAGAAAAAAATATGTGTCAAGCCCAAAATATAAATAATAATAAACTAACTAAAGATAAAAAATAAAGATAATATAAAAATAATATATCTAATATTTTGCATTTGCTAGGCTTGTCTCAAAGGAGTGTATCTATCTTTAGTAACATATAGTCAATTTACTAAAAGAAAATTCTAACTTTTTTTATTTTTTATTTAATTGATAGATAATTCTCCCATAACATAGTGCTTTTCACTTTTTATACTTGGTCTCAAAGTCTCTTTTTCAAATAACATAATACACAAATTAATGAACATTAGAAACAAATGTTTAAAAAATGAGAATTATTAACCTAATCAAAGAAAACAAATGGTAGCATAAATAATTATGATGAAATAACAGGTAAGGGAAAATGTATAAGATGTCTAGATAATTAAAAAAATAATGGATGTTATTGGTGTAATTATAGAGATGAGTAATGAAATTTCAAAAGTAAATTTAATATTTATAATTTTACTTTTTATTTTTATTTAAAACCAATTTGTTTAACTTTATTTT
Organism: Vigna umbellata; assembly: GCF_029865625.1. Lineage (NCBI taxonomy): Eukaryota > Viridiplantae > Streptophyta > Magnoliopsida > Fabales > Fabaceae > Vigna > Vigna umbellata. The sequence goes on from NC_142169.1 coordinate 22,999,109, forward strand.
CTTTGACCTAATGTGAAATGTCATTATACCACAATTTTAGTGTCAATCTTTATGAAACAGTCTTTTCACTATGGTAGAACTTTGGAACTGCCATGACCAAATCATGCAACATATTTAGCATAATCAAAATTAACAAAGAAGTCGTGTAGGATTGCAACTACTTTAATACAATGGTAAAAGGTCATGCCATCATGAAAGAAGGTACAACATGGCTTTCTTCAACATAATACTGAACATTTTTAACAAATTTTTCCTATACTTTTGAACTTAATAATGTCAGAGTTAGATATAATAATAAAAAAATACTATAGTGACATTTTTCAAGCGTTATTTTACTAAAATAATTGTTTTACATAAGTTAATTTATTTTCCAATTAACCACATCCCTCTTACTCTGATGGAAGGATATCATTTATTCAAAATTATTTATTATTTATTATTTTCTTTTTGGTCCTTAGGGCATTGTAATGTGGGTATGATATTCATGGTGAAAACTTTAAAATATATATAAAATCTTCGAAATTTGTCGACAATACTTTTTTTTAAGATACTGGATATTTAAATAAAATTCAGAAAGAAAAAATAGGAAATTATTTTCTGTTTTAAAAGTACCTGTTTTAATAACAGGTAAACAAAAAAAAATTATTACAATTATAAAATATTTGTTAAAGAAAAATGACTAAGAATCTTAAAAAAATTTGTGATAGAAGTAAGAAGTTTGGACTAGCAAATAACATCAGTTTTGTTGTTTGTAGAGGTAACTTCATGTGAAAGAAAGATGATACAAAGTCTATGGAAGTTCCATCCTTCATCTTTGCATAAATAGAAGGGTGGTTGGAAGTTGGCATTTACTTCAAATGCTTCACTCACTTACCAAAATTATTTTAAAAACAAATTAGTTGGCCAACCAAATTAAATACTTTGAATTCGGTCATCCAATAACATTACTACAACCTATAAGTGACAATGGGTAGTTACGTATAATTACAAAATTGACATTGCATCATATTATTTTTATCTTTTATTTCTTTATATACTGATAATTATTTTTTATCACTCGTAATTCATAAATTTGGAGTCAAATTAAAATTTGTCCTTTTTCAAAATTTATTAATTTTTATTATAATCTTTGAATGAATATAACTAAACATTGTTAAACTTTTATATATATTAAATGATGTTAAGAAATTCTTTTTAACTTTAATTAAATTTCACAAAATCTGTAAAGTGATGTTTTCTTTATATATTATAAATTTGTTTTAATGTTAGTGTAAAATTTTCAACATATATATATATATATATATATATATATATATATATTTTATAAAGAAGCTTAATAAACAATAAATTTTATTAAAATTGATTTCAATTTATGACTTAGATATCTTTTCAGAAATAGACTTTAAATTTATCTTAACCTATTAAATCTATTTAAATTGTATTAAGATTTAAGATAAGAATAAATGTAAACGAATTAAAGCTTATAAACTCAAAACTTATTTAAATTTTTTTTAATAATCATGCACGTTCAATATAACTTTTTAATTAAATATTATAATTATAATTATATAATTTGAAAGTGTAAAAAAAATATTTTTTTTATTGTAAAAAGAGAAGGAAGGTTTTTATGAGGAAAAAGAATAAGAAAGGAAAACAATGGTGACGAGGAAGATGCAGTACAGAGGTGAAGGAGTTAATTAAATAGGTGGTGGCAAGTGGGAACGGAAACTTACCTCACTCTTCTCTCGCAAATCCAAAGAGGGAAAAAAGGAACCACCACGTTCCATTCCATTCACCACTCTTTCTCTCTTCTCACTTCCCAAATCAAATCTGAATCGCCAAATCCAACACATTCACAAATCATTTTCATCACTCTCTCTTGAGTTCTGCTGTGCATGGCTATTGCTGCAGCAGCTGTCGTCGTGCCATTGGGTCTCCTCTTCTTCGCTTCCGGCTTCCTTGTTAATCTCATTCAGGTTTCTCTTTTTCCCTTTTCACGTCATATATCTCTTCTCTTCTCATCTCTCCTCTTTCTTTCTCGAATGTGTCGAAAGTTGTTCATTTCTGCACATTATCATGCAAATGGGAGGTTTCACCAATATCTCCGGACTCTTTCTTATCTCATACACGACTTTTCTACTGATGGAGTGGAAGAAGTATTTCGCACTCTTTTGGAAAAGTTCCTTATAGGTTGAAGTCATAAACTGTAGTGGGTTCTATTTTTGGAGTCCCACACTGAGAAAATTAGCTACTTCATAGTTAGGAGTTTGGAGGCTATTCCATCTAATGAACTAGTCTTATGGGTTGAATTCTCCTCTTCTTGAGTCCTTACATTCCACTTCTCATTCTCATTTAACAAGGTTATCATTTTTGGTAAAGTTTGATCGGGGGAGTGTGTCTTAGAGGGTGATGCTAACACTATTCTTGTTACTCTGTTCATCATTATTGAAAATCAACAGTTCGAAATAAATTTTGTATATTTTTTGGTTTCTTGCCACAAATGAAATTGTAAAGGAAATGAAAAAGAAAAAGAGAAGTACTAAGAAATATGTTGAACTGCTTCGATGAATCTGTTTGATCTCTTGATTAATTTGTCTCAGGCGATATGCTATGTTGTATTAAGGCCGGTGTCAAAGAATTTGTACCGACGGATCAACCGGGTTGTAGCGGAATTGTTGTGGCTGGAGCTTGTATGGCTTATTGACTGGTGGGCAGGAGTTAAGGTGTTAATCTAGATCTATGTTTTCTATATTTTTCTTTGGTCCTGTTTGGATAAATTTATCAATAAACACTTAGAGGAAAAAAAAAGAAGATAAAATAAATTAAGCTTCCCCATAAGTTAAAACATCGTAACTTTAAAAAATGATTTTAATTTTTCTGGTTAATTTTTAACTTCTGGGAGAAGATTTACGCAAACAGGTATTTTTGGGCACTATTTTTTAATGGCCAAACATTAGTTGCAAATATATTAGTTTTTATTGGTGGGTACTAAAACCCACACCTATCTGTCCCTCCCTTTCACTTCAACCACTTTTGGGACTATTTTTGTCTTCAAATTTAGTTAGTCATCCACCACTGTAATTTGTTTTGCTTGCTCTATGTGGTATTTTAGAAGAAACGGAAGTACTAAAAGCTAACCAAATTTCAAAATTAGGGCTATTTTGTTGATGCTTTTCTTCTACATTTCAATCAAAGTTTTATATTCACGAACAAAATAATGAAGACCTCAAAAATAGCTGTTTTAGTGTGTTTTCATAAACCTAAAAATACTATCTTCTGAAGAAAAAGGTTCTAAGTAAAGCTTATCTCATAGTTACATTTTTTAGCTTAAACAAAAAAAAATGTCTGACTTGAATAGACTACCAACTCAATCAAGCTAGTCTAGCAGTTGTTTATTTTATACTAGCAAATTAATAGAGCAAAGGGAACAACCACTTTCCATTAATTCTTTGACCTGCAATAGGCAGAGCTAGAAATTTTGGAGATAGTTGCCTTTTTTTTTTCTCAGGTTTTTCTTGGGCTTGGAATGAGATTTTTATTTCATTTAATCATTAGTGGTTGTATGCACTGCAAGTGTATTTAGATATTTAGATTTTTTGGATATAAAAGCTGAGGGAAGATCCAACGGTTACATGATACTGCATAGCTCTATAATCCATATGATTGGTGAATATTAGAAGGATCCCTCCCTTTTTTAGTTGATTAAACTTTCCCCCTTTTCTACCAGTCCAGCTGGATGGAAAAGACTATGAAGGAGTTTAAGATTCAGAGAGTGGGAGAATATTGCTAATTAGAAGATATGATTTAATTTAACTTGTAATTTTCATTCTTCTCTATTTTTAATTAAACTTTTTATTCAAAATAAAAGTCTCTGTGTTTGTTATTCATAGCCAGAACTTTTTCTTGTGAAATAAAGCCTTTGCTTGCTTACAGATTTCTTGATTTTAAATAATTTTTTGTGGAAGGGGATATTGCCTTTCTATATTTTTTGTATCACCAGATCAGTTGGAAAGATTAACCCCTTTTGATTATTCTTCTAAGAGCTACTTTTGAAATCAGTTCCTTTCAAAAGAATGCTAATGAGTTAGGTGGTTGGTTGATTGCTACTGTACCACATGAATCTCTCTCTCCATCAGTTGTGCTGTTTTAATATTTCCGAAAGTCTGATGTTATCAAATAAATAAAATTGGTTATTTGAAAATAATAATTCATGGACTGTAATTTAATAGTTTACTCGGTTGCATTTCATGTAATTTATTCTCACATTTGAAACTTTCTGGCTCTAGGTCCAAATATTCACAGATCATGAAACCTTTCGTTTAATGGGTAAGTCTTTTGTCAGCCTATGCATTTAGCTTGACACTCTTACTCTCATTTTTTCTTCAAGTGTGGTGCATGTATTCTTATCTTCTAGAAAGGAAAAAGGGGGATCTTCTCGGGTTAACATTTGCTTACATGGGATAATTTGATTCTGTTTTGTACAATCAGGTAAAGAGCATGCGCTTGTGATAAGCAATCACAGAAGTGATATTGATTGGCTTGTTGGATGGGTTTCAGCTCAGGTGAAAGCCGTCTATGGTTTGATATCTTTCACATCTTCAATGAAAGCAAATTAAAACTAATTCACACTAGTGTATTAATACAAGTAATTTATTTAATTAATAATCTTGGATTGTATGATATTGTGCGATACTAAGACAAAGGGACGCATTTTAGGGTTACTAGTGCATGTGTTATTATGTAATAAAATATGCTAATCTTTGATTTGCTATCTTAAAATTTTCGTGACATATTTATTTGCTTTTTGCTTCAACTGCTGATTGGTTATTCAATATCATTCAACAGCGTTCAGGTTGTCTTGGCAGCACTCTAGCTGTGATGAAGAAATCTTCAAAGTTTCTGCCGGTATATACCTGTCACTTTTACTTTCAAAAAAATTTATTTAGTCATTATGAAGAAATCACCTAATGTGAACTCTGCATTTAGGGGATCTTAATTTTTGGAAACAGTAACATCCAATTCTCTTTTACATGGCCGCTTTCTCTCGTGTTTTCGTAAAACCAATTGTAACCTTTCTAGTATACATTAAACCTTGTTAAAAACTAGGAAACAATTACCTTCTTGGAAGCACAAAATCTCATATTTTTTTAGTCTCCCTCTTGGGAATAATTTTGGCTTATATTATTCTTGTAAATAGAATAAAATCTTGTATATATGTTGTTATTAGAATATATTGATTTTTTTCCTACTTCCTTCTATTTCCCTTTTCATGGTAAGTTTTCCTATTTCCTATTATAGCATTAGCCTATAAAATGGGATTAGAGCTTGTGTTTCGAACACACGAAATATGTTCAGTTCTTTTCTTTCTAGTTGGTACTAGAGCTCTTGATCTTGAGGACTCTGTTTTTGCTGCCTCTGCTCAGTCATTGGGGCCACTTTTTGTTCTTGCTGCTCATTGGGTTGGTGAATACACCAGGAGGAGTACCTCCTAATTACCGGCTCATCTCCAATGAATCATGGCCATCCAATGCCACATGTGCTGTCCAAACCTATGGTGAATGTGAGTTACATGCCATCCTTCGACGGTGTTGACCTGCCAACATCACCACAAAAAGGGGGTTGCTGACAAGACAACCCTTCTTCCATGTTTAGGGTTTAGCTTGCTTGAATACTATTCACGTATTAGATACCATGCATATCCAATATGACAATAAGGTTATTCTAAAATAATAGGATACTTGCAAGATACATATTTAAAAATGTGTCAAATTCATAAAATGTAATGAATCTATATCTACAATTGTGCACATTCAGATTGAAATCACAATTTTAGACATTTTGCCGAAATTAAAATTTTTATATCATTGTCATCATAAACCACTTTTTGTTATGAGTATAGGTATAACATTGTCAATGTCATTACTTTTTAAAAATAATTCGCAGAGAACCATTTCCCTCTTTGTTCTATGAAGAAACAATGTTTATATGTACTTTTCTTATAGCTGTATTGGATATAAATGCATTAAAAGCTTGGACATTTTACTAACATGTATTGGTGAAGTATCCGGAAGTATGGTTGATACGTGAAACAAATAAAAGTATTGGTGCTTTGTAGGTTTGGATACTTCATTGATACATATTGGTGAAGCACCTTAGAATATCGGTATGGAATATGCTTTGTATCCTCATTTTGTTTGGCATGTCTGCAATTCTTTGATGAAGAGCACCTTGCTGCCCTGTTCTTGTCATGACTGAAGAGAAGATATTGTCTTTCTAGTCCCTAGGTTCCAATGATATTTTAAACTTGTTGGGTTTTGTGATAGGCCCTCAAAAATGGGGAGGCCCAGCTGAATAGGCGGAAAATGTGGAAAGTGTATGTGAGCAGGAATAGGAAATTTGTTTGGAATGATGAGGAAAACAAGGGAAGGATGATGTGAGAGAACTCGGTTATTTGAGGGAAAGAGGTTATATTGGAAAAATACCTTTCTCTGCTTGAGGAGCTGAACTCTGTGGAAGTGAAAGTTTCCCTACTGCATTTTACTTCTGTTTCATCAATAATACATATTATTCATCACTTTGCTGTTATATTGTGTGAATTACCTTTTGGTTTGCATTACTTTGTATCAACTTGATGTCCATAATTATCTCCAGTGGGCTTAGTTCATTAGTACTACTCTTAGATGCTAAGTTGTATTTATGCAGGTCATTGGCTGGTCAATGTGGTTTTCTGAGTATCTTTTTCTGGAGAGAAGTTGGGCCAAAGATGAAAGCACATTAAAGGTATGATATGCTAAAATTTAATTAGTTTATATTTTTATGCTTACAAGATAAGGGATACATGCTTGTGTTGTCAAACTGATGTGTTCTTATTTCTTACTTATGCATCAATACATTCAATGGCTATAGATTTTCTCTCTCTGCTTTAGCTGTTTGATTTCATTTGGGAATCTCATTTGAATATTTTGTTATCATATCTGCAGTTAGGCATCCAACGACTGAGTGATTATCCTCTTCCCTTTTGGTTGGCTCTCTTTGTAGAAGGAACACGCTTTACACAGGCCAAACTATTAGCTGCTCAGGAATACGCAACTTCCACTGGATTGCCTGTTCCTAGAAATGTTTTAATTCCAAGAACTAAGGTGAATTTTTATAATTTTTGCCTTCTTCCTTCTGTTGCCTTTCCTTTCATGGATTGGAAGCTACACTGTGTTAATCTGTGTTAGCGGCAATTACAGACTTACAAATCTTAGCAGTATTGCTGATGAAGTTATATTACACTTCCACTGCTCGTTATCATGTGGATATCACTCTAGCTGGTATGGGTCGTAAAAAGGTTCATTCGAATCGGAGAAATCACTTGCTAGGTTCATGTGGGCATTGTTAATTTGTTTTGAAGACTATACGGAAATTGACCTAAAGATGTAGCAAAAGATAGGATATTTAACTTCTATAGATTTTTCACCAGTAAGAATAGTAAATATGAGTTCTATTTAGTTTTTTAAATTTAATTATTAGTTGGTTGCTGTGTCTTTTTCATCTCATGTAGATTATGCCTTAACAAAATTGGACGAAGGGCCCTCTATGATTCTGTACATGATAGGGTTATGATTCCATTGGGTCAAGGTTAGATATTTTTGGGTGGCCCCTTAGGTAGGTGCTTTGAACAGTACCTTTGGGAATATGGACTTCGATTTAGAGGTGCATCAGGGAAAACCCAGGAAAGAAACTGTTTGGATTTTCTTTTCTGGAAAACAGGTTAGAATGGTATAGAAATCAAAGAAAACAAGAAAAGTGACCAAGGAATTACGTCTAGGGTGTGTTTCCTTCACACTTACAAGAGACATGCAATTCAGCTATGTTATAATCTATCAAAAGAAAATGTTAAGAGGGAAAAAGAATGAAGCCAATAGGCATTATGGAATCTGTAGGCCAATTACCGAGCGGTGGATATTATTTAAGTCATACGCTCATAAATACAAGGGTTTACAATTACCCTATTTACGGTGATTAGATAATAATGTACAACATAAAATCATACCATAACTACCACAACAAAAACCGTTACAACTGGGGCTGAGACATTTTAGAATTTAGGTCCATACAGAATAGGAATCTCTCTATATACAAGGATAATATATTGTCACCCGAAGATGTGCCGATATTAAATTCTGATTTTAAAAGGCCCACATTATGACATTTGTTAGCTCTCCCATTTATGAACTCAACAAGAATTAGGAAAGTAATTCTATTTTTGCACCGTAACATTTATTGTTTAATATTTACGGTTGTTGTGTTTCTTTCAGGGTTTTGTTTCTGCAGTAAGTCATATGCGCTCATTTGTTCCTGCTATTTATGATGTAACAGTAGCTGTCCCAAAGAATTCCCCCGCTCCTACAATGCTAAGACTCTTCAAAGGGCAACCTTCAGTGGTAAGGCAATCAAAATGAAGATTTATAAATATCTCCATCTTAAGTCTTTCTCTGCCTATATTATGTTACTTTCATTGAGTATCATAATAGAAAGCAGGGAGAATAATGATATTTTTTCCTCATTAATTCAGCTGAAACATATTATAAAATATATAGACGGATAGGAGAGAGGAAAATAAGTGAAAAACTTTCCCCAAGCTTATAGCAACTCCTCAAATAACAAAAGAACGTAATGATTAAACAAACTTATCCCGATCCTAGTCTGCTGTCATCCCACATTGACATATGGCAAAAAGTAGAGTTTATGAGAGGTTGAGCAATCCTCATGACCTCACCTCATGAGTTATTTTTAGTGTTTAGGGCTAACCCAAATTCAAGATGGTATTAAGGCATATAGAAAATTTGATATTGGGTTGGGCCTTCCTCAACTGCCAAAAAATCGACTTTGTCCCATGACTTTCCCAGTGCCACAAAAAAGCCTGTCCTACAATGTCCACATATCAGACACAATTGTTATTCCCCCGTCAATAAATAGCACATTTATGATTTTATTGACTTTCCCTTTCTCTAAACTCAGTAGTCCCTATGCTCTCGGTAAGTTTACTTGCTGCACTGATATCTGATGTGGATGTAATTGCTGATATTAACTTGTGGGATCAAAAATTGGAATTTCAGATAAGATAAAATGAATGATTTCCTTGCTGACTGCGTGCCTTTAATGTGCTTAATAGTTAATATTTAGTACAAGTTTATTTGGTTGATTTTGACAGTTGGATAGTGGTCTTAATACCTTGATATTTCTGTAACTACTTGGGAAAATGGAGGCATGAAAAGCACATCAAGATAACGAGTCTGGGGTTCAGGGAAAGTAGGAGGATGTTAGTAGACCTCTGTTTTAAAAGGGTCTAAATTAAGTTAGAATTAGAGGGGGAGGTTAGAAGGGGATTGGGTCCCAATTCGACAGTAGCTAGTATTTGGTAAAAAAGGAAGATTGGGAGTTTATTAAAGTGACTTAAGATTTGAGACGGAAATTGGAAGGAAGAGAACGAGGTCTTTTGAATTCCTGAAAGTTAATGATACAAGGAGAATTGTATCATTCTAAATTACTGGTTTTCTATCAAACTGCTACCCAATTAGAGTGGTTTATGCTATAATATTTGTTTTTCTATTCTGTTCTGCTGCAATTCTATCAGAAGAATTTGGAACAGGATTGTTGTTTATTTATCTCTATGTTAAGCCACGGTATTTTTAGGGATTTTGAAGGTTGGCTTTTGGAATATTTGAGGTTGCTATTTTGTTGATGTTGAAGAGATTGGACGCTTCTATTACGTTTACCTTTTGCTTTAATTTGGTTGATTTCATGAACAGGATCTGTAATATTCATTCCGCAGGTGCATGTTCACATCAAGCGGCATTTAATGAAGGAAATGCCAGAAACAGATGAGGCCGTTGCTCAATGGTGTCGAGATATATTTGTGGCCAAGGTGCTTGTTGGAAGAACCTTTTTACTTTTTTCTATTATTTTTTTTTTCCACTCTGGGTCCACATATTGGTAGCGTGCTATAATTGTTTTGTACTTTGTAGAACTATGATTAATGGTTAATTTTGAAAAATTGTACACAATGTACTACTTGCACTGTTGATTTTCTCTATATATTATTGAGCCCTGTTAAAAAATCACTGATTTTTATTTTCCTTTTTACCCATTGGAAAACTAGGATGCTCTATTAGACAAACATATGGCCGAGGATACGTTTAGTGACAAAGAGCTGCAGGATGCTGGTCGACCAATAAAGTCTCTTCTGGTAAGATACTTTCTCAAGACGTCTAATATTCTTATTTATAAGATATTCTTTTCTTTTGTATCCCGTTTGCCAGTGGATGTTTTCCGTTATTTTTGGTCAATCCTATAGAGATGTTTTCCTAAAGAACCATGAATTACAATTTGGGAGCAGGTAGTGATATCTTGGGCCTGTCTAATTGTTGCGGGGTTTCTAAAGTTCTTACAACGGTCTTCGCTACTATCTTCATGGAAGGGTGTTGCATTCTCAGCTTTTGGTTTGGCAGTGGTTACTGCACTTATGCAAATTTTGATTCAATTCTCGCAGTCAGAGCGTTCAAACCCAACTAAGATCGCCCCTGTTCAGTCAAAAAACAAGGGGGAACAACTAGAGGCTAGGAATGACAAGCAACAATAGATTATTCTCTTGTTACCCCGACCCAAGTTTTCCATACAGAGACAGGGACAGGGACTTCATATACGATCATGTTTTGACGAGCTTAAAGTAGGATTGTATGATGAGTTACTCACGTAATACTCATTATTTTGATTTCAAAATGTGAGTACGCTATGTTTCTATTCTATACATGTAGTGTATGCTTAACTATCCATTGTTTTTTAATTTATCAGGATAACCTTTTGGCCTAGTAAAACTCTACAACCTCTTATTTAGTCTTTTTCTATTTATGAACTTGCAACAACATTACCGTTCTGGAGGTTTATTACCGGCTGATCCGTGTAGTATGTAGAGTTAATGACATAACTTGGGTCCTTAACTTCAGAGTTAAGAGTTAAGGCCATAGGTGGAAATGTGGTATCACCATTTCTGTTGTACGAGTTCAGTAAATTGCACCTTAAGATTAAGGAATGGATAATAATAATAATAATAATAATAATAACAATTTGTTAATTGAAAAAATATGCAGCATCTTCAAAATAGAGAAAATATATAGTATTAAATGCAAGCTTTAGAATGTTTAGAGGATATCGTTATCATAGGCCACTCACATGTATGAGTAAAATGAGAAATGACAGTTAATCTGGACTGTACACTATAGTCCGATTGTTTTATAAAATGGGAAACCTTGTGGATTAATTGAGATAGGATGTGATATGTTATTATCATGTTATCGTTACTATGTTTTAAAGTAACGAGGTAATGAAATGAATACTGAGATAACTAAAGGCAATATAGTGGGGTTATCTACTAATAATAGAGTATGGTAGTTGTAAATCGGAATCCAAGAAGCATCCTTGTGATTCCACTACTAAACAAGAATTTGCAGTTGCTGAGTGTGTTCTCTTGCTTATTGTTTTGCGGCGTAAAGAGATGATTCAGAAAGTGTGCTTAGGACTCATAAAGATTGGACCATATATAGGCCCACTGACCATCAACTTATTCCTTATCCAACTCATTCTCATCAATCTCCAAATCAGCACAGGAAAGTGAATACATTTAAGTTCAGCTTTATGTGCATGTTGTAGCTGCCAACATATTTAAAGGACACAACACAAAGTGACAATATCTCAATTATGATCTCAGAATGGTTAATAGTTTGTGGTCTCTGTCAAAAGCTCAAAGCAACTGATGAAAGTGACACCATTTTTGGACTTTCCGGAGGCTCATTGATGACTGAAAATCGCTGTTATCTCCCCCCATAAGCCACTTTTTCTTTTTTATTATATCATATTCACCTACAAAACAGAATATGGAAATCATGTTTCATTTTATTCATTTTGGATGGCAGTGAAAATGTTGTACAAATATACTGAAATAAAATCCGTTGAAACATAACTATGGTTTGAATATAAAGCTTCATTATTATTATAAAGATAATCTATTACTTTATTATCAACTTGACCATACATCTATTCATTGTTGCTGACCCGTTCATCCATGAATGGACAGAAAGTATTAATGTTGTGCGGTGAAAAACCAAGAGCTTGATGTTCAGTATTGAAACAGGCCTGTGTATTCAGTTTCTTTAGTTGTATGATATGCATGTCTGATGGATAGATTTATCTTTCACCATCATGCACAGTGAATTCAATTAAACTTAGAAAGAGAAAATGATGTCACGACTTTGTACGAACAGTGACTCTCAATCATCATGCTTCCAATATTTAACTGCCGTCTCTCTTCCAAGATTAGACTCTCCAGACTGTCCATTAGTATTGAGTAGTTCTCTTCTTAACTTTATTTATTCTTTCATTTGATATATCCTATAGTTTATGTCAGACTAATCATTAATACCAGTTACAAGTCAGATGAATATGTTATACAACAACTATAAGTGATCAAGTGATTATCATTGCAAGAAAAAGCCTTTGTTTTAAAGTTTAAATACAGCATTTTATCCAAATGAAATCATTAAAGAGCCACAATATTCTATTTTACTACACTTTCCGTACTTTTCTGGTTTGTAAAAAATCCAACATCCATGTTATTTTACAAGCTAGAACTTTCTATCTGTATATTAACAAACAATCAATAAATTTTAATGGGGTATTAATAATTCTCTAATTATTTTTTGATCTACTGAATATATCTTCTTCACATGTAATTCATTGAAAATAGCACTTAATTGAGCCGAAGGTATAGCAAAGTCCTTCCAAGAGTAATAATAACTCATGGATTTTAATTCTTCACACTGTAAATGAAGGTTAGTCTTAGAAGAAAATCTGCTTTGCTTGAGTGAATTCAATTCACATTGCTCTTGGAATAACTAATGGTAGTAGTCTGTCCAGATACTAGCATTTTAGATCAGTGGAAAAGTTGAGAACCTAATGACATAGAGTGGTTTCGATTTTTTTAGTTTAAAATTTGGTGCATTGAATAGCAGACTGCATAAAGTATTTTAAAAGAAGAAAGTGTGTCTGTTTTTTAGACTAATGATAAAAAATAAAAAAGCAGGGTTTGTTAAATTTATTCCTTGGTGGTGAGTATAGGGATTGACAAGTGCAGGGTATAGATATTAGAAAGTTTTCAGAAGACATGGGCATGGATACAGAGAATGATGTTTAGTTAATTAGTGATTCTCATTTTACAATGCAAAGTCACTCGAGCAGTCTTGGAAACATAAAGGATGAAATAAGCATGGGATCTTGATCTGGTCAACACATACTCTTTTTGTGCTAATATTGTTTTATTGTGTCCCCTTTTAGCTGCACAAATTTTACCTCTATCCTTTTGTTAAATATATATTGAAAATAGTATTCAGATAATCTGCATAGTTATTATTCTTTCTGCAATGACAAAGTTATGGTTATAGTGCTTCACCCAGTATCACATGATGATGTATATTTCTTAAAAAAACTGCTGCATGTTTTCACATTTGGAAATGATTTGAAGTAAGTGAGAAGAAGTTACTGTTAAGAATGGAAAAGGTGAAGATAATACTGTGTTGCTACAGAGTTTTCTGTGAAGATTGTACAATTATACTCTTGTTCTATATGAATGAATTAATTGTAGGTGATTAAATACTCTTGTTTGGTAAGAATAAGTATATTAGGCGTACGTACAAAAAGATAGACTATGCCATGGCTTATAAATGCTCAACTGTTGCTATTACTACAGCTGCCACGTTATTAATGAGCAATTATTTTACCACACTTTGCCTCAGTCAAACTTTTTTTTTCTTTTTCACATATCTTACTTAATTATGTCATAATTTATACAATAAATTATTCTTTTTTTTTATCTTCTAAAGTTTACCTAAAAAAATAAAATGAATGAAATAGTTTTCTATCTGTTTTCCGTTTCATCTTTTTATTTTATAATAAATACATACATATATACATAAATTAAGGATTAAGAAAAAATAAATAAATGTATAATTGTGTGCTCTCTGACAATATATAACATAATATAAAAAACTATAACATAATAATTTTCACACTAAAGAAATATTAAAACTGTATAATTTTTTTATGAGATTACTCTTCATACTCTAAAGTTTCAATTAAAGAAATGATTCTAACTTTCTTTTTCTATAAGAGATTATTATTCTTCATTTTCAAGAGACTTATAATTTGATGAATAATGATCAAATTAATGTTTCATCTTCTTTAACTTTACCATCTCTCTTACTTAATGAATGTAGGATAGATCATACAAACTTGTTAGGAAATGAACAATGTTTATCTACTAGTGATTTATATAGATATAATTTCTATTATTTATCAAATAACAATAATCATAATTAATTAGTCCAGTTACTAATTTATATTTTATTACTAATTTATTTACTTATTAATTGTTTTAATTAATAAGTAATGTATTTCTCGCATGAGACATAAAATGTTACATTCTTGAGATAGGTGCTCTTTTGTTACCTTATTAATAACAATTATCTAGGATAACCCATAATCATAACCAATGTATTATTCTAACAATGATTCATAATAATTCTCTTAATTCAAAATTTACTTGGAGTCAAAACAAAACCTGAGAACTCCAAAATCTAGTGACCTACAAGTTTATGAAAAAAAAAAAAACACTATTCAAAGTAAAAGTAGTTGAGAGAACCAAAATTCTCAAAAAAAAAAATCAAAAAAAAGGAATTTGATCACAAATATAAATGGATGATAAGGAATAGATGTTATAGTATAAAATATCCATGGATATTTTTTAAGCAAGTATTCATGCGGGTAGCGAGTTAGGTAACATGTAAATTTTCTTTTTGTCAGGTCGGATTGCGATTAGACATTATCCGTGTCCGATCCGACCGATTGCTATCCCTACATCCATTTATAAGACAACTTCCATTGAATGAAAGCTTTGGCCAAGAATTATCTCTCCATTGTGAGTTCATTAAGATATTAGCATCATTTATAAAATCTTAAGTTTTCTAAATTCAGGTGGTGATTTCTTTATCTTCTATCTTCTCTATTTTTTTATTTCTATCTTTTTTTCTTATAATCAATTTTTTACCCTTGAATATCACTTGTTTAATGGAGAGATTATAAGGATTTGACGTGTTCTTGTTTTCTCATTTCTATAAAGCAATTGTTGAATCAATTCAATGTTATTTTCATGAGTTTCATTCACTTCTATTTTTTGTTTTTGTTTTTGAGTTTTATTTAATGTCCATCAAGAAAACAAGTATAATAAGTTTGGTTTCATCTTAACTTCAAATACTCTTGTTTGAATCAAATAGATAAGTCCATCCAGTGACTCACCAAGTTAAACCCTACTAAAATTTAATCACATAGATGATATGATCAATTTGTGAAAGAGATAAGAAATGAAAGGGAAGATGATTGATCATAGAAAAGGAGGGCATGCAACACCTCTATAAATAAAAGAAGGACAAAGAAAGAATAATAGAAGGGAATGAAAAGGATGGGCCTTAGGCTCAAGGTTTCACATTTTCCTCAACAAACATTTTCATCCTTGAAAATTCTCTTACCAGGAAAAAGATGAAGATATATATTTGACATATATTTTCTCGTATCTATTAGATACAATTACCAAACCTGAGATCCTAAAAGCCTTAACTCAACTAATTTTTCTACCACACAATTGCTTCACTTGAAAATTTATAATACTAGCTATCTTGGCATCAAAGATATAATCTCCTTCAATTTTAGTATGATTTCAGAATATGATCAAGGTCAAGTACATATTTCTCAACATATTGATACATAAAAGAACATTATATAAGTTGGACAAGGGAGGAGGTAGGACAACTTCATAGATCATTTGATTATTTTAAGAATTTGATAAGGTAAAAAAAAACATAGGAATCATCTTCCTTGACTTGACGATTTCATACACTAGTATATGGTGAAACTATAAAATGTTACACTATCTTTCACAAATAACTCTAACGGTCTTGGTTGTTGATATAAATTATAAAATTATATAAATTATAAAATCATGTAATCATAAAATTACATAGGATAAAAATTAAGTAAAATGGACAAAGTAACAATATATAACATTGTCTCGTTAACAATCATATAGCTTAGTTAAAGAAAAAAAATCTAATAATAAAGTCTCAATTAATTTTTTTAAATCTTTGATGATTCATCACAAAATTTAATAAATCTACAATACTTTTAAACTTAATTAAGTCTAGTTTTAAAATAAAAATTTTATATTTGTGTTTCCATTTCAAAAATGTTTATTTTAATGAAGTTTGGGTAGCGGTTGGATGCAAGGATTAAAACATGTTTTTTAAATTATAAAATTACAAATCAATTTTTTTTTTTCAAATTTAAAAACTAAAAAGTATTTAAGTATTATATTATTTTAGCATACATTTATGGACTCTTAAAGATAATCTTTTGAATTCTACCTGATACCGAATAGAAAGCAAAAATATTTTAAAATTTATCACATTAAATAATTTATCACACTTTTAATTTCAACATCTTGTGAGGCAGATGAGTTCATAGGTAACATAGCCGACCAATGTACGCATACCAATGGAAATGTTGGCCGCATATTGGAACTGCTTTGTTTGTTGTCTCTGCATTTATCCTTTCAACTTCACAACATTGTTACATGTGCTCTGGTGTCTGTCATCTCTTTACAAACACATTCCACTTTAATCTTGTGTTTGTTGGAATTAATGGGATGTGTGCATTCTCTAAATTTAATTACTCACCAACCATCTTCTTTCATTTTCTTTAAACTTCAAATTCCATTTCACTCATCTACCTGCTTCTCATATAGTAAGTGACCTTATATATATTACACATATAATATAATAAAGATCCACCATATCAATATTATTTCACATTCTATACGTTTGGTCGGTGAAAACACTTAAATACCAATGGTGGTGGTCGAAATGGTGGTATTTTCATTAAATTTGTGTGGCAATATTTTCATTATATCTAACTAAATTTGTGTGGCAATATTCTGTTCTCAAGGACAAAAACAAATGTAGCATATAGTTAACGGTGACCACAAAAGTGTTCGTATCACATTCTTCCCATTATATATGTACAATAATGATGGGTCTTTCGAAGATTTACGAGGAAGAGTATAGTATTCAATTTATTAATCTTTTACTTATGTTATATTCTCATTTATCTTAATATTGTAGGTATTTTGAGGAAAGATTAAAAAATAATAGGAAGTTTACGAGATTTTTATCTTTATACGACGTTAATTTTTTTATTTTTGTTTAACCGTAGGACTTATATTCACAGTTGTATTCTCAATAGATAAATATATATGTTGAAAGATCTCACGTCACTTAAAATAAGCAAAAGAATAGGTGTAAGTGGCTATATAATAATTCAAGTTTAAGATTTTAGTTGGCTCTAAGTGTAAGACATTTTGAGTATTTGATTTTTATTATAGTCTTGCAGTAGAGTATCGTAGGATGTAATTTAATTTTTGTTCAAAGAGTGTGAAAGTATTTGGGGTCAAAGGAAGAGAGTTGTTTATGTGTTGGTACAATTTTTCACATAGTGTTATTTGATGTTTTTCTTGATGATGTGTTTTTTCTCATGAGTGGTATCAAGAGCTTATAGTTTCATATAATATTCTTGGTATGTTCAGTGGTTGTAGTTTAGTTTGATGTTCCACATCAAAAGATGAATTCTTTGTCGTTGGAAAATTATCCTTGATGATGAAGTTACAATAACATTTGCAAGTGTGATCAAATGTGAGATAGAGAAATTTGATAAAAGGAACACTATCAACATCATGCTAGCACAATGAATTTGTGGAGGTTCGCGAGGTGCGAGTGTGGATCTGGGGAGCTTTTCATAGAAGAGCTTGCACTGATTAACGTGGTGTTCAGTGAAGGCTAACGATGGAGCTGTGGGAACTAGTGTACTTCCAGCGAGGTGTAGGAAAGTCCAATGCTACTTCGATGGTTGCAACCTTTCTGACGAGTTTCATGGAGGACTAATGTTGGTTTTAAGTGAGGATGAGTCTTTCCTAGTGGTAATTTTATGCACAAGTATTGACTAATATGGATGCAAGGTGTGTGGTATTATACACAAACATTGGTTAACATTTATGCAGAGTGTGGTAATTATTCGCAAGCATTGCTATTGATGTAGGGTGTGTGATAATTGTGCAAGGACATTGACTAATATTGATGCAAGGTGTGTGGTGATTATACATGGGTATTGAGTAGCTTTGATGCAAATGTGTAGTGAAAAGAAATTCTTGCGATAATTTAATTTCAAATAAGTATACTCCTTTATGGTGGAGTACGATTGTTGATACAACAATGGAGATGTGCTTATTTTAAACACAGTAGAGATGCTTGAGTTGATGATAATAATACATTTTGGAAAGTTTCACATCACTTAGGATAATCAAGAGAGTGAACGTTAATAACTATATAATAGACTCTAAGTTCATGATTTTAGTTATCCTAAGTCTAAGACATTTTGAGTTTGTGTTTAACTTTTTTTATATTCTTATAATAGAGTAGATGTGGTTGAATTCTTGCTATCGAGCATTTGAGAAGGAATAGTTGTTTATATATTGTAAATTTTTTGCATAATATTAGGTGTCATTAGACAATAACTATGTTTTTTCTCCAAATTTAGAATTTTCATGTTATATTTGACGTAGTTATTCTTGATGATAATTTTTTTCCATCAAATATAAGATAATAATTCTATTTTGATAAGGTAGGGTCCTGTAATACAATTTTTTTTTAACAGCAAGGAATCCTTGTCTATGTTTTGAGCATATGGTCAACCTTTTGAATATGGAATCCTTAAAATAGATTTTGGTGTTTTGAGGGATTAGTGATTTGATTATGGATCCAAAAATATCTTTCACTAGTGCAAAAAGGACTTTAGACGTCTGTTATTTTGGCCATAGAATGCCGCCTAAAGACACGAGAATAACTGCACCAAAACCCAATGAAAACGCATTTTAATCGGTTCAAATGAAAGACAATGCATCAAAGAGTGATGTAATCGGAGTAAAATTAATTTAAAACGGTGCAAAAGTGAGAAAACGAACTTGAAAAGCGTAACCCGTAGAGAGAAAACGCGACGAAGATGATGAACAATGAGCGCGCGTAACGGCTGTCTCGCGTTCACGGCGTTTTAATGTCAAAATTTAGACGTCGGTTCCCCAATTAACAGACGTCTAAAGTGCATCAGAAGTCGGAGTGGCGGGATCAGACGTCTAAATGAAGTCAAAAATTGACTTTTAAAATTTCTGGATATAGGGTTTAGACGTCGGTTCCCCCAATTAACAGACGTCTAAAGTGCTTCAGAAGTCGGAGTAGCGGGATCAGACGTCTAAATGGAGTCAAAAAGTGACTTTTTAAATTTCTGGATTTAGGATTTAGACGTCAGTTCCCCAATTAACAGACGTCTAAAGTACTTCAGGAGTCGGTTTCCTCCATAACAGACGTCTAAATAGAATAAAAAATTATTTTTTTTTTAACTTTTTCGTTTAGTTTTGACGTCTATTCGGGGGAGCCGACGTATATGGGTATTTAGACGTCGGACCCTTCCATAACCGACGTCTAAATAGTTGTTTTATTTACAAAAAATGCCACCGGTCATTTTTTACGTTTGATATTCGAGGGTTAGACGTCTAAAAGGTGACGTTAAAGGTCTATTTTGTACTAGTGTTTGGATACCAAAAGAAAAGGGACAAGTGAAAAGAAAAGCCTTTCATGTGTCTATTTTTATGATTTGGTTCCAAAATTTAACTAACTCTTGCTTTTAAATCTCCAACGACTGCATTTAGGAGTGGGCCAATAGCTGCAATTAACATGCATAATTGAAAGGGATGAAGAAACTGTTTGCCACTAACAAATTGCATCACTGGGAAAAGGAAAGCTTAAGGGTCAGAATATAACAATTCTCACTATTACTATCTCTCAATTCTTAAATGCATAATCAGAGACAAAAACACACACAAAGAGAATAACTAATCTGTAATTTCTTTTGTTTGTGTTTTTTCTGCTGCATCCAGGTTTATTGTTACCTATAAATAACACTTTTTTTTTCAATGAGATCTAATGCACTATAATTAAGGTTGATTTTTCAGTTTAAACATATAGTTATATTTTCACGAATTCTGCAGGTTTTTTCAGTTAATTTCATTCTGTTTCAGAAAGAAACTAACATACTTTAATACAACATCATGATATATACATGAATTGATTATTGACAGAATATAAAGGATGGGATAAATTTAAGAAGGTGGCAGTGAAGAAGGAAAATCGAGTTAATTGAAGTATAGAAGCATTTATATTTGTTCAATCGTGTGGAGATTAGGTAAACAACCTTGTCAATTTTCTATGGTTAGAACTATCTTGTCATTACTCATTACTATAATTATTAAGCTATAGCTATTGTGTCCCACTTGTTTCATCCTTTTAAATCAAACAACCTGTTTCAAGCAGTGAAATTGATTATGAAACTAGCCACGAAGAGGATAAGGTAATATAAAAATAATTTTAGATGTTTTTCACTGTCTAATATACTATAATAAAATATCAAATTAGCTTCTGAACAATGCGTATGACAAAGTGCGATATTATTAGAGTCGATTAATGCAATGTGAATAGTTAAATTTTGTTTTCAAAGATTAAAAGGTTTAAAATTATTTTATATTATGTACGTGTATGTCATTAATGCTTATGCTCAATATAAGAATAAGCTCCATTAAGTCAACTTTGAATTCACACTAACTTTTTAATAAATAAAAATCCTTATAATGTATCGGATTAACGTCGGCTAATAAACTTAATCAATTTTAAATTGAAAGTATCTATTTTAAATTCTTTTAATAAATAAAATTATTTGTGATATTAGAATCGATTTGTTGATAATAGACGTAATTATTAAAAATAAATAAAATTATTCTTAGTCTACTATATATGTTAAAATTAAATATTTTTAGTATTTATATTTATTTAAATTAATTGACACTAATTTTCTTATAAGCTAATGTTGATTAGGTTGATATTAACATAATACATTTTTAATATCTACATTAGTGAAAAAAGAGCATAGCATGATAATGAATAATAATGATTTTTTGCATCAAAATGCAGTGTCATACTTGTAAATATCGTAACTTTTTTTGTAACTAGTCATCCATTAGACATTATAAGGGTAAATGATGACAATCTTTCTCTCATTCATCATTGAAAATGTTCAAAATGATGATGATTAAGTGACTTAATCTTTGTTGTAAAACTTATAAGTGTTAAAATAGTTTCACATTTTAACTTCTCCCTGCAAACAATTCTTCTCCCATTGTTGTCGAAGCATACAAATCCACCACTGTTTATCATTACTTGTCATTATTTAAGATTGTTTTTGGAGCACTTGGCCGCGGTTGAACTTCACATTGACATTGGTCACTCCATTTGTTGTGCTCCTCATTGCCACAACCAAATGTGGTTTCCCTTTTTGTCCCACCAAGTCACCGTCACCTTCTTCGAACCTCTAAGGCACTGTCGTTCTCTTTTTCTTCACTATCGTCGCTGCATGCGTCTTCAACTCTACCTTTTAGCATTTAGAGGCATTTTGCCTTTCTTCCGCCATCTTTCTTTAATCTTTTGGGCTACCACGAGTTTCCTTGTCTTATGCTGGGTTTGGGGTCGCATTTTGCGAGTGCTGGTAGGTCTCCTCTTATGTTCTTCGCAGTGGGTAATTTTTTTGGTGGGTTTACTGCGAGTCTTCACCATTCTAGGATAGATATTACATTTTTCTATATTTTATAAATTAAAATTTTTGAATATGTATAATTAAACGTGTTAGTGTTGATATTGAGTTATGATAAAATGTGTGAAATTGTGTTTGGATGAATTTAAATTGTATTTTATTTTGTTGATGTATATTATGTTTAGAGAAACTTTGTTGGTACTACATGTGATATATATTATTCAAACATGTAAGTATTGAGTTTGGAGTGTCTGACCCCCAACAAATATTATTTATTTATTTTTTATCTGTTACACTATTTCATTGAGCATTTGTTGGCATGGATAAAAACTAATTTCGATCAAGTATCTATAGAATATAGATATGAATTGAAGTTGAATTAATTTATCACATATAAATGATGATTACGAGAGAGGGGTTGAAGAGTTTATAAGGTGTGCTCAATGCAATGCCGGTAGTGTAGAAAACATAGTAATGATGAAATGTTCTTGTGTGAGTTGTTTGAATGAGAGAAGATTGAATTAATGTTGTCGAAACTAGAGAAAATCTTTTCTGGGATGAATTTTTGAAAAATTATACTCACGAATGTGGCATATGGTGAATTGTTAGACATGTCGAATGTGTTTGAAACACATGAATATGTTGTTTGGACAATGAACGATAGATTAGAAGACATGATTCATGATGTTGGAGTATAGTCCTTTGCTGAAGCAGTGCATGAAAATATGTCTATTGATGTAGAGACTTCGTTATATCTTAGTGCAACTAACTTTAGGCGATTATCAACAATGTTAAGGTTGATAATTTTAAAGGCATTGAATGAATGGAGTAATAAATCCTTAACTCTTGGTTTCTCAATGATTCTTCTAGTAGGTGTCTCAACTCTTCATTCTCACTCCTCAACTCCTTTTATTGCTGTTGTAAAGCCTCCACCCTTTCCTTAATATCCCCATTATGTCTCCTTAAGTCCTCGATCATAGCCCTCAATTATGTTAGCGTGTTGGATGTTTCTTCTATCATTTTCCTATCCTCTTCCTCACTTAGTGTTTCTCCCTCGTATTATATGACGCATGATAGATTTACATGTCCTATGATGGGAGTCAAAATGTTCTAAGTGAAAATCCTTAGATGCAACAGCTAGAACATTAAAATTGTTCTTCCTATTCTCGATCACCATTATAAAGCAGACCTTCTGACCCCTTAGCTTCTCACATGTTCTTTTTTCATTCAAGCCCTTTTTAAGATATTCTCCCACTTTATTACCTCTATTAATCTCGCAGTTATATTTAATAACAAACAATTACAAATTATCCTAACCTTCAATACCATTAGATTCATTTCCCCAATCAATGCATGTCTTCAACGTTGGGCCTAATGGTCTACTTAGGATTGATCTTAGAAACCCAATCAAGATTGTGCCTAACAACACACTTTTCTACATAAATATCATTATACATCTCCTTCATTCATACTCATGTCCTTTACCCACGTCCATCTCCTTCATTCATTCTTATCTCCTTCGTTTACACACATCTTACACCCATCTTCTTCATCTAGACTCATCTCCTTCATTCACACCTATCTCCTTTATAACACCCATTTCCTTTATCAATATATCTTCTTCCATTACAATTTTTTTTTTCTATTCTTTTTGTTTTATTCCTTTTAGTGATGAATTGTATGAGAAATTTTTTTCTTTAAAATTACTATCATTAGAGTTTGTCACACCAACAGAAACTAAGGTAATATTAAAGTAAATTAAATAACTTTTTTATTTCTCGTAGGTATCATTTACATTTTCTTTTAAACAATATCATAAAAGCTCTAAGAACCTTTAAAAAAATGTGATATTTTTTTTTATAGATTTTGATATAAGACACTTAGATGACATTGTTGAACTTTTTAGTTGCTTTTACATACTTCAAATATTTGTTACTTTCTGGCGATTTCTTTTTAAATTTTTTGTGATCTATACTACACTTAGGTTTCGTGTTTTATACATTAAGTTTCTCCATTCTAATTTATATCTTTTAATAGGTTTTCAAGTGTGTTAGTTCATATTTTAAGTGATTAAATATTTCGGATGCAAAAATGCGGTTGTAAAAAAATATTATCAAGATAATGGAACTAATCACTCTCATTATAAAGAAATTTAGTGTATTCTTTTAAACAATTAACACTGTAACATACATATATACATATATATATATATATATATATATATACATATATATATATACATATACATATATACATATATATATATACATATATATATATACATATATATATATATATATATATATATATATATATATATATATATATATATATATATATATATATATATATATATATATATATATATATATATATATATATATATATAGTTAGGTGGTGAACTTTACGTATAATAATTTTATTAGTTTTATGCCATAAATTATTATATATAATAGATTTATTAGTTTTATTATATACTTTTCATTTTATTAGTTTAATTATACTAACAATATTTTATAATTACCTTTTTAATTCTTTAATTAAAAATACCATATATAAAATAATATCATACTCGTTCACATTACTATAAATATATATACGGATTAATAATATAATTTTTATTTTCATAAATCGTTAAAAGTAAAATTTGATATGTAATTATCTTGTTATCCTTAGTATTTAATTATTATATTCAATTTTACTTTTTATTAGTAAAAGGTTTTTATCGAAACATTTAATTTAGTAAAAATAACAATGTGATTCTTCGGTTTATTTAAGTTAAATTGGCATTATTAATCTCATAAATTAGTAATACATATTGGTTATGAATTTTCATTTTATATAAATTAAAATAGTTAATACTTACTATGTGTTAATGATGTTATAGCTTATCAGATGAAAAAAATTACATTGTTACATTTTAAAAATTAATAGAATTAATTAAATATCCTATTAAGGGAGAGATTAGATTGATTAAAAATATAAATAGTATAAAAGATTTTTAAACCGATATTTTACTCAGTTTGTAATAAATTTAAGATTGTATATAAATTATGTGAATCACTTCCACTTAAACAAATTGTAGTCACATTAGTTTAAGTTACTTAGTTTGTCATTTGTACTACGATAAAGCCCATATATATTTAGACTAATGACGAACTTATGAATCGTGAACATGTTCCAAAACTTTTTTATTTGACAATATATATATATATATATATATATATATATATATATATATATATATATATATATATATAAAATTTAATTTGATGTTATGATCCAATAGTGTATATTTATTTACTTAAACCATCGAACATTTATATTATTGTAAAAATTACATGCAACATGACAAGAAACATTTACAAGTAAATTAATGATATAATAACTTTAAAGCAATAAAAATAAATTTAGAGGGACTTTGCTTAATAAAATTAAAATTAGTAAATAAAATAATTATATATAAAGCACTAAAAAATATTAAATTTATTTTTATTTAATTAATTTTAAAAATTTAATGAATATGTCACAGTATTATAATTATTAATAAATACTTATACGGTCACGCGTGATGATGATAAAACTTAAAATTAAAAAGGAATCAAAATCCAGGATGGTGCTTAGTTGGTGATGCGAAATCAACAAAATAGACAGAATATAATAGTTTTAAGAAATTTAAATTTGTACTAGAAAAAAAAGTTTGTTGATTAAATTTGGTCTGAAATGCAAGTGTTTTAGCGTCCACCATCGTTTTTTGTCTTTTTCCCTCTCCATCATTACTTATTAATTAACCATACCTAAACTATTTAATCTTTCAAAATTATGTGGACATAAAAAAAATATTATTGAAAAAAAATCAGTTGAAAGTTTGAAATACTCTTTTAACTATTTGATAAGATATTTTTGAAAAAAGGAACAATTTCGTATAATTTTACAGCAAATATAAAAAAGCTAATTTTTAACCTACTAAAAAGCACTTCATTGATTAAGTGATTCGAAATGGAATCGCTTACGTGACAGTCTGGTGAGTGAAATGGCTGACTTTTACCACTGAAAAAAATGAATCCAATATGTATAGTATTCGTATGGAGACTGTAACCGTAAACTGACGCTAACGGCGTTCTACATAAAAATATACGTATTTTTTTTTTTTTTTGGAAATGTCATTAGATTCCTACATGCATACTTTTAACTGATTAAACCTTTTTTATCAAGTTGAAAGACTAATTAAAGTGACAGTGTTCTTTTTTTTTGAGAAGTTTATTTATTTTCTTCTTCCACTTACCTTCTTTCCCATGTTTGATACCGCAATGCAATCTCTTTCGGTCTCTCTTTCTCTCTCCACCGTTCACTTCCTTCAGCCATCTTGTACTCTCTCTATCTCTCTATAAAAGCAAAGACAACTAGCCATAAACTGTTCCCACTCTCTCCTCAAACCCACACACAATCACAAACTTACCTTTTTCACCCATGGCTGATCCCTACTCCAATTTTTTCTCATCCTCTTCCTTCTTCCGTTTCAATCACCATTTCCCATCTTCAAACCCTTCTCCTCACGCTCCCTATGTCCACCACAACTTCATCAACCACTCCAAAACAACCGACACCACTTTTTTCCACTACCACCACCACCACAACCATACTTCTTCCACAACTGCAACTTTTTCTTCCTTTCCACCTTCCCCTCCTTTGAGAGAAGAACTACCCCTTCTGAGACTCAGTCCGGCCAAGCAAGAGGAGGAGGAGGAGGACCTGTCTTGCACTGGACCCATGGATGTGGAGGAGAGGATGCACATCCACCCCAAAGAGGAAGAAGATGACGAAGATGGCACTGTCACTGTTGCACTCCACATAGGGTTGCCAAGCCCTAGTGCTGCTGAGATGGCTTCCGTCCTCTCTTCTTCCTCGGAGACCACTGACAAAGATCATGGAGATGGTGCTGCTGAGGATTCTTCTGCTGGCTTCAGACTCAACAAGGGCCAGTACTGGATCCCTACTCCTTCTCAGATTCTCATTGGTCCTACTCAGTTTTCTTGCCCTGTTTGCTGCAAAACTTTCAACAGATACAACAACATGCAGGTATATGTCACACATATCAATGACTGCCACACAAGGTTTTTAAATTGCAGAACTGCTTGCAACTTCTCATTTTTTTTATATTGTAACAAATAACAGTGGATGCAACCGTACTTGTGGTCACCGACACCCCAAAACTCTTGATGTTGCTGCAGAAAATTGTGGTTCCAGACTTATTTTAGAAGCTATACACACCTCCATCACCCTTTCGAATTCTTTCTTCGTGTCCTTTTTCTACTACTTTTTTTTATAAGGTTTTCTTGCTCTACTTCCTTTCTAATTCAAGGTCCCAAAAGAAAAAAATTAAAATAAAAAGATTTTTTTCCTTTCCTTTGCTTCTGCTTCTCCTTTCTGTCTATAACTTTCTTCCCTGATTTGAACCTCTAACGGTTCCTTGATGCTTCGATGGAAAGAGGAAAAGCTTGGGTTGCAATCTATGCTGCTTGTCTTCTGCTTTTCCTTTCCTTTCCTTTCTTTATTTTTTCTATTTATAAATTATTTTCATCCTTTTTTCCAGGTCTATATACCTCGATTTCGCTTCTAGTCGTGATTTTATTTGATCTTTTTAACGAGTTTAATTTGGGGTTGTTTTTTGCATGGTGAGCGGGTTTGATATATAAAATTTGGTTAAATAATGAACGAGTGGTTTCTGATCCAGACTGAGACTGGGATCAGTACCTTACCACCTTTCCTTTTCGTTGATTAAACAACTCAAGCTATGTTCCTTATGCCTTATGCCTTCAGTACATTGAAGTCTGTGCTCTTTATATATTTTGGTAGAACTGAAAATCTTGCAGAGTTTCTTCCAGATCGCTCAGATAATTACACCAATTTCGTTTCTCTTTTGTGGTCCTTTGCTTCTGAATGCCCCATACATGGGACATAGCTAGCCTACATCTACTCCTCTCTTTACCTTTTTCGTTTGTCCTCCTTCTTTTACCATTGCAAACAAAACTATGAAAGAACCAGTACTCATCTAAATTTTATTAAATTTGCTCTTTACGAATATAGCCCTTTTGTTCTTTTGAAGCGACCACTATCAAAGCATACATATATAACACCTCCCGCATTCTTCTTGATTCCCAGATGTATATTCCTTTATTTTGGAAAGGAAGCTGTACTCCAAATCATATCTTAGCACCTTTCTGGTTGTTATATCTTAATATTATGCTCTACAAATTCACTGTGAAAAAAATCTTGAAATTAACTAACTTAACGAAACTGATTTCTTCTTGTTTCAACTTAATTTGTTTTCTTTATTGTAACATTTTTGTGTGCTTTGACTGAGGGGTGTTCAGATGCATATGTGGGGGCATGGATCACAGTACAGAAAAGGACCTGAATCTCTGAGGGGTACCCAACCAACGGGCATGCTGAGGCTTCCTTGCTATTGTTGTGCTCCGGGGTGCAGAAACAACATTGATCACCCGAGATCAAAGCCTCTCAAAGACTTTAGAACACTTCAAACGCATTACAAAAGGAAGCATGGGATTAAACCTTTCATGTGCAGGAAATGCGGTAAGGCTTTTGCGGTGAGGGGCGATTGGAGAACTCATGAGAAGAACTGTGGCAAGCTCTGGTACTGCATCTGCGGCTCCGATTTCAAGCACAAGAGATCTCTTAAAGACCATATTAAAGCTTTTGGAAGTGGCCATGCAGCTTATGGAATCGATGGTTTCGAAGAAGAAGATGAGCCAGCATCTGAAGTAGAACAAGATAACGATGATTCCACACAGTGATTAACGAGACTGCTGGGTTTATGTATGTGAATTATCCTAGTTATTTTGTCCAACGATTGGGGAATATATATATATATAAAGCGTTGGCTTCCTATTCAGCACTATATATATATAAGCACCAAGTTTAATGGAAAGTTAATTTCTTCTTCTTTTCCTTTCTTCTGTTGGTAATATTAGCTAGGACTAGAGACTGGATACAAAACACAAAGCTGGCAAAGCTATATATATATATCCAACTTTGAATTTGTTCTCGTGTATAAGACATCGTTCCCTTCTCTTACTATGAGATGCTTAGAATTATTCTTATTTGATTTCTATCTTCAGCAAAAGCATAGCTTAAGCTCATTGATTATTGATTATTGATTAATGATAAAGTAATGTCTCAAGTTCTATTTAAATTAATTCACTGCATGTTTTTCTTTATTAGTGTGGGTTCATTTTGCGGAGCTATCAGTAGAGGCGTCAGATATATTTACGTGTAATTTATCAGATATATATATTTTGTACTCTTCTTTTATCCGTTTAGTATATATGCATCTATGGTTTAAAGTTGTTATATACTATAACTTTCGCCTCAACTACAATTTTTGAAAACTCTATATGACACATTATAATGACTGGTGAATCAATGGGAACAATAAGTGCAATTTTAGTAATCAGAAGCCAACGATGACCATAAACGTAATTTAATGAAAAAGCAGTCAAGATGAAGAAAAGGCTTTTCCCCCTCTCTCTGAAATACATTATATATAATCATCTCTAAACTTTGGGGGACATGGTGCATGTGCATGAAGAAAATATACCTGTGGGGCATTTCAGAGATATTATGGCATCGATAAGTTGCTTGGGTGAAGATGACCTAATTGGTACGTATTGAATAATAAAATAAGCGTAGAATTTGTGTGCGGGAAAGAGAAAAAAGCGAAGGTAGGTTATGAGTGGAGGGTAAATTAAAGGGGTGAGGGTTTAAGGTGATGTATTTGGAAGAAGGAAGTATATTAGGGGTAATTAGATAGGCTTTTCATGCTGCGAAACTGAAATATACGTCAGCTTTTTTGTTGGGGTGGTGCATATGATGCCCTTTTGCTTTGGGTAGTGGAGAAGATATGTGTTTGTTGATAGATGGAACATATACCATTTCAGATTCACCCTTGCTTGGAAAATTCAAAGCAAATGATTAGCTTTTTAAGAGAAATACATATTATAAAGGAGGATATCAAAAGATATATAGGTAGGATGGGTGATATCATAATGGTCCCAGTGTGAAGTTTGCAAGGTATGAGGGTACTACTGCAATGAAGTGGATCTCATTTGCAGCTTTGGTTAGAGAGAGAGAGAGAGAGAGAATGGGCAAAAGTTGTTCAAGTGTTGTGCTGTGTCGAGAGAGATGAAAACTGCAAAACTGTGGAGCCCAAGTTGTGTTGGTTGGGCTGATTGGCAACATATACCGATGCCTCCTACAGTACATACACACCTCTCTTCCATATCTGATGGATAAACTGTACACTGAAACGACCTTTCAGCAAATTTTGACCTCTTTTCTCTGCTCTATTTTAGGTGGAGTCTTCAATCCATATGGTACGTACATGTATACGTGATGTACAATTCACACCAATGTCAAAAACACCCCACCAATAATAATAATAATATAGAAACAAATCAAATGAAACATCTCTTCTCTTTCTTTCTGCATGCCTTCCTTCTCTTTGCTTCCCTAACAGGACCTGCTTATACTTCTATTTAAGACAGATAAATATTACAGAATATATAATCATTTAGGTCGTACATTCAATTAATTAAGTCTTTCTCTTTGAACTCCAAAATAAAAAGCGATGAAAAATGACTAAGTGTTTTGTGAGGGTAAGAAATGGTGGGAATTGAATGGATGAACTGAACAGCAAACTGTAATTAAAGCATTTATTGACCATCAATATCCCACCCTTTTGTTGTGGAGACCAACCCTACCACTATATTGACCTGTTGAGACTCTCCTACCTCCATCAGATCATTTCTCTCTCTACAGAGTCGTGTGTGTCTCTCACCATCATCTTTTGTATGTGGCATTTGTGCTTTTATGGCAAGTCCCTATCCTAAAACCACCCATACCCCCAATATGCCCTGCACTGTGATTACGAAACAACCTCACAAACGACTGATCCACAATAATCATCACTTCAATTTTCTTTCTTTTTTTTTAAATAATAACGTAGAATAATTCAAATGTTATAACATTAAAAAGGACTCAAAGTGATAATAAGTACGTAGCGTATGTACAACTCCATGCATGTACATGCATCCTTTAGTGTTACAGATAAAACAACTATTGGACCATAACATATAAGAAAAGTTATGAATGATGTGCTAAAATGAGAGGAAAAGATAAGTAGGAAAAGGAAAAATTGAATAAAAAAGAGAAAAAGAATGTGAGAATATATGAAAATTGTTGATCACATCTGGTGCAGCAATAAGAGATTAAAATTAATAAATGATTTAATGTGAACAGTGTTGGGAGGTAGTTCTACAGCCCCATGATATACCGTGCCATGAACATGTAAAGGAGACCAAACAAGCCAACACGCAAGAATATGTTATGTGGTGTATTCTCCTTTTTGCATTCATATTCCAATACAGTAGGGACATCTTTGTCTCCCTCGGCTCGAATAACTATTTCCTCCCCTTTCTCTCTCTATATATTATAAGTTGCTGAGGTGGAATTTTCCTTTTCATAAGACCATGATAAAAACCCACCTTAGAAGAAACAGGGGGTTCTGGTGTGTGAAAAAAATATATATATTCTTAAGGGATAGTGTTTTGAAAATTTTAGGTGCGTGTATATAATCATATGCGGCGCCCTAGATTGTCGACACTAACAGAGTTACTAAAATCTTCTAAATTTTACTACCACTATGCTAATTAGTTGCATTTTTTTTCAGATAAAAATGAATTCAAAATTACTTTTCGAAGATTCCTTTTAAATAAGTTCTCAAGATTATATTTGAATCAAAATAATAATCAACAGTTTGCATATACTTTTTATAAACAATTTAGTTACCAAACAACAACGTCAAATTATTATAAGCAGACTTCATTTAACCAATTCTAATTTTAAAACATGAATTTTAATTTAGATTTTATTTTTCTATGGAAGGAATCATGATTAATGTTTTACTTCAAGCTATAAATGTTTTTATGGTCTCCCTCGCAGAATTGGATTTCTAAAATTGTCACAAACATTTAAACATTTAAAGATAGAGATGTTAAACTTCACCAATCATCATATGCACCTAGTAAGGCGACATAAGAGCATCATGAATAATTTACCCTTCTTCAAGTTGTCATCCTATAGCCACTGAAGGATCTCTATCAACCAATAACTCATATTGATTTGTGTAATAAGTATGATCTACAATAGAGCATGGGCCTTTTGTGCTTACATAATATCCTATTAGAGTTTTGGTGGGTAATTCCATATTTTATTGTTGCATGGACTAAAGTTTTTCTTCAAGTGCTCTTTGTATTTGTTATTGTTGTTAAAGTTTTTCCATGAAGCGTTGCTCCATAACTACCATGCATCCGTTCATTCCTTCCTTCATTTGGAGCTTCATCTTCCTATAGGCCTCATGACTCAAGGATTTCCTCTCATATGCCTTCATTGGGATCACTTTGAATGGAATGGTTGTCATTGACTACATCATTAACCTTGCCTTGAATGGTTCTTGATGAGAAAGACGTTGTCTCAAGTATATCTAGAGAGTCTTCATCATGATTTTTGTACGTGCTTCTTCTTTCCAATACGACTAACCACTTTTGATTGGCTAAATCATTGACAAAAATATTTGTCTTGCTTAACTAGCCATAATAAATGGTTCCTCAATATAACTCATCTTGTTAAGATCCACCAAAGTAAAATCGAGGTCATGTGTCCCCACACCCAAATTGTTATAAACTCATTTACACTTGAAAACTAACACTCTAAAACTGACAATCATCTTGTTTCTTTTGTTTGTAAACGGAGGGTTCCCAAATCCTTAACCTCATTCTCCTTTTCCTTTATCATCTGGCAAAACATCTTTCTCTTCTTTCTTTCCCAATATGCGAGGCCTTATATGAATGCCCGAAACTACCAGTTGTCGTGTCCTTTGGCAGTAGTCAAAGTCGGCGCCACTATAGAACTTGTGTTTGAGACCACCACCAAAGCAACCGCATGCACCACTAGTGCGAACGAGGAGCATTTGACGTCTCGTCATCTTTGCGAGACATATTTGCGTAACCCAAGGTTGTTGCTCCCTCTACAACCATCACAGCTTGCATCCGATCGAAACTTCGACTCGTTAGCGATTGTTTCTCCCTTTCTTCTCTCTTTTTTTTTTTGTTATTTTTTGTGAGTGGATATGGGTGCTGAAAATCGAAGATGGAAAAATTCGGTGTTGAAGGGGACTGAATTTGTGCCTATGAGATTCGAAGGTGATGGTGACACTAGATATGATCATGTGTGGGTGTTGGTAGGGCTAGAGCGGTTATGTTCTATGCAGGTTTTTTGTTGGAAGGTGATGGTTGATTCTGTTTGGTCATGTGGTGAATGGTTGTTATGGAGATAATAGGTGTGTATGGAGGAAATAGCCTTGTCGTTCTATGGTTATTGAGTGGATTAAAGATGATGCTGGTGCGTGGAGTTTAGAGGGTTGCTTGAGGTTGTTAGTGGTTGGTAATTGGTTGATGATGGAGATGGGGATTGCATGAGTATAATGAAGGTTTAAGCTCGTGAACAAGTGTTTGTGTTGGGTTAGGTGAAAATAAACTTTTCTATACCAGTTGTCCATTTAACTGGTATAAAAAGTGACATTTTCTATACTGGTTCTAAAATCGGATATAAAAAGTCAATACTTTCTATATCAATTCCAAAACTTGTATAAAAAGCCAATTTTAATCGATGTAGAAGTCTTTTTTGCATTAGTGACCCCTTGAGATTCAACATCAATGCTTGTATTTGGATAATTAAGTTTTTATTATAGTGTTATCTTATGAATAGTATATATTGATAAATAATTGATAAAATTTTATAACTTGAATTATATATTCTATATATAATACTCTTTTTGTAAATTTTAAATTACCGTTTCTTTTGTTTGTTATTCGTTATATTCTTCTTTTTACAATGATAACTTTAAATTAAGGATATTGTAGTTGTAAATTCTAGTTGTAAATACACACAGCTAATACAAATTGCACTAAGCCTAATAAGTATTCATGAGTAAATTCCCTTATATGCTATCTACCGAACAATATAATTCTTTTAGTTGTATAATTTCTTAAGCATTTTAAATGTAGCGAACCTTTAGATTCAAATTAGTTCTTTGTGGTCAATCACACAAAGAAGGACGAGATTGAGTTGATATGCAAGTCAATGATGATTAATATTCAATTTAATTTATATATTTAAGATAAATTTGTAACTATTTATAAATAATATATAATTTACTAGAAAAGCTATAATGAGCGTTTATTGCAATTCAATCATAAGATTTTGATAGATCCCTTAGTAGAATTTTTGTCCTGCAGTAGACTCTTTCATATCTTTATTATAACCACTAGGCCCACATGCATTTTATTTTATCAACTAGACACTTTTATTGTTAACACCATTTTTTTATTTTTATTTGAAATAATATATATATATATATATATATATACATATATATATATATATACACACTTTTATATATATATATATATATATATATATATATATATATATATATATATATATGTGTGTGTATGTATACATATGTATATATATATATATATTATTCTAAAAATATAAAAATGAATATTTAAAACTACAGAAAATTTTGTTTATAAAACATTTCTAATTAGAAAAAAATAAAAATAGAAATTAAAAATATAAAAAATATCAAATTTTTTAGTTGAAATTCATAAAATAGAAAAAAGAATTAAAATTTATTAAAGAAAGTGTTATTTAGAAAGCAAATATAAAAATAGAAGTTAGAGCTTTTCTGTGTTTTTTTTTTCAGAAGTTTGAGTATTATGAAATTTGTAAGGAGTACTATAGTTAAATAGAAAGATTTAGTAGGGCGAATTATATTGAAAAGAGTTTTTTGGAGACAAAGATTCGGGGTAAATGTTATGGCACTAAGAACTTCTAACGTTTGAGTTCCGAACATTACGAGATCATGCCATACTTAGCTACACACAGAAGTATTATCAAAGACACGACTCCATGATAACTAGACAAATGAGTAGTAATGGAGCATAACTATATTTTTATGGCATATAGTGTAAACAATAAATCATCAATGATCCATCAACATATGAAACATTAACCTAACTTGCAAATGAATTAACATCTAATATTTATGTTATTTCTTACTATGAAATAAATGATTGTTTATTCTGTACATTATCTCAATATATGACAAAAATACAATTGTAAAATAGCAAAATGTTGTATATAAGTATAATCGAGTTTTTCCTTGAGCTATATAATAGAATACTCCAAATGTTAATTAAATACTTGTTTATTAATTATAATTTAATTTGAATAATGATTTTTATCGATAAAAGTATTTAAATTCATCTCAAAACACTTAAAATAAAAAGCACTTAGACTAGCGCTACCGCACATAAGGATGGAAATTTTTTGGTAAGCATAATCAATGAATTTTTTGTGTATAAAAAAGGACTCATTAGGTAACTTTACCTTATTGATTCCTTTAGATATGCAGCCAATCAGAATAAGATCAAAAGGCAATGCATGAACGTCATAATGCACAAAAATTATATCTGCGTGTTTTGTGAAATATATATATTTATATATTTGTTTTTAAATAAAATGATTACCATGCCTTGGGGTTGGAACAAAATATATGATCCTTTAAATAAATGGACCACTCTAAGAGGGCTAATTTGAGGTACTTTTGATCCTCCTCAAAGTAGATGAGACAACTTTCTTAGTGAGGCCCCCAATCAATAAAAGGAAAAGGGAAAAAGGAAAAAATAATTTTGACCCATAATCACCATAACTTTGAAAGGAAAAATATATTTTTTAGTATGTATAATAATATATAAAAATTAAAAATTCATTTATAAAAAAAAAAGGAAACACAAATAAAATTCCTTCATTTGAAGTGTACCCTAGAGAACTAAAGTTTGGTTTTATTTCCATTTTAATTTTATTTTCTCAATTATGATTATCCAAATGACATATGCTTGGTTGCTTTGATAATTTTCTTTTCTTTTGATGCTTGGCGATTCCCCAAGTTGTGGGTATAGGGTATTTTTTGTTTGGGGAATATGGAGAAAAAACTTCAAGCAGAAGAAAGAGACCATGCTTCGACAAAACACACACACAAGCCGTTATCACCATATATGTGTGTGAGAAAGATTTTTGGGAGGTTCCTTTTCCTTTTTTTTCTCAAGGTGAAGAGTGATTAAAGGTTGCGTTTGACGTTCATGCCCATCGAATCAAATTGGTAAAAATATATTCTTTTTTATTCGTTTATTTATTTGGGACATGGGGTGTGATCAATTAGGTCTACTTGCTCAGATCCTATTTGAGATAACCAAACTAATAATAAAGTTAAAGAAAGCCGCAGGCAAAGACACTCATTAGCACAACCCACACGAACAACCTTTGAAAGGTACTTCCAAACTGGAAAAGCATCATAGGATCTTCAACATCCTTATTCTTATATATGTCCACTGCTGTTTCACCTTCACAGTAAAACCATGAACTTCACAACATTAAAAACAACAAACACAAACTACTATTAAGTGATTCTTCTTTAGCTAGATGGCTAAAATCTAAGTGAGAATGTCACTGCATTATCTGTCTCTATCTTGATATGACTATACTTAATGGGCAAGTATATCTTGTTCGTTTCCCACCTCATTCAACTTTAATTCCGAACGACATGTGTGCATCACATATATGTCAATTGCCTCAGCTGAAAATAAGGTTATTACATAAAGTTCAGACCAGATGGCATCATTATTTAATGCTTGTCAAAACTTCTAATTTCCCTTCCTCTTTGATCTGGGGTACTGCTTTAACTTTGTAGTTATTGTTTTTGCAGAGACTCAAACGGAAAAAGAAATTATTGCAGGAGAATCGTCATTATGCAAAGCCTTCCATTCAGTATCTTTCTATAAAGTGATTCACTGTTGTGTTTTCGTCTTTTCTTCTAACAACAATAAAACATTTCGTATCTAGTATATTAAATCTTTAATCGATAACTTTGATATATTGGAGTATGTGGTGGCGATCGACATTTTAATTAAAAGGAAACTGTGATTATGATTAAGGGTTTGGATATGATTAAGTAGTATTAATTGCATTGATTTGTTGGATGAATGGTCTGGTTTGGTGGGGTAAGTCTCATTCTTTAAAAACTGAAAATGTTACCCCTTGGCGGGGCCATGCATGCATAGTGTTCATGATATCTTTCTCAGAAATACAACAAGAAAATTTAAAGGGGAAACTTTTCCTTTCAAAAAGAGAACTTTCACCAGCTTCCGAGAAGGATCCTATCCTTAGATGTTCATCTGAAACGAAAAATGAAAAGAGGAACAAATTGAAAAACGAAAGGTTAACATCGCACTATATATGTTGCATGCATAACAAAAGTCTCTTTTCTTTTGTGATTTACATAGGTAATATTACAAGTTACTCTACCATCTCACGTCGTCATCATAGGCTGAAGTTGAGGATGAGAATTCAAAATTCTTGGAAACATGTAGTATAAAGCCTACGAAAAAGAGAATAAAATATCATGCAGATTCTGATGGTAACACACGCTGCTTTTTTAAAAAATACTACATGTATAACTCTTTTTAATACTCTTCTAATGTTATAAACAAACTATTACAGAACTTAATATCAAATCTGGTGACTTATTGTTTTTGTTTAGTCAACACTCAAAATGTCCTCCTTTTTAATTATTGAATTTAAATTTTAATTGTATTTTAGAAAATATGATTTTAATGTTAAGATTTCAATTCGAAAAAACTCCAGTTATTATAAGTGATGCACTTTAGTTTAGTCATATTTCACTAATATTTGTTAGATTTATTTCTAGGCCGTCTAGGAATGTTTTCTTAGAAATTAGTGAACTTTTTATCAATTAATTACTTTTTCATTTATTATCTTTTGCAGTGGAGAAGGATGCACAAATGGGACGTTGGTTGGATTAATTAAGAATAATCAAGAAAAAAAATAAGAGGTTAAAGATAGCGCAAGCACTCAATGAAACATCTACAAGATATATTTTCTTTTACATACATATTAGCATAAAAACAGACGCTATCGTATTATGAGTTTTAAATATTTATATTATATTATAAGTTAATAATATGTAAAAATTAATTAAGCTAATATGTAAAAAAACAATAAAAAATAGTAAAAACATCTATATATTAGCAACACAAACTAATATATAATAATAAATAAACAATAAAATATAACAGTTTTATATAAAATATTTTAAAATAACGACTATTCTATAGACAAAGTAGTTAATAGTTATATTATAAAAAATGAAATGAAAATAAAAATGGTTTATATAAAAAGAGGTATCTCTTTATATATGGATATAAATTATAATTAGGATATAATTTTAATTCTCGTTATTTGATTCTTCTTTGATATCCTTATTTTTATTGTTTTTGGTTCACTTAAAAGAGACCCTAGCTATAATGAAGGTTTAGAAATTCTAAGACCGGGCCGTCATTCTAACGTGTCAAGGTTAGGATTTTTTATATATTTAATGTGTAGTTATGATTTGTAAGAATATTTCTATTCTAAAGATAAACAAAGCTAATATTTCTTTACAAACTTTGATGTCTAAATTACTTTTATTTCTTTCCCATTAATCAAGTTAATGATTAAAGTAATGGATAATAACTTCATAACTGTAATTATCACTGCTATCAATATAATGGATTCTTTTATGAATAATAACTAAAAATATAGAAACATAAGTCAAACTCATACTTAAGGAATTAATAGTGTTTTTAATAAAAAAATTTAAAATAATGAATTTAAAATTTTTTATCTTATTTTTAATTTTTTTAATGTGAAACTTAGGTTTCCAAAAATCTGTCCAAAAATCTGTTTGAAATGCGAATCTTAACACTCACTCAAGTATTTCACATTTTATAAATCACAAGTATCCTTACTTGTATAGTCGTATCATTTTAATGGGACATGTTTGTCTTATTCTTTATTAGAAATACTTTTAATACAAAAAAATATAAACCTAAAAACTAATTGCGATCTTGATCAACAATTTTGAATAAATCAAAATAGTATATACATAAAATTTATATATTTAATCATTATTAATAATATAAAAAGGTTTTGTATTAAAATTTTCTTGAATGTTTCTTCCTAGAAAAACAATAATTTTGATATTATATTTGATATGGATCTCATTTGATATTTCACTCTATTGAAATAGAATTTTCTATCTGTACACATAAAAAAATTGTACTATAAAAATAATATTTCACTATCAAATAAAATAAAACACAATTATTGTTTACCTTAAAAAATGAAACATGACAAAATAGAAATAAAAGCAGAATAATAATTTTCATTTAATTATAATTTATTTTCTTCAAAATAAAAAGGAAACGTATGAGGGTATGAAAAACGAAGACTAGTAACTAACTCGAGACAAAGATAAAGGAAATAAAAAAGAAAAACATCTTAATAATTTTATTCTTTATTATATTTAATTTTATGTTTTACTATATATTAACATATGAATACTTTATATAAAAAAATATAAAATTCCAATTAATTTAATTTTCATAAATTTTCATTACGAAATTTGAAAAGTTTTGAGACCGAAACACTCCCGGCTCCCATTAAAATCATTAAGATCCGTCCTACTAAGAACAGTATAAAATCATCGTAATCCAAAATAATTCTATCACATAGAAATTCATCTCATTGATAAACAATGTCATTTTAATCAAATATCAACAAATCGTAGGTTCTCATATTCTTAAGTCATACTATAGAACTAGACTAATTATATATTTATATCTTTTTTAATTCTTCACAAATTCACTACTCAACAACTTCAAATTTAAATAAATTTTGCACAACCTCACTCCTAAAACATTCAATTTTAAATGAAAATTCAACTCCATATCAAAAGTAAAATCAATTGAAAATAAAATTAAGTCATGAGCTCTTACCTTAATTCATACGTTAAAAAAACTAGAAGGCTAAAAAGACTAAAATGTAGTAACAAAAATCCTAAAAAAAAAACTTGAAATTTTAATCAATTAGAATGTTAGAAGTTTCACATTGGCTGAACATAAGACCAATTTATAATATATAAATGATTACAAATCTCACTTTACAAGCCGATTTTATGGGATTGTAAGTTTAAAGTCCATGGTATGTGTAAATCTCATCCTACAAAATATCATATGTTCTAATTTATAAATTCAATATAATCCAAAAACTTTACCATTTATTACTTTAAAATCATCACTATGGAACATAAAATCAGATGGAAGAAATAAGTGAATATACTTTGGGTTATTTGATTAGTTTTTTTTATCATCAATAAACAAATATATTATTAATGGCACAAGGGGTGTCTCTCTTAAATTTAATGTTAAATTCTACCTAAGTATGTTTTTCAACCCTCCCAGCCCTACCCTTTCTTATACAGGTTTTGATTTTACATTCCCAACCTTTTCACACTCCCACCATATCTTCCTGTTTCTCTCCCCATATCTTCAATAGTTTTGTTTCTCATGAAGCTTCCATGTCACCAAATC
This sequence comes from Vigna umbellata, assembly GCF_029865625.1. Lineage (NCBI taxonomy): Eukaryota > Viridiplantae > Streptophyta > Magnoliopsida > Fabales > Fabaceae > Vigna > Vigna umbellata. Next base: position 23,039,572 of record NC_142169.1, read on the forward strand.
ACTTCACATCTATAATCACCAATCCGAATATGTTAAATTGATATTCCTCGACCTCTTCTTTCTTACTATTATAAGATACGTCTTTACCTTTTATCTTATAATTATATATTTTTTATTATTTCTTTTAGTGAATTTAACTACATGATAAAATAATCAATGGATCTTGATATACTGCTTTTGTTGGATTCTCTTTATTCTATAGTAATACTTTAATGTTAAACTTTCAAAGAAAATTGTTATAACTGTCTTCATCTAATACTTGTCATCATATTCACTGCAGATTAAATAAAAGTAATAGTTACGTTGGTTTTATTATATTATATTTTTATTGTATTTTTGTATCTATTATATACTGATATAACTAAACGAATTCGGAGAGTGTTGATTAGTTTAGGTTATTAATGTTGACTTTTGATTGACTGTAATTAGTTCATATTATACTATAGGTTCAGTGGTTCCATTGGTTAATTAACATGATTTCTTATATTATAATTGGTTAATTTGATTTGTTAGTAGAAGAGGAGAGGAGAACAAAACCTTGAAAAAATTTCCCTCTAGAAGCCATAATCAAATTATGTAATTAATGGAAAACACGTTTAATTAAAACCTTAATTAACCATTAGTTGGTCCTTTTCTTTAATGTTAGTGTTCTTAATGTTATATACACTTTATGGTAACGTTTCATCTCACACTTATCGCTCTCTACATTTATCATCTTCATATTTTAAAAAACTATTATGTATTATTTTTCTCTAATATTGAGAAAATATTTGTTTCCTCTATTATATATATATAGATTTAGTCTTTGAATCCTGAAAATAATATTAAAATTGAATTAGAAAAGGATAATATTGATTTAACATTTATTAGGTATGGCAGAGCTATTGATGGAAGGCACGCAGAATCTCTGCTTCTGCTTATGCTTTATAAGAAAGCTTCCTTCATCCTCACACCAGTCATTGAGTGCAACTTTTTTTCCTCCATACCCATACTGCAATGGGATAAACAGGTCAGGCATGTGTTACATCCATCATAGCCATTTCACATCCTTCAACATGGTATACCCAAATTTATTACTCAGATGATTAAAGACTCATAGAAAAAAAATGTTATGTAATTATGTATATAGTATATTGAATATGACATTTTTTTTTTGTGAAAAACTTGTCTATGGAATATTATTTTTTAGTGAAAAATATGAGGAAATTTTAACTTTTATTATGTGGTTCCAATTTAATCAATAAAATGTGATGTTTTACCAAAATAATACTCAAGGTGGGTTTATTACGCCATTGTATACGGAAAAGGAAAGTTAAATGCATATTGATTAGACATTTAAAATTCTTTCTTTGAAATGTTGGATATTAAGAAAAGAAACAGATTTGGTTGGAAAGAAAAATATGAGATCGATCCACGTCTATGTTTTAAAAATTATATAATTCTGTCACGTAAACAATATATTTATTTAATGATTTTGTGTATGCAAATTGTACACAAATGATTTCCCTATATATAAGATTGGGAAGGAAACTTAAATAATATCCCACGTTTCTAACAATCAAAGTGTTACTAGTATTAATTAATGTTGTTTTTTCGATATCTTGCTTTTGTTTTTGTTTTGCTTTTCTCTAAAACGAAACGAGGAGCCAAACGTACATTTTAGAGAAAACCTTTTTAAAAATAATTATAACTTTTTTATTGAAGAAAAATGGTGAAATAACTTTTTAAAAGAAATGTTAAATGAAGTTGCATTTTAAATTCATATTTCGTCTCTTCCATCGCAAACTAAGTGTCCATTTCATCATAAACTAATTGATGTTAGATAAATAATAAAACAATTTTAGAGAGAACTTTTATTAAAACTAACAAACATTTTTTAATTTTCTTTTCAAACTCCTACGTTGTGTTTTAACTGTAAAGTATGCAAGTCATAAACAATATGTTACTTATAATTTGAAGAATGTTAGTCATAAAAAATAATGGATATCATCTCAATCTCAAACTAAACAAGAAAGGAAAGCCTTTTTTTTTCATCACATAATTAAGAGTAAGCATTATGCAATAATAAAACTTCATTTCAATTTATCTTCTTCTTTTTTTTCTTATAAACACAAATTCAATGTACAAATATAACAAATTAAGTATTGAGTTGAAACAAAAACAAACAAGGTAAAACTAGTTAATAATTTAATTGGGCTAATTGATAAGCTAATAACTTCTAGCAGACAAAACTGATTGTTAGTTGATAAACGACTTCCATGTTGATAAGTTGACTATTAACTAATGAGTTCTTAATATATAATTAAGTTTCGAGATAATGAATTAGTTTATTAAAATAAAAGTCTTTAGCAAACTAGCTCATAAAGTAGTTGATAAATAATATAAAAGGATACAACTACATAAGTTTTACTGTATAAATAAAATGTGTATTCCTAAAAAAAGTTTTAATATTTTATTTTCTTTAAATAAAATTGTATATGTGATTCTTTTTATTTGGACAAGTAATTTTTAATTAGATTAGTTTATATAACAAATATTAATCAAACTTAATTTTTATTCATTTTTCAACAAATAAATTTTTAACTTTTTTATTTCTCAATTTAATTTACTATTATATTGAATTAATTCTTTACAACTTTTATTGTGTGTAAATTTCATGTAACATCGTGAAACATTTATTACTTTACTTTTTAACTCTAAATACTTTTTAACTTGAGCTACATAAAGAATTAAGAAATAATTCAAAAAATATTAAAAATAAGGTAATAATTAATTATCTCTGTAAAATTCAAAGGAAAAACTGAATTAAGGATGATAAAAAAATTATTAAAATACAAGATATAATAATATAAGAAAATTAAATAAAGTTAAATTAAGCTTATAAGCTATAAATTAAAAACTTCTAGTAAGTTACTTTAAGATGTTTATCAAACACTTTTATGTTAGTCAAACAACTTTATAAACTAATCAAATAAATTTATAATTATTAAGCTATCGACATTTTTAAAAATTTTAAAATGATAATAATTATTAGAAAAAAAAAAGTTAATTGAGAAATGACGTCGAAAGAATAAAACGAATACTGAAATATGAACGAAGGAGAGGGGCATGAAATGTAAAAGTAAAATAAAATAACATCAAAGAAAATGAATTTAGTTTTATGTGTTTCCATGCAAAAATTAATAATATAGTAGCTAGCTAAATGATCATGGAGAGACAACAATTTGGAGTTCAGAAAGATTGAAGTGAATTGGAATATATAAATTCAAACCCTAAATTTTTCTCTCTCATTAGTAAAGCATACAATAGTTTAAGATCTTATTATATATGATTAATAATATAGTCAAAATAATGCATATAAAAAGAAAATTAACTCTCATTCAATAAATAAACTAACTTGTAGGTTAGGTTTAAATTCAAATTATATATCATAATGATTATTCCTAGATGTATTTCATCATCTATCATCTACATATATTTACTTATACAAATTTGAATTAAAATAACCTAATTTTGGATGATTGAAATAATTATAAGATTACCAGTTTGGCCTTGAACTAATTTTTGGAAAGAAGTGGGCCCTGCAGATTCCTTTTTCAGCATAGTATTAGCGTCTATTCAGCATTAATTTTGTGCTATTCACAAATTTATGAACCAAAAAGAGATGACTTGGATCATGTCAGCCTCTCCAGCAAAGTTTTCTGTGTAGCAGAAAGCGTGACCATTGGATTGGTATCTAATTATTAATCAAGGGCTGTAATACTTCAGAATAATGTCATTGCTGCAGGTTTCTACAAGATTTTTCATATAATCCTGTGCAGTGCAGGTTTTTGAGAGGATTGAAATTTGGACCTGCCATATTTAGGGTGGCGGTACCCTTTATTTGTTACAGTAATTGTAATCTGATAGAGTCTAAAATTTATTTTATTTTTTATGACAGATCAAATATTAATTATCATCTTGACCATAAGTCAGGTCTCTTGATAGATCTTGAAACCCTATGTCCAAAAACACACAAATTTGCAGAGATCATGTGATCACTTTGTCTCCTCAAAGAATATTGTCGGAAATCAATTATGGTAGTTCAGTCGGTGGGCCTGACGATCTTTATTTCAATGGATACATATTTTCTTTATCTCAATGGAACATTATGCAGGGCTTGAATTTCACCCCAATTAGTTAGATACTTGAAGTAATCACGCAACTAATTAATAACCTAACTTCACGTATAGCTGAAATTTTTTTCTCAATGTAGAGACATAACCTAGGGTGTAAACTGTAGCGTAATGAGAGTATATTGGGTGTGTTTGGTTGTTTAGTTTAGTTTTTGGTCTGTTTGGTTTTCTTCCTAGGTAGCTACACGATATGTGGCTTAGATTACCTATTATAGCTCCCTCCTTTACACCATTACAATTAATTTGTTTCTTGGGATTTTAGCTGCTTCAACAATGATGTCTTCTGAGGTGGAAAAAATGGCAAAGATACAAGTCACAGATCATGCCAACCAGGCAACGTTAGGCAGCATTATTGTTTCAGCTTTCGACAGTTTGAAGAAAACGCTTTAACTAAATTAAATTTGAATCATATTTTCCCAATAGCCCATGTAAGAGGTTGACAGAGCATGCAGTATTACGCAATCCATAAAAACCATGTAATTTTGGGAAGAACTGCATGATCTGTCTCCCGTTGATGGAGGTACGGTTTTGCAGTATTTCAATCGGAATTTATTCAATTAATTGTCAACACGCTTTGTACATGTTATTCATGAAACATCATTTGAAAAAGTCCTTAATTAATTAATTAATAAATGTATTTGAATGAGGTAAAGCCGCCCCCATCTTGAAGTGACTAATGTGAGAGAAAAACGTGCAGACACAATAAACATCTTTAAACCCTAACAAATCAAATCCTCTTGGTGATTGATTTGCATGTTATGTTATGTACTCTTTTTCATGATATTTTATTTTTTTGCAATATGCCGTCTTATCAAATAAAAAGTAGACCAATAAGTTCACTTTTCATTGTACATAAATCAATCAAGAGAAGTATTTTATCTTCTGTTCATCAACAGTTACTCTAATGAAATTACAGTGCTACAGCTTCTGTACATGTATACATATATATATACTACAGAAATGCACGCATGAAATGTACAGTAACGAAATCTTCTCTGATTTGGTGTATGTATTAACTCTTTGAATTGATCTTGCTGCAGACAAATAGAATAAAGGGCACAGTGTGAAGGTGACAGAAGGAGTCCCCACAGACAGTTGATTATGTCTGCATAATGAAAACTTGGATATAGTATATGGGTTGGATTAGTGTAGAGAGCATATAATGTTAATGTAGGTATATGGTTATTGTAGAGAGATTGTAGAGAGAGCAGAAAGAACACATGGCTACTGGACCCTACAAAAACATAGGATCATAAATAAGGGATGAAAATGAGGGTAAGCAAGAAGAAAGTGGTGGCACAAGGTGCTTCTCTCCTCTGGTTAAACCGATGGCCATAAGTCCTTCATTTCATTAAGTTTCTCTTAGTTGGCAAAAAGGACAATATCCCACAAGTCTTCCATCACTGAACCAAAGTTAATGTCTTTGCACATTAGTCAGCTATCAATTTCCTAATTATTAATGACCCATTTTCCATTTCTAGTATTTTCCTTCCTTCCTTTCCCCACTCGGTTGCCCCTTTTGAAGCATACTATTCCCCTCAAAATAATAACTCTATACAAACAATCATGAACCATCACTATGTAGTAGTTTTTTTTCTAACTAGACCCTGCCCTAAACATCAATGTTTTTTCTCTTTATCTCTCTTGACGTTTCTGTGTTATCATAAACAACCTCATTTTTCTTATGTCCAATTTTACAATATCTCTTCGTTAATATTGCTTTTTACTCTTGCTCTTTTTATCTCTTTCCTTTTCTCCACGGCTGTATATACACTTTAAGGATGTCAAACCATCTTTATCCTATCAAAAGTATTACTAATTCTGCTTTTCTACGGAAGAACGTGGCTGAAAAATTGTATCCTCAAGTCTAACTTTGTGTTTTTAGAAATATAATGTTTTTCAAAAAGTGTCTTTGCTGCAAAACAACAATGTCCATTCAGAAAACGCTCCCTTGTTTGTACTTTTTTTTTGTGGGCACTCCCTTATTGTACTTGTAACATATAAGATGCCCTGCTTCTGAAAACATATTACGTGTTGTGTTTTATTCAGTTCATAATTAGTACACGTATTTTACAGAGAGGTTTTGAACCGGATGTTTATCTTAACATACACCCACACATGCCTATCATAAAGCATACTTTTTTTGTATGTGTATTCTTTAAAATAGATATGAGAACATCATCTTTCGTCAGAAAATAAATAAAACGCAAACATGTCATAGTTTTCATAAATTTCTATCTTTAAACGAGAGAGGGAGAGAGAAGATATTGTTTTTCCATTAAGTTTGAAGTATTTTATAGTTTATCTTCAAAACAATGTTTCTTTATTACGAGGGTTACTTTTGTACGAGACTTTCATGATTGAAACTTAGGAAAGAAAGAACAAAGGCAAACTACCCTACTAACTATATTGTTGATATATACATATACCTCAAACTTATATGATAATCATAATGATATATAATCATAGAGCCAAACATTCTTAATTTATTAATTTGTACAGATCACAGCCAAGAGCTTTATTTTTCAACAAAGAAACGCATCTAATAATGATTGGTACGCAAAAGCAATATGTACTATACATCACTGCATTCAGACACAACAACCAAAATGTTCACTACGTAACCAATAAACGAATATATGTACAAGTTTTAGCAGGTACGTTTCCTGACATATACTGTAGAGGCTAAAATAAAATACAAGTGAGTTAAACCATAGCATAGGATAAATGTATAAAAATTACAACCTAAAACATCCCTTTACAAATAGAAAAATAGGTAATAAACGTTTTTTAATATAATTATAAGCATGTTAGGATAAATATCTTTATAAATATTTTTAAAAGAAAATAAAAGTAAAAAGTAAATACTTTAAACCTAACATAATCTTATAAAATTAACTTATATAAAAAAATATTTACCTCCACTTATATAATATAAATTTGCTTATTTTTAGTTGAAGTGATATTTTTAACATATTTCTCAACTCAAAACATATATATTTCAAACGTGAAATTAGACATTAATAATCATCTCATAGCGGTCTGATGAGGGATGATATGATAAACCAAACATACAATAAATCTCATTACGATAAGCTTCAGATAACTCTGATACCATATTAAAAAGTGAACTTTAAATTTAACTCAACCTCGTCAAACTAACTTTATGATATGAATTTTGCACACACTTATCTACTTTAAATTCACTTTATCTCTAACCGATGTGTGATATTTTAAAATATTCTTTTATAAAATAAAACTAGCTTACGGGTAAATTAAAAATATAGTTTTCGATAAGTTAGATGAAAACCTTCTACATGTATAAGTTAGATTCAAGTCATAGAAAATATTTTTATTTTTATAATAATTATATGATTAAATTATTTCATTTGTTCCCATTTTTATAGGAAAATCTCAAATTGATTCCATTTTTTATACATCTATATTTGATTTTTGTTTTGAAAAATTTGATCCACTCAAGTCTTTTCTGTCACTAATGCATTAACATTATTAAAGAGATGTCACGTCAGTTTATGATTTTTTTAAATGAATTTTAATTATTTTTTTTAAAAGAGTAAAAATTTGTCACATGTCAAATTGACATCGTGTCACGTGACAGTGTAGTGTGATGTAACAATTGCAATGTCACGTGTCAATATTATACCAGTTGTCATTTCAATTTAGTTCTTCTATTTTTATTTTGTCTTAATTCAGTCCTAATTTTTTTGAGTGAAATAATTTCATTCATTTTAGAGTTAAAATGAAATTTAATTTTTGTATAAATGTTATACAAATATTTTTACTAAAATTTATATTTTTATTAAATATTTTTAACAATATTAATTTATTTATATTTATATTTTACGTTTAACTTTATTTAAAATTGTTTTCAAATTTTAAATTTATTTTTTAAAATTGTTATAAAATTGTTTAAAATTATTTTAAAATTTTACTGTAGAATTTTTAATATTTTTATTTTGAAACTAACACATTTTGTGTAGAAATTAATTAATTTTACATATTTTAAAAATATACAATTATTTTAAAAAATTGAAATTTTTGAAAAATTTATTTAATTTTATGAAATGTAGTTGAAATAAGTTTAACATATTTGTTATATTAAATTAATTTTTTTTCTATTAACAACTATAAACAATTTTAAATAAAATTCAATGATAAATAAACTTAATCTTATTAAAAATATTTAATAAAAATATTAGTATAATATTTATATAAAAATTAAATTTAATAAATAAAATTCTTTGATTTTAAAAATAATTATAATTAAATTGAGACAATAAAAATATAAAAATCAAATTAATATTAAGACAATAACACCTAGTATAATAATAATAACACAACACGTGATATTGTCACTGTTATAGCCGCGTTATACTGTCACTACCACGTGACATCACTTAAGTTTTATATGTAACAAATTTTTAGCTTTTAAAAACAATTGAAAAAAATAATTAAGAAAATAAAAAATTATAAACTTAGTGCAGTACTAACAGAGTCTTCAAATTTTTCAAAATGAAAACCAAATTAAAACGTATAAAATAACGAAACTGATTTCAGATTTCTTTAGAAAAATGGAAACTAATAGAATGATTTAACCTAATTATATTCAACTCATAATAGTGATTTTTAATTGGTTAATACTTAATTTAGCACCATCAATTGACCATTTGTAAATGTGATTATATTTAAATGGTCGTATTCTAGCAAAGTAAAATAACTGTTAACTAAAAATATGGTCGTCGATAAAAATTTTAAGATAACTATTATAAAAGTCAATATAATTGTAATGAATGATTATTTGTATAAAACTGTCTTGTATAGCCAATGCATGACCTATATATTTTTAAAATTTTTCTAATATTTTAAAATTATTAATTTTAATATTAGACACTATTTATCAATTTTTCTGATAGTGATGGTTAGATTTATTTCTCTATAATTACCTGTTAATGATAGGACATGCACTTAGATATTCATGTCACATGTTGCTTGTAACATATTTAAATATATAGCAAAAGTTTTACATAAAGATGATGTAAAAATATTATATCACAGTCTTGTCATAAAATTTTATAAATAGTAATTTTTGTTTAAAGATGTCAATAACCCGACCTGATCCGATCCGATTCATCAAGGATTGGTGGGTTAAACGGGTTGGCTCATTGATTCACTTAATTAACTTTTTTTCATCCTCTTTTTCTCATATTCTTATAACATGTTAGTTTGATTAATCAAATTGAAACACTAATAATTTGACCAATTGATATAAAAGAAAATGAAACAAAAAAAAAATATATTGTTATATATATATATATATTATAAGCTATCAAACATAAAATTATATAGCCGTTAACAAAAATTTTTGAATGGACAAATTCACAGTATTATTCTGTCTTTAAACATCTTCTTCTTTATCTCCATTTATAATATTATCAATCTATAATCTTAGGGTTTTATTTGCAGAGAGAAACTTTTGGAAAGACAGATCGAAAGGCTCTATTGCTAACTAAAGGTTGTGCATTTTGAATAACTAATTTAATTAATTTGATTTCAATAAAAAATAGGATTTGAATAATTAATTTAATTAAAAAAAATAAGTGAGTTGGTGAGTCAACCCAACCCACCACGGATTCAACCCGTGTGAGTCGGGTTCTTAGTGAGCCGGGTAAAATTGGTCGCATAAAAAGTTTTGTATTTTTTTTCAACCCAACCCGGTTCAAACCCGTAGTGAGACAGGTTGGCTCACGAATTTCAACCCATTTTGATGACACTAGTTTTGTTTACTTCTAATAATCGTATAAATATCAATTTCTAATTAGTTGACAATATAAAATCGCTTTAAACTGTGCAAGGAAAATAAATCATGCTGCATTGCCATTAAATGACAATGGAGATTTTGGAAAAATGGGGATCGCCATTAAAAATATGATGGACTGAAAATTATAATTTAATCTTTACACATGGCCCTATATTTTTGGTATTTTCACTCAATAAGAAAAAAGTTAGATGTACTTTTGGAAATAATTATTATAAAGTGAACATATATTTACAATGTTTATCTATGGATGATGCTGTTAAATTTGCTGGAAATAAATTTAAAATATTTATGGAGAGTTGAAACTAATTGAAAGTAAAAGATATGTGTGGACAATATATATATATATATATATATATATATATATATATATATATATATATATATATATGAAATTGTAAATTATTTTCATAATTTATATCAAATTAAATGATATAGGGTAAGAATATCATAAAATTTTACTTACGTAAATGTTTATCTCATAAAATAAGTTCGAATTATTATAATTATAAATAAACTCATCTTTATAACTAAAACTACTCTTATATGCTTATCTATAAGCGTCAACTAATTAATTCTTAAGAGTAAAAAATATTCATTAAATTTGCCTCTTTTATTTTCATAACTATCCTTACTATTAATGTTTCGCAGTCTCCAAAATGGTTGTAAATGCAACCTCTCCTCCCTAATGGGAGATATTTAATCTAAAATAACTAATACAAACATTGTGAATTGAAGCTAAAAATAACAAAATGAAACCAACATCGCACTTGTAGTTTAAGAGTTATAAACAAGAATGTGGTTGAGATAGTACAATCTATTTAACTAATATAAGACAATATATTTGATATGGTATATTATTCAATTACACATTATCATTGCATAGGAGACTTTATACATTGGATGAGCTAAAGGTTCCGGATGAGCTCAAGGTTCCGCTTTACTTAACTTTTACAATTGATTTATTATCTTTTCATTTAATTTCTATATCATCTAATTTTCATTTATGACAATTTTTACTTTGACATTTGTTTTTTCCTCTAAGTTAACTACTTTATTTTCACTTGAGGTTTAGAAAAGTTACAAATTAATGATATTTTTTTTGTTGTGGCTGTAAAATTGTCAATTTTATTTTATCTTTTATTAACAGTGTTTTTACTTTTCATGTACCTTTTGACTTGGTTCTTTATGACGTATGAGGTCCATTATAAGTTTTTACCAAGGATGGATCCCACTATTATATCATTTTTATTGATTATCATGCTTATTATTGTTTGGTTTATCTTATGAATAGTTGTTTTTCATTATTGTTTGTTTTATCTTATGAACGTTGTTGTTAGGTTTATGTCTAATGTTTTGTAATAAACTTGAAACTCAATGTAATGTTATAAAATGTTTTCAACAAAATTGGTGATTACTACATTTCTAATAAATTTTTGTGAATTACAATATTGTCACATTATTGAAACTAGTTTTTTTCTATTTGTTTTAGTTACTAGTCAATTTTTGGATAAAGTTGCTTTTCCTATTGTTCATGCTACAATGGCCTTCAACGTCACCCATTAGATGTTGGATTACATAATATCCAACGTAAAAAATTGACCGGTGACATTTTCGTAAATAAGTTGGTCATGTAGACGTCGATTAGTAGGGGGCCCAACGTCTAGAATATTATGGATGTCGGTCCTCCTGTAGCAGACGTCTATATGACTGACAGGGTAGGTGAAAAGTTAACCTGGACGTCAGGCACCCTCCTACCCGACATATATATGCCCCACGAATATTAATTTTTAAATTGGAAAGACGTCATATTAGTGAGTGTCTCAACGTCTATACTGTTATAGACATCGGACGCCCCAAGCACCCGACGTCTACAGGTCAATATACTGCAAACGCAAACCCGCGAGGAGTTACGCTCACTGTTCATCGTCTTCCTCCCGTTTTCTCTCTACGGCATTGAGTTTCCAGGTGTGTTTTCTTTCTTTTGGACCGTTTAAATTTAGTTTCACTCTGATTAAATTAGTCTTTGATGAAATATCATTTATTTGAACCGATTAAAATTCGTTTTCATTGCGTTTTGGTGCAGTTTCTGGCGTGTTCTTGGGCGGCGTTTTTGACTCTTTTTGACTCTTTTTTATGCATGTTATTGGCTTTTGTGTATGCATGTTATTGGCTTTTGTGTATGCATGTTATTGGCTTTTGCGTATGCATGTTTTGGCTTTTAGGTATGCATGTGTTATTGACTTTTGAATATGCATGTGATAAAGTTTAGTTGTGTTATTATAATTGGCATGTTATATTATAAGTATCAAATCATTGAGTGAAACTTAGTTCCCGTTTGAAATTTAACACCAACGATTAATCTTTTAATCGTTTGTATTAAATTTTGAATTGTCCGATTGGACAGTTTGAGAAAATTATTTTTCATAATTTTCTATAACATGTACGTTGGAGTTTATGGATAAGATTGATAAAATTTCGATTCAGTATTTATGTTATTCTCCGAATGCATATTTGATTGTGGTCATCCTTGACTACTCTCATATTTGGTTGATGGCGATCCCCTACGCATTGTGGCTGTCGAACGAGTACTTGAGGGAGGGCAGACTATTCATGGTGTTCCCATATTATCCCACCATGTGCGTGTGACGATTGACGAGGTTCGGGATCCCCAGGCTCAGGTGCTTGTACCCACTCCAGAAATTCATTTTGTGGGGGAGGCCATAGGATCATTTATAGCCTGGTCTAGAGCATTGATCATGTCACACATTGCTATTCCACAAGTATAATATTTTTATTATTAGTATTTCTATGTTAAATTTAAAAATATTTATTGATAACTTTGTACGGATTTGTTGAATCTCAGACCATTCAACCTTCTGGTAACACACTTGAAAGCAAACAATATTATTTGCAAACATGGATGGATGAGTCAAAAAGAGACATATACCTTGTGCCATACATTGATGGGTATGTGTTGTTTTATGTAAAAGTTCATTAAAGTTTACTTAATTAGTTTACTAACTATTTATGATTCATGATAGGTCTCATTGGCAGCTGATGGTCATCATTCCCAATCAATGTAAAATTATATGGTTTTGTTCGCTGGAAAGGAAGATGAGAAATAACTTGAGAAGCATGCTTCAAGGGTAAGTGTTTCTCCAAAAATGACTTTGAATTTCATGTTGACCTTAAATTTTTATGATAAATATAATTATATTAATTTTACTTTGTGTTTTCAATCTAAATAGAGTTATGGGTAAATCCCGAGGTCAATTAGTTCAAGTTTTGTATCCAAAGGTTGTAAGTTGTAACACCCTAATATTTTAAAGGGTATTACTAATAGTAGAGACTAAATTAATTTGATATCTCATATAAACAATCAAACTTTATTTCAATTACTCCAAAGTACAGTACCAAACTTACAAACTTTAAACAATGTAGTCTTCACCATTGAAATTTCAACTTATAAGTTTTACACAACATAATCTTCCCAATACAAATTTATTCTTTTTACAAAAATCCCTGAAAGTTTTTCCCCGCATCTCTCTCATCTCTAAGCTTTTTCAACCGCATCTGCAACATTATCTAATCACATATAACATGAGTTATATGATCATAGTACAAACAAATAAGGGTAAGCCAACCATATCATAAAATCATTAAACTTGTAATAAAAATATTATAATCATGTATCTCTGCAATTGATAAAATATCATTATTCCGATGTCATTAATTCATCATTATCAAAATCATCTTTTCCATTTCCATAAATCTTACAAGTGTACCATGCTTACTCATGAAGCCTTATGGTCAGGCCGCTCTCTGCCTGCTTCCTTAAGCCTCACTTATATACTATGTCTTACTTTCTGAAGCCTTATGGTCAGACCCCTCTCTGCCTGCTTCTATATAACTTACGAATCATATGTTTATGTCAAAGCCTTATGGTCAGACCACTTTCTGCCTGCTTTCATAAACCTCAGGTGTTACATTGCTCATACCAAACTCTCATGGTATAACTCGAACATACTACTCCCGGTAGTAAACATCATTTCATAAGTAATGATTTCTCATATCCACTCCAACATTTCATAAAACCAACAATTCATACCCTCTTATCCACCTAACTCAATCATGTTCATTCTTTAATCATGAATTCATAATAACCCGTTTTGGTATCAATAAATTAAACATATTGCCATATATCATGCTTCATATTATAAACTCATTTTGCCCATAACGAGTATAACTCAACATATTTTCACCAAACAAAGATCATGGATCAACCAAAATATATCAACATATCGTAGGAACTACATATTAAAGTCTGGGCTCAATGTAATGATAAATAAAATATATATGAAATTTTTACCATGATAATATTATGCATCTACAATCAACTTGTTTTATTTTATTTTCATCCTAGTAGAGATTTTTCTTTACCCCAATTGGTCACCGGAGAGGACCCAGATGTCTGAACGCATCAAACTCACCTTCGACGCCAGCACATATGACTAGTCACAACTGACTGGACCAGACCAGGGCTGCTCTATGATCAGGGATGTGCCAACTCAGGTTTTTAAGGTTCCTCTATCCTACCAACAAAGGGAGGCCTTCAATAATTAACAATTTGTTTATTTAATTTATCTACCTTGTTTTCTTATGCTCTAAATCTTAAAATGCCTAATTTTACTTCCTCTCACAACAACCTCAAACACTGTATATATTTAATACCCATATACAAGCTATTACAGAACCCTTATTCCAAACCTTCCAACAAGATTAATTTCAGCCAACAAACTCATTCAATAAAATCATCACAATAAACATCCATAATAGAATTCATACAAGATAATTATAAACAATTAACAATAATAAAACATTACTATAAATGGTCATAGAAGAATACAATATTTGACAATCATAAAAATAATCTTAATATAAAAATTCATGGGGAAACAAGAAGTTGAATCTGGCAGAGCCGGTTAGACAACTTCTAATCCATCCATCAATACATTATAATTAAATAACAAGAACAATACATGTCTGGGGAAATAAGAAGTTGAATCTGGCAAAGCCGGTTAGACAACTTCTAATCCTTCCAAAAATGCAATAAAATAAATAAGTAAAGAAATAAATAGTTTGGGGAAACAAGAAGTTGAATCTGGCAGAGCCGGTTAGACAACTTCTAATCCTTCCAAAAATGTAATAAAATAAATACGGAAGGAAATAAAAAGTTTGGGGAATCAAGAAATTGAATCTGGCAGAGCCGGTTAGACAATTTCTAATCCTTCCAAAATACAAAAAAAAATAAGGAAAACAATAAAATGTTTGGGGAAACAAGAAATTGAATCTGGCAGAGCCGGTTAGACAATTTCTAATCCTTCCAAAATACAAAAATAAACCACTAATAACATACAATTGACATAACATAATCAATATCACATTTTACAACTATCACACTTGGATATTAACACACAAAAAAAACATATTCTCATTTAAAATTCAAAATCATACAGAAACAAAATACTCCATATTTAAGATTTAAAATCAGACAAAAGAAAAATATAGCATATTCAAGACTCAAGATAATACAAAAAGAAATACTCAAAGTTAGCTTCCCTTACCTCTATTACAGACTTAATCTCCTCGCTCTCTGAAAACTTCCAGAATATCCCCTTTGCAGTTAGAAATTCTTCCAACTCTCTTCTCTCAACATTTTTCTAAGTTCTTTGGTGTAAATTTTCAGCCTCCCCCATTGGCTATTTATAGTAAAAAATTTTACTATTCATTTGTACTATTCATTTTTACTATTCATTTGTACTATTCATTTTTTTATTCATTTTACTATTACAAAAATAATTTTTTATTTGCAAATTGGTGAATTCTGATCTCAAAGCTACGTGTAACACTTATCCTTTCCAAAAATAATTTTTTTTTTTTTATTTTTTTTTTACTATTCACTTTTTACTATTTACTATTCACAATTTACTATTCACTATTTTTTTTTTTTAAATTTTTTTTTTTATCTAGTATCTAACTTACAAATATTTTCAAGGATCTTACAATCTCCCCAACAACAATTATTTTCGTCCTCGAAAATTATTTATTTAAACAAAGACTATTTAACAAAAGATTACTTACAAAAGAGATATGAATTTTTGAAAATCATTGCTCTGATACCCAATAGTGTAACACCCCGATTTAGGCGTTACAATTTATTTTTCCACAAAAATGCATATATTACTTTTCTTTAACAATTTTCAACACCAACAAAATATTAAGTGTTGTATTACAACACAAGTCTTCTAAAATAAAATTTCACACAGTTCATAAACTTCTTAAATTTAAAATTCCACACAGTTTGAAATTTCAAAATATATTTATTTAGAAATCCCCCATGTCTCTTTTTTTTTTTTTTTTTTTCACAGATCTCTCATCTTCTAAGCAAGTCTAGAACCATATGCTAATTCATCTGAAATAGTTTATGCTCCCGTATAATATGACACATTATACGATCATTGCATTCACATACACAAACACAAACAATAGGGTGAGCTAACTGAAACAAGCATACAATCCATTCACAATCCGTTAATAATACATCCACAGTATTCAATACAGTTAAGCACACCCACTCAACATATTATCACAATATCATTGCTCAACAATTTTACTATTCCACTTATCAAAGTGTTACAACTTCACCTCATCCGACCTACTTACCAAAGTAGTACAAACCAAGTTATTCTCTCTACTTATCAAAGTAGCACCGCAAGACAATATTGTCTACTTATCAAAGCAGCACAGCAAGACATTATTGTCTACTTACCAAAGCAGTACGGTATAATTAATTCGCCTACTTACCAAAGTAGCATAAAACAAGATCTTCTGCCTACTTACCAAAGTAGCGCAGCAAGACAATACTCACATAGTTAATCTGCCTACTTATCAAAGTAGCCCGATTTATATCATTCTCTTTATCTCTTCATTCATCATCTCATCCTGCCTACTTATCAAAGTAGCGCAAATCACCCTGCTTACTTACCAAAGTAACGTAGACCCAACATCTACTCGCCTACTTACCAAGGTAGCGCAAACCAACATCATTTACATTATTTCAACAAATTATTCATAATCAACCACAACCCATCCAAAACTAATCATATTCAACAAACATAAGAGAACCGGTGAACTTTTCTCAATTCCCTTCTGTCTACTTACCAATGTAGCATAAATTAACAAAATTACATTTTCCTAACATATCATTCATAACCAATCACATGTCATCTCAACCACTAATACCAAACCAATGATGCTCAACAAGCACATAATAACCAATCAACATATCTCAGTTTCAATTCTGCCTACTTACCAAAGTAGCACAAATTAACCAAATTACCTTTTTCAACATATTATTTATCGACGATCTGAACCAATCAAACTAATCAACAACATGTTTAGATCATATGGTAAGCTTTTCAGTCCAATCCAACGGTTAATGAGGCGGAAATCATCAATTTTTTTATAAATGATCCAAAAACATANTAAGCTGTTTATGAGCAACCAACCGAATCTTCAGGTAAGTTTGTTATTATTTCGTCTATGAAGCACTTAAAAATACATTGACATGGCCAAAGGCCAGGTACGTCCCACTTACGCTTTACTCACACTATATCATTCTTAAATACTCAAACAGTGCTAACCCTTCACTGAGCATTTCATTAAAAGCTAAAGCTCTTCAACAACACGCCTAACTTGAGCGTCAGAGTGCCTTTTGCAGATACATCCCCCCACCCCCCCCTTGCGTCAAGAAGGAGACCAATCGGTTCATGCCAATACCGAACGGTTGGCAGCAGGAAATCAAAGGAGCGTGAGCGACCAATAGAAGGACGAGCGTTCGGTCTATATTGCAGGAGAGCGAGCATTCGGAGAGCAAGCATTCAGAGAGAAATCGACAAAGTTATTCAGGAGCGGTAAGTCACGTGTCTCGGTCCCACAAAAATATCTACTGAAACATTTTGGCGTCCACCGTGGGGTCGGGGGGCATCCCTTATAATCACAAGAAACCGGATAAGGATACAATCTCACCATTAATGTCAACAAGCTTTTACGGCTTTACAGATAATTATTTTGATATAGATTCATTTTATTATTTAATTTATATGGTTTAATTTAAATATCTTAATTCAATATTATAATATTGTTCAAAGACTTATTAAGGTGACGCACTCACCAATTAGCTAAATTTGGCATCAAGTGTTCAATCATACAACAGCTCGGCCATTCGGCCTCAACTGTTCGGCCTTCCATGGCCTCAATCATTCCAGCATTCGGTCATTTGGCCTTACAGGTACTCGGTCACTCGGTCAAGAGGAGTGCAAGAAGACCGAAGAGGTAAATCTCTCTCAGAAGTAAGCCATCACTCGCATGAAAAATACCCAGGGACGTTATCTGAAAAACACTTGGTCCGAACCGGGCGGTGATAGAAGTTCTCAACGAACTGTCACTCTCGTAAACAAAACTCAGGGACATTATCTGAAAAACTCCTGGTCCAAACCGAGCGATGATAGAAGTTCTCAACGAACTGTCACTCTCGTAAACAAAACTCAGGGACTTTATTTGAAAAACACCTGGTCCAAATCGAGCGGTGATAGAAGTTCTCAACGAACTGTCACTCTTGTAAACAAAACCCAGGGACATTATCTGAAAAACACATGGTCCAAACCGAGCGGTGATAGAAGTTCTCAACGAACTGTCACTCTCGTAAACAAAACCCAGGGACACTATATGAAAAACACATTGTCCAAACCGAGTGGTGGGGAACGTTCTAAGTGAACGCTCCCTCTCGTCCTAAACCGAGCGGTAGAGAACGTTCTAAGTGAACACTCACTCTCGTCCTAAACCGAGTCGGGAACGTTCTAAGTGAACGCTCACTCTCGTCCTCAACCGAGCGGTAAAGCCCGTTCCCTAGGAAGAACTCCTAGGTCAAAATCAAAGCAAAGAGGTAAAGCCCTATCGCTAGGAAGTTCTCTAGGAACTCCTAGTGTAAATCTGAACGATAAAGCCCGTTCTCTAGGAAGAGCTCCTATGTCAAAGTCGAACGGTTACAAATGTTCTTTGTGGAATCTAATCCGGCCTTATAAAATGGCCTCTCGGCCTATTGAATATCAAAAGAGAAGTTATAAAGTCCACCGTTTCGCCAGCAGCGAGCAACGACTAAAAACAGCCTCTCTCAAACTCATAAGTCCTATACTTAACCTTAGCTAAAGTTGAACGTTTAACTCGGACTTGGGGGAATATGTATCGTACCTAGTGGAGACCGAACGATTAACATTTTGCACCGTTTGGTCCATCCACTTAGGATCGATCGGCCTTTCTATTGTAGTCGTGCTCGTCAACTCTACTATAGCAGCGCTCGTCAACAAACCAAGTTAAATGATGTTGGGCCACAATTGGGCCAGCATTTAAGTTATTAGACTAATAATCCAGCAGAGGATAAAATAATCAAGGATATCTGATTAAAGATATTCATAAAGCAGTTTATGAGCAACCAACCGAATCTTCAGGTAAGTTTGTTATTATTTCGTCTATGAAGCACTTATAAGTACACTGACAGAGCCAAAGGCCAGGTACGTTCCACTTATGCTTTACTCACACTTTATCATTCTCAAATACTCAAACAGTGTTAACTCTTCACTAAGTATTTCATTAAGAGCTAAAGTTCTTCAACAACACGCCTAACTTGAGCGTCAGAGTGCCTTTTACAGGTACAGAACGGTCGGCAGTAAGAAAACAAAGGAGCGCGAGTGACCAATAGAAGGACGAGCGTTCGGTTTATATTGCAGGAGAGCGAACATTCGAATAGCAAACGACAAAGTTATTTCGGTAAATCATATGTCTCGAAAAATATCTACCGAAACACTTAGTTTTGGAAACTCATTGTAACAAATTATATATTCAATTTTGCTTTAATTTTGTAATTTCTTTATCTTTTGCTACTTTATACGGAAGTTTTCAGAAAACTATTATTTGTTTTTCATGTTTTTTTCTTATTTCTCGGACTTTCTTGGTAAACTCACTTCTTTTGTCTTTTCATAGCCGGAAACAAATATAAGAGTTTGGAGTAGATTAATGTAACTTAAAAAAAAAAAACAACTGATGTTATAAAATAGTATTAATTTTCCCTTTATTAAAGATAAGTATGATCTAAATTTGAATAATAGATCACTTTTAAGTGATATATATATATAGGTATTCATTTCTTCTTGTACAGGAGATCAATGGATCGAAACGTCAAACAAATATATAACGGTTCTTAGAATATAAATAAAAGCTATTTAAAAATACAGTTTGAAACATTAATTTAAACATTTATAAAGTAGGAATGAAATAAATTAATAAAACCAATGGCGTATCCTCCCAGAGAATGCTTATTTATTAATTTAGTATCGTTGGCTGTGGATAAAATAGTATAAGTCAAATCTTGTGTGATAACGGCCTTTTCTTTTTATAACGGTAGTAGTGTAAGTCAATTAAAAGGTCGTAATCTTATATACGTAACAATAATACAGTATTATCTTGTCATACTTATATTTTTAGTTAAACACATATATTCAAAACCAAATATAAAAATGATATGTTGTCTTATATATGGTTAATTAAACCAATTTTTACTAGGTAAAGTTTTAGTACTCTTCCTTAAAATATGTTTTATTAAAGTGTTTGTGTAGTATTTTGTTATGTGGTATTTAAATGTAATTTATAGGAGGTAAATTTTAAGTTTAATTAATTTTTATGTATCGACTTATAAGATGATTTACACTTACTTCTATATGTAAATTCATTATATGGTGTTAATGTCTTAAAAAGTAGATTTTAAGTTTAACCCAATCTTAGTAAATCAACTTGTAAAGTGAAGTTTACATCTACTTATATAATGTAAACATGTTTGTATTCTTAGTTGATTCTAACATAATCAAATATCCTAATGAATATCAAAGATGTCAAGCTAGATGCAATATTTCTTGTTAAGGTTGTGAATCTCAGTTATGTAGAGACACCAAAACACTTGTAGACGCAACAATAATGAACATAGTCAATAATCAATATTTCTTGTTGGAGTCGTGCATCTCAATATCGTAGCAGTCTTAGTGGTAGTGGACAACATTATTTAATATCTTGTTCTTTGTGATAATTTTGACCTTAGACAACCATGGTGACATTCAAAAAGATAAGTGTTGAAGTGTAAAGTAATGTCATATGTTATACAATGAATGAAGACACATAGGACAAACATTAAACATGTTTACAGAAAATGGCATGGTATGAATAATTTTTCTTACAATTTAGTTTGGATTTCTTCTTTTTTATAAGTTAGTCTAATGTTATATCATAATGAATTGTTTTATTATTTATTCTACTTGTTGAGAGCATTGAAATCGAGTGATCGAAGAAGTTACTAAGATAAATACATCAAAAAGAATGAGGTAAACATCAAACGATGAAAAGATCGAAGATAAGATTAAGAAAGAGATGATTACACATGAAATCAGAGGAATGATTTTTTTATAAGTTAGTTTAATGTTATATCATAATGAATGATTTTATTATTTATTTTGTTGAGGGCATTGAAATCGAGACATTGAAGGGGTTACCGGGATAAATACATAAAAAAGAATGAGATAAACACATCAAACAATGAAAAGATCAAAGACAAAATTAAGAAAGAAATGATTACACATTAGATCACAGGAAGGAAACAAAATAAACCCAACATAGTAATGGAAATAAAAAAATGAACAAAAACTCATAAAATGCATGGAGAAAGGGATTCATTAGACAAAATTGAAAGATAAGTTATGCGAGGTTAAAAGGAAAATTGAGACATATGGTAATTGTTGCAAACACGAGCTTAGTAAAACATAGTTAAAACATATGATAAATATTGTAAATATGAGCTTAGTAAACATAATTGACACAATATCAATGATTTTTAAGCTATTATTGTAAATTTTATAATTATCTTTTATTTTATTTTAACTTAAATGTTGAGACATATGATAATGGTTGTGAGCTTAGTAAGCATAATTGATATTAACACCAACAATTTTTAAGCAATTATTATAAATTATATTTATCTTTTATTTTATTTTAACTTAAATATCAAAAGGGTGGGAAAATATAAATGATTATTTATATGAAAAAAAAAGTGATAAATTGAATTTACAATACAAATATTTTGAAAACACCAGAAAAGGTACGGGCTAATCACGTGAATATATATATATATATATATATATATATATATATATATATTAATGTTTAATATATTATTTAAATAACAAAAATAATAAATAATATAATAGTATTTAAATAGTTGATCTCAATTTAATTGAGTAACGTGATTCGTTCTATTCTAGATAAAAATAATTGCAAACTAATCCAAAAATCTTCGACTTCATTCTGTGTTTTTTCCTTTATGAATTAGTTTTCTGTTAGGTTTTTATTTATCGATTTGATTTTAAAGATTCCTATTCCATTCAATGTTAAAAAACAGGTTTAGGTTTATGATTTGATGAATAGTGGTAAATAAGTGATACTTCAATACAAATTTAAAATTTGTAAGACTACGTCGTTCTTCAGCCCCAACAAGAAGAAATACTGTTCTAGGCATGAACTTTATTACACTTAACTCTCAAAATCCAATTGAAAATTTGAAATGCATAATTTAGCACCATTTTCGTTGTCAAAATCCTATGTAACGGAATCATCATAGAAGTTCAAATCCTATGTTACAATTATAATCCAATGGAAACGGATGATTATAGCACCATTTCACTACTGAAAAATTCCTATATAACATAACAGATCAAGCTTAGTTACTTGATCTTGAAGAGTTCTTGACCACAAACAGAGGTACCCTTTCCTTTACCACCCTTTCCTTCTTCACCTCTTCTTCTGACACCCCACTTGAACTTCCACCTTTCTCTCTTCTCCCTCTTGCCAGCCTCTTCAATTCAGAGCAGAACCCATTGATCTGACTAAGAATCTCTCTACCACCCAACAAATTTTGTGCAGAGAAAGTACTCTTGAGCTGATTTTTTCGCTGACTTTTCGCAGGACACTCCACTGGACCAGTATTCAGCTCTTTTGGACTTGGATTTCCATCCTTTGTCTTCATCAATGGCTTCTTTAACTTGTTGGTCCTACTTCCACTGGGAAGTGGAGCCGTAAAGTTTGGATTCCTATTCTCACTGTCTTCATAAAAGTTTTCAGAACAGCTTGGCCTTCTAGATCTTTCACTATTCTTGGCTTTAGCGATTTCCACAATTGAAGAATTTCCCCTACCACAGAACCATAAAAATGAGTCAGGTTAATCATACGCATTTGCAATCATAAAAAAACTTGATCTTTAGTCTCCTTCTGAAATGTGATGAATTTGATCCGGACCTTATACTTAATCTTGATTTGATAGGAGATAAAAGCCCGTAAAATTCAGAATATAAGATTAAAATCATGCTATCTAAAATATAGATACTAAAATCAATTTTAGCCAAATTTCAAGTTACTTAAAGACATTTCTTAAATCCCTTTTCATAGGATTCGGTACCTTCGGTGTCTGTCTCTAAAGGGGAGCATTTCAGAAAAGGATGCAAATCTTAAACGCTTAACCTGCTCGACCAAAAACAAAAGGGAAAAGAAAAATTAATTCATCATCACGAAAAACTTATCCACAAATTAAGTTATTGAACAATCCAATAGAATACAAGAAACAAGAATTGAGGATGCGACCTTGGAACTGCGTTTAAGAAAATCTTCAGCGGTTTTCGGATGCTTGCAATCTGCGAGTGGAAAAGAAACAACTGAGCAAGAGGGGAAAAAAAGCGAGAAATGAAATTCCACATATACGCTCGTAAAGAGCCTCACCGCGAGTGCAGAACCAGGCTTCATCATCAACGAGAGAGTCATCAAAAGCAGAGAGATCGACCCACATAGGCGCGTCAAAGTTCTCGTATGTGTCGTCTAGAGCGAACGTAGAGTCGATGTTGTCCCAGTCAATGTTGTCCGGTTCCATCTGAATCTGAAAAGTTAAAGCCAGAAATAGTAGTTAGAGAAATGAATTGGAATTGGAAAATGGAAAGGAAGAAGAGGATGAAAATTGTTGGAAATGTGAAGATCCCAGTATTTTGTTGCAGGAGAAAGCTCAGAAGAAGAAGGAGAAGGAGATTATAGTGGAATAAGCAGAAGAAGGTGTGGCCTTTGTATATGGTTAATCAGGATTAAGGAATGTGTAACGTTTGGACGTTAGAACATGACATTTACGTTCGTGTAGGAATAGGATGTTTTAAATAAATTCGACCGTTGGACACTTTCTCCCTCTTTCTTCTTGACTCTCTGTTATTATGTTCTTTTTCATTATCAAACTGTAAGAATTAGGAGAAAAAACTGAAATTAAGAAAATAAATAAACGAAGTGAACAAATTAGAAACAAATAGTGGATACATTTTTTTTAACTAAAATAATTTTTTTCAAATAAATCACTTACTTAAGAAGTTTTTAAGATTTACTTTTCATTGTATTAAAAATTGTTTAAAAAAAATACAAACAAAGGAGTTTATTGTATACCTTTCTCCTTTGTGATATAATATATATATATATATATATGGGTTTGCTAACGCGCGTACGCCTGTTTTTCAGTTGGTACATTTTAGCAATGTATACTGGATTTTAGTAGACAAAAATACCCTTATATATCATGGATTCTAAGTTTTAAGGTTAAGGGTATTTTAATAATTTTCCTTCTCAAAACTTAAAAAAAAAAAAAAAGAAACCCCCCAAACCCTTACTCACCTCTGTCATTCCTCTCAACCCTTTTTCTTTCATCTTTCTCACTCCAATCTTTTCTCTGTCATCCCTACTGTAGCCCTAATTGAAAAAATCAGAAACACTTGCCCTTAAACAATCTTACAAAAAAATGATTTTATAATGAGTTTTGATCTTATAATTTTTGTCTTATCTAATTTTATCCAATTTTCAGAAGCATAAAGGAATTGGTAATTGACCTGGAAAAAAATCAGAAATACTTGTTGTTAAACAATTTCTTACAAAAAATGATTTTATAATAAGTTTTTATTTTATAATTTTTGTCTTATCTAATTTTATCTAATTTTCACAAGCATAATGACATCCGAAAGAATTGGTAATTGGCCTGGAGAGTTTTTTTAGAGATGATGATTCAAGATGATGAAATTAGAGAAATTAGTGAAGATGGTGAAATTGAAGAGATCTTGAATGAACCTTTGCCTCAAGGTGAATATGTACTCAACTCTTTAGAAAGACAAATTGTTTAAAGACAAGTGTTTCTGATTTTTTCAATTGGGGCTAGAGTAGGGATGACAGAGAAAAGGTTGAGTGAGAGAGATGAAAGAGAAGAGGAATGAGAGAGGTGAGTAAGGGTTTGGGGGGTTTCCTTTTTTTTTTTTAAGTTTTGAGAATGAAAATTATTAAAATACCCTTAACCTTAAAACTTAGAATCCATGATATATAAGGGTATTTTTGTCTACTAAAATCCGGTACACATTGCTAAAATGTACCAACTGAAAAACAGGCGTACGCGCGTTAGCAAACCCCATATATATATATATTTAATGTATTTCTCTTTTCCGAAATTGAGGGTATAATTTCTACTTTAGTTGGTTCAACCTGTTTCCCGTATTAACTTCGCTACTATTGTTTTGCTTTTAAATTGGGATGCGCGGTTCTAAATTTAGGAAAATTTAAAAGTTCGAATTTGAGAATGTATTTAAGATACATGATATAATATTAAATATTTAAAAATTGATTTAACATAAAATAAAAACTTTTATCACTTATTTAATTTATTTAAAGTTATAATAGTTTTGTCATTGAAGGGACAAGAAATCGTAAAAGATAGTGCCGTCAAAATGGGTTGAAACTCGTGAGCTAATTGGCTCACCATGGGTTTGAGTCGGGTTGGGTTGGATGACAGTTATATCTTGTGTTATATATTTTTGTTAACAGCTATATGTAGTTTCTTGGTCAAACGATTGTGTATGTCTCATTAAACTAAACTGACAAAAATTTATCCTCGATAGCTTAGAATATATAACAATATATTTCTTTTGTTTCATTTTCTTTTATATCAATTGGTCAAATTATTACTGTTTTAATTTGATCGATTAAAGTAATATGTTATAAGAATCTGAGAAGAAAAAGGTGAAAAAAGTTAATTAAGTGAGCCAATGAGCCAACCCGTTTAACCCACCAACCCGTGGTGGGTCGGGTTGGGTTCAAATTTTTTCAGCTCGCTAATAAATGAGCCGAGTTGGGTTGGCTCACTAAGTGACCAACCTGTGATGGGTCGGGTCAGGTCGGATTATCCGTTTTGACAACTCTAGTAAAAGGTAAACAGAGTTCGTAATGTATATAATAATAAGTGAATAGTATAACATATGTAAAAATAAGTAAATTGTAAGATAATAATTTTGGGAATATTTCAGAAAAAATAATTTAGTTAATAATGATTATTTGAGAAGTGCAAACAACACATATATTGTAATTCTAACACTCAATATTTTTTGTTTGAAAAATATAAAATCATGGATAAAACCCATTTAATACCATTATTGGTCCCAATTTTGGGGGGTTATTGTTCAATGTAGTCCTAAAATGCATAATTTGTGTTTAATTTAGTCTTTTTTACAAACACCGTTTAAATCGTTAACGACTATTGCTCCAACTGTGCAAACCCCAAATGAGATGACATTTAACTACTGCCAGGTCACCATCTTCTTCAATCGAACCCTAACGCCATCGCCTCTGTAGAGATAGTCTAAAGTCACCATGCCGCCGTGAAGCCACGCCTGCAGAGAACCATGGCAGTCGTCACGCACAACCTCCATGGCCACCACCATCAAAGTCGTGATCTCCCCCAAATCTCACAAAACTCTCCTCAAGCTGTCGGGCTAACCAGATCACCTCCGTGCCTCCGCTATTACAGGATTTTCTCAAGCCGCCGCTGCCCGCATCTCGTACTTGTAAATCAAACACAAGCACCTAGAAATAGAGAAAGCTGAATCGCACCACTCAAACTGCTAAGTTTTCACCGTCAATAATGCCGCAAGCCACCCTAATCTCGAACTCCATTCGAATCTTCATTCTCGTGCATCAGCCATGAATCATCCAAATCGAGAGCTTCATCGTCAGCGCAACAATCCTTGCCGCCGCCGTGCAAAGCTCCAAGGCCATAATTTTCTCCAACCTGTATAGAACCACAACAAAATCTAGAAAAATCCCAAATCAAAGAAACCTATAATCGCGCCGCTGCTTGCTTCCATCGGCCACCATGAGTGCTTTCTTACATAATTAGGTTCGTCTTCTTCATGCTACCATGACCCGCACAATTCGCGAAATCATCCTCCATTGAAGCAAAACCGTGAGCAGCGTTTTCCCTCTTCTCGCGGCGCAGGCACAATGAAGGTTTTCCGCAAATGCAGAACCCTAATTTTGGGGTGGTAAAGGGACTGCCACGAAGACTCTACTTTTGGTGATGTGGCAGTAGTTAAATGTCATATCATTTGGAGTTTGCATAATTGGAACAATGACCGTTAAGGATTTAAACATAACCAACCAAAATTGGAACCAGTAATCATATTAAACCTTAAATTAAAAAAGTGGACCATAAATTTCAGTCAACAATAAAAAGTATATTAAAAATATGTTTAAAGTGTGATGCCAATTTTTTAAAATATTTTTAATGCAATAAAAAAAATAACAAATTAAAAATTGAAAAAATTAATCTGAAAATGAGTTGAATAACATATTCTCTTAATAACATTTTTATCAATTAGATGTTTAATCTCTAAAAAAGAGAATAAAGTTATTTTTTATCTAAAAATCTTTTTAGATTTGTATAATCTAGAAAAATATGTTTAGTATTTTTTATAACCATGTTGCTGATACAAGTATATAGTGACTTTGTCTATGATTGATTTTTATTGAATAATGTGATGGATAATTTTTAGTGGATTTGTCTTTTTAATCATGACCTAGTTTTTTTTTTTAAGAAATCGTTAATCATGAATGAGTAAATATTAATATGAGCAATTAAATAAAAGTGAAGATAAATATGATAAGTGATTATGGTTTTGTGAATTGATGCGTCTATTTGTCACAATTAAACGAGTTAAATTGATATTTTTTATACATTACTTAGTTCTTTCCGATTTCGCCGAGAATTTAAAAAATTTGGTGCAATTTTACTTCGAAATTATAAAAATAGTGTAACTTTTTTAAAAAAAATTTAAGTCACGATAAATTGTAACAAGTATTACAGATTTAATTAATTTGTATTTCGTCTTTTTCTTTGCTTCAACCTTTACTTTTCTTCATTTTTGTGGTTTTCTCCATTTTTGTGGTGCAATAAAAATAAAAATTTTCAGTGAATGTTCAACTTATGAAAAATTGAACGACAATAATGAATTTCGTCAATCATGTGGTGGTTAGACAACTTGTGATTCAAATCCAGTTATTATTGAATCTAGATTCTGTGAAGTTGAAGACGTATACATAATCGAGAGGGAGAAATGATCATAATTCAAAGCAAAGAACCCTATGTCAAAGTGATGACAACATACGTTTGAACGTTCTAGATGCTGCTCTTGATTATACGTGTTGATACTAATACAATACGATATGCTTCTTTCTTAACACTAACCTCTCCAAACTGTGATTTCAACACCTTACAAGAAAGACACAACATTCAAGTGTATGATCCAAAATAGAGATAACACACGATGAAATCATTCAAATAATGCAATAGTATATGAAAATATCCTAAACTATGGTATGAATGATAATGCAACTAAAATTCAACTAAAATAGAATCATGCGAACATAATGATAAATGTTTTTAAATGGAAATATATGATCTCATCTCAAGTCTAATTCAAACAATGATATCCAAAAAGCACACATTTCACAATGTTTTTGGAACAATGATTAACTTGTTGGGTCCTTGAGTGCAATTGATTAATTGATGCAAGACACAAGACATTAAGATAAATAATTTTTGTAACTTTACTTTTTCTTCATAAAATATTTTCTCATAGGTTTCTCCCTTGTGTTGAATATACACATAGGGTTCTCTATTTATAATAGAAGAAATATGGGCTAAGCCCAAAATACAAATAAAAAATAATAACAAACAAACTAAAGATTAAAAATAAAGATATATATAAATAATATATCTAAAACTCCCTTCAAGTTGGTGCATACAAATCGTATGTACCAAACTTGTTACTAATATAATTCTTAAAGACTTAGTGAAAATATCTACTTCTGCATTCGAGTGTCACCAAATTGCTAATGATTTGCAAGATAACATAAAAGACAAAATACCAACCCAAAAGACTTCCATTGAGCAACAAATATGGGAGGTTGCTCTATGTAAATCTCTTATTGCAAATCACTGTTGAGGAATGCATTGTTGAAATCTAGTGGATAAATAGGTCATTGTTAGAGAGCCACCACAACTAAAAATAAACTTACAAAAACCATCTTTTATATGGGAAAAAAAACATATATGGACGGACGGGTCAAACGCAATGGCGACAAAAGGGAAGTCAGAAGAGATGACAATGGAAGAAGCCATGGATGAACAAGAGAGAGAAATCATAAAAATCCAAGATTCTCCAATCAAGGCACCTGAAAAGGGAAAAGAGCAATCTCAATGTTTTGAATAACTGCTTGAGAGGAGACGGAACATGCGACAATGCACGATGAACCTGAAAGAGGAAAATGAGAACCTCGACGCTCTGAATTGCTACTAGACATGCTACCATGCATGACGAAAAATGGAGCAAACCCACCACTTCAAAAGGAGTTAAGAATGCGTAGGAGCTCTGATAAAGGAGTCATTGATGGCATGGTGATTGTTTGGCCAAGATGATCAAAATCATGTGATCGTCGGTCGAAACTAGAACTCTAGTAGTGGCTGCAGTAGATGACGACGTTAGACGATGACATTGTTGACAGCAGTAGATGGCGCCATTGTTGACAACGGTGGGTGTAGTAGCAGAGACAACAATTTTTTTTTCCTCAAAAGAACCTTAGGCTCTAGATATTGAATATAGTAAAAACTATGTATGTAATTAATCTTCCTTGTGTTGAATATACACATAAAGTTTTCTATTTATAATAGAAAAAAATATGTGTCAAGCCCAAAATATAAATAATAATAAACTAACTAAAGATAAAAAATAAAGATAATATAAAAATAATATATCTAATATTTTGCATTTGCTAGGCTTGTCTCAAAGGAGTGTATCTATCTTTAGTAACATATAGTCAATTTACTAAAAGAAAATTCTAACTTTTTTTATTTTTTATTTAATTGATAGATAATTCTCCCATAACATAGTGCTTTTCACTTTTTATACTTGGTCTCAAAGTCTCTTTTTCAAATAACATAATACACAAATTAATGAACATTAGAAACAAATGTTTAAAAAATGAGAATTATTAACCTAATCAAAGAAAACAAATGGTAGCATAAATAATTATGATGAAATAACAGGTAAGGGAAAATGTATAAGATGTCTAGATAATTAAAAAAATAATGGATGTTATTGGTGTAATTATAGAGATGAGTAATGAAATTTCAAAAGTAAATTTAATATTTATAATTTTACTTTTTATTTTTATTTAAAACCAATTTGTTTAACTTTATTTTCTTTGACCTAATGTGAAATGTCATTATACCACAATTTTAGTGTCAATCTTTATGAAACAGTCTTTTCACTATGGTAGAACTTTGGAACTGCCATGACCAAATCATGCAACATATTTAGCATAATCAAAATTAACAAAGAAGTCGTGTAGGATTGCAACTACTTTAATACAATGGTAAAAGGTCATGCCATCATGAAAGAAGGTACAACATGGCTTTCTTCAACATAATACTGAACATTTTTAACAAATTTTTCCTATACTTTTGAACTTAATAATGTCAGAGTTAGATATAATAATAAAAAAATACTATAGTGACATTTTTCAAGCGTTATTTTACTAAAATAATTGTTTTACATAAGTTAATTTATTTTCCAATTAACCACATCCCTCTTACTCTGATGGAAGGATATCATTTATTCAAAATTATTTATTATTTATTATTTTCTTTTTGGTCCTTAGGGCATTGTAATGTGGGTATGATATTCATGGTGAAAACTTTAAAATATATATAAAATCTTCGAAATTTGTCGACAATACTTTTTTTTAAGATACTGGATATTTAAATAAAATTCAGAAAGAAAAAATAGGAAATTATTTTCTGTTTTAAAAGTACCTGTTTTAATAACAGGTAAACAAAAAAAAATTATTACAATTATAAAATATTTGTTAAAGAAAAATGACTAAGAATCTTAAAAAAATTTGTGATAGAAGTAAGAAGTTTGGACTAGCAAATAACATCAGTTTTGTTGTTTGTAGAGGTAACTTCATGTGAAAGAAAGATGATACAAAGTCTATGGAAGTTCCATCCTTCATCTTTGCATAAATAGAAGGGTGGTTGGAAGTTGGCATTTACTTCAAATGCTTCACTCACTTACCAAAATTATTTTAAAAACAAATTAGTTGGCCAACCAAATTAAATACTTTGAATTCGGTCATCCAATAACATTACTACAACCTATAAGTGACAATGGGTAGTTACGTATAATTACAAAATTGACATTGCATCATATTATTTTTATCTTTTATTTCTTTATATACTGATAATTATTTTTTATCACTCGTAATTCATAAATTTGGAGTCAAATTAAAATTTGTCCTTTTTCAAAATTTATTAATTTTATTATAATCTTTGAATGAATATAACTAAACATTGTTAAACTTTTATATATATTAAATGATGTTAAGAAATTCTTTTTAACTTTAATTAAATTTCACAAAATCTGTAAAGTGATGTTTTCTTTATATATTATAAATTTGTTTTAATGTTAGTGTAAAATTTTCAACATATATATATATATATATATATATATATATATATTTTATAAAGAAGCTTAATAAACAATAAATTTTATTAAAATTGATTTCAATTTATGACTTAGATATCTTTTCAGAAATAGACTTTAAATTTATCTTAACCTATTAAATCTATTTAAATTGTATTAAGATTTAAGATAAGAATAAATGTAAACGAATTAAAGCTTATAAACTCAAAACTTATTTAAATTTTTTTTAATAATCATGCACGTTCAATATAACTTTTTAATTAAATATTATAATTATAATTATATAATTTGAAAGTGTAAAAAAAATATTTTTTTTATTGTAAAAAGAGAAGGAAGGTTTTTATGAGGAAAAAGAATAAGAAAGGAAAACAATGGTGACGAGGAAGATGCAGTACAGAGGTGAAGGAGTTAATTAAATAGGTGGTGGCAAGTGGGAACGGAAACTTACCTCACTCTTCTCTCGCAAATCCAAAGAGGGAAAAAAGGAACCACCACGTTCCATTCCATTCACCACTCTTTCTCTCTTCTCACTTCCCAAATCAAATCTGAATCGCCAAATCCAACACATTCACAAATCATTTTCATCACTCTCTCTTGAGTTCTGCTGTGCATGGCTATTGCTGCAGCAGCTGTCGTCGTGCCATTGGGTCTCCTCTTCTTCGCTTCCGGCTTCCTTGTTAATCTCATTCAGGTTTCTCTTTTTCCCTTTTCACGTCATATATCTCTTCTCTTCTCATCTCTCCTCTTTCTTTCTCGAATGTGTCGAAAGTTGTTCATTTCTGCACATTATCATGCAAATGGGAGGTTTCACCAATATCTCCGGACTCTTTCTTATCTCATACACGACTTTTCTACTGATGGAGTGGAAGAAGTATTTCGCACTCTTTTGGAAAAGTTCCTTATAGGTTGAAGTCATAAACTGTAGTGGGTTCTATTTTTGGAGTCCCACACTGAGAAAATTAGCTACTTCATAGTTAGGAGTTTGGAGGCTATTCCATCTAATGAACTAGTCTTATGGGTTGAATTCTCCTCTTCTTGAGTCCTTACATTCCACTTCTCATTCTCATTTAACAAGGTTATCATTTTTGGTAAAGTTTGATCGGGGGAGTGTGTGTCTTAGAGGGTGATGCTAACACTATTCTTGTTACTCTGTTCATCATTATTGAAAATCAACAGTTCGAAATAAATTTTGTATATTTTTTGGTTTCTTGCCACAAATGAAATTGTAAAGGAAATGAAAAAGAAAAAGAGAAGTACTAAGAAATATGTTGAACTGCTTCGATGAATCTGTTTGATCTCTTGATTAATTTGTCTCAGGCGATATGCTATGTTGTATTAAGGCCGGTGTCAAAGAATTTGTACCGACGGATCAACCGGGTTGTAGCGGAATTGTTGTGGCTGGAGCTTGTATGGCTTATTGACTGGTGGGCAGGAGTTAAGGTGTTAATCTAGATCTATGTTTTCTATATTTTTCTTTGGTCCTGTTTGGATAAATTTATCAATAAACACTTAGAGGAAAAAAAAAGAAGATAAAATAAATTAAGCTTCCCCATAAGTTAAAACATCGTAACTTTAAAAAATGATTTTAATTTTTCTGGTTAATTTTTAACTTCTGGGAGAAGATTTACGCAAACAGGTATTTTTGGGCACTATTTTTTAATGGCCAAACATTAGTTGCAAATATATTAGTTTTTATTGGTGGGTACTAAAACCCACACCTATCTGTCCCTCCCTTTCACTTCAACCACTTTTGGGACTATTTTTGTCTTCAAATTTAGTTAGTCATCCACCACTGTAATTTGTTTTGCTTGCTCTATGTGGTATTTTAGAAGAAACGGAAGTACTAAAAGCTAACCAAATTTCAAAATTAGGGCTATTTTGTTGATGCTTTTCTTCTACATTTCAATCAAAGTTTTATATTCACGAACAAAATAATGAAGACCTCAAAAATAGCTGTTTTAGTGTGTTTTCATAAACCTAAAAATACTATCTTCTGAAGAAAAAGGTTCTAAGTAAAGCTTATCTCATAGTTACATTTTTTAGCTTAAACAAAAAAAAATGTCTGACTTGAATAGACTACCAACTCAATCAAGCTAGTCTAGCAGTTGTTTATTTTATACTAGCAAATTAATAGAGCAAAGGGAACAACCACTTTCCATTAATTCTTTGACCTGCAATAGGCAGAGCTAGAAATTTTGGAGATAGTTGCCTTTTTTTTTTCTCAGGTTTTTCTTGGGCTTGGAATGAGATTTTTATTTCATTTAATCATTAGTGGTTGTATGCACTGCAAGTGTATTTAGATATTTAGATTTTTTGGATATAAAAGCTGAGGGAAGATCCAACGGTTACATGATACTGCATAGCTCTATAATCCATATGATTGGTGAATATTAGAAGGATCCCTCCCTTTTTTAGTTGATTAAACTTTCCCCCTTTTCTACCAGTCCAGCTGGATGGAAAAGACTATGAAGGAGTTTAAGATTCAGAGAGTGGGAGAATATTGCTAATTAGAAGATATGATTTAATTTAACTTGTAATTTTCATTCTTCTCTATTTTTAATTAAACTTTTTATTCAAAATAAAAGTCTCTGTGTTTGTTATTCATAGCCAGAACTTTTTCTTGTGAAATAAAGCCTTTGCTTGCTTACAGATTTCTTGATTTTAAATAATTTTTTGTGGAAGGGGATATTGCCTTTCTATATTTTTTGTATCACCAGATCAGTTGGAAAGATTAACCCCTTTTGATTATTCTTCTAAGAGCTACTTTTGAAATCAGTTCCTTTCAAAAGAATGCTAATGAGTTAGGTGGTTGGTTGATTGCTACTGTACCACATGAATCTCTCTCTCCATCAGTTGTGCTGTTTTAATATTTCCGAAAGTCTGATGTTATCAAATAAATAAAATTGGTTATTTGAAAATAATAATTCATGGACTGTAATTTAATAGTTTACTCGGTTGCATTTCATGTAATTTATTCTCACATTTGAAACTTTCTGGCTCTAGGTCCAAATATTCACAGATCATGAAACCTTTCGTTTAATGGGTAAGTCTTTTGTCAGCCTATGCATTTAGCTTGACACTCTTACTCTCATTTTTTCTTCAAGTGTGGTGCATGTATTCTTATCTTCTAGAAAGGAAAAAGGGGGATCTTCTCGGGTTAACATTTGCTTACATGGGATAATTTGATTCTGTTTTGTACAATCAGGTAAAGAGCATGCGCTTGTGATAAGCAATCACAGAAGTGATATTGATTGGCTTGTTGGATGGGTTTCAGCTCAGGTGAAAGCCGTCTATGGTTTGATATCTTTCACATCTTCAATGAAAGCAAATTAAAACTAATTCACACTAGTGTATTAATACAAGTAATTTATTTAATTAATAATCTTGGATTGTATGATATTGTGCGATACTAAGACAAAGGGACGCATTTTAGGGTTACTAGTGCATGTGTTATTATGTAATAAAATATGCTAATCTTTGATTTGCTATCTTAAAATTTTCGTGACATATTTATTTGCTTTTTGCTTCAACTGCTGATTGGTTATTCAATATCATTCAACAGCGTTCAGGTTGTCTTGGCAGCACTCTAGCTGTGATGAAGAAATCTTCAAAGTTTCTGCCGGTATATACCTGTCACTTTTACTTTCAAAAAAATTTATTTAGTCATTATGAAGAAATCACCTAATGTGAACTCTGCATTTAGGGGATCTTAATTTTTGGAAACAGTAACATCCAATTCTCTTTTACATGGCCGCTTTCTCTCGTGTTTTCGTAAAACCAATTGTAACCTTTCTAGTATACATTAAACCTTGTTAAAAACTAGGAAACAATTACCTTCTTGGAAGCACAAAATCTCATATTTTTTTAGTCTCCCTCTTGGGAATAATTTTGGCTTATATTATTCTTGTAAATAGAATAAAATCTTGTATATATGTTGTTATTAGAATATATTGATTTTTTTCCTACTTCCTTCTATTTCCCTTTTCATGGTAAGTTTTCCTATTTCCTATTATAGCATTAGCCTATAAAATGGGATTAGAGCTTGTGTTTCGAACACACGAAATATGTTCAGTTCTTTTCTTTCTAGTTGGTACTAGAGCTCTTGATCTTGAGGACTCTGTTTTTGCTGCCTCTGCTCAGTCATTGGGGCCACTTTTTGTTCTTGCTGCTCATTGGGTTGGTGAATACACCAGGAGGAGTACCTCCTAATTACCGGCTCATCTCCAATGAATCATGGCCATCCAATGCCACATGTGCTGTCCAAACCTATGGTGAATGTGAGTTACATGCCATCCTTCGACGGTGTTGACCTGCCAACATCACCACAAAAAGGGGGTTGCTGACAAGACAACCCTTCTTCCATGTTTAGGGTTTAGCTTGCTTGAATACTATTCACGTATTAGATACCATGCATATCCAATATGACAATAAGGTTATTCTAAAATAATAGGATACTTGCAAGATACATATTTAAAAATGTGTCAAATTCATAAAATGTAATGAATCTATATCTACAATTGTGCACATTCAGATTGAAATCACAATTTTAGACATTTTGCCGAAATTAAAATTTTTATATCATTGTCATCATAAACCACTTTTTGTTATGAGTATAGGTATAACATTGTCAATGTCATTACTTTTTAAAAATAATTCGCAGAGAACCATTTCCCTCTTTGTTCTATGAAGAAACAATGTTTATATGTACTTTTCTTATAGCTGTATTGGATATAAATGCATTAAAAGCTTGGACATTTTACTAACATGTATTGGTGAAGTATCCGGAAGTATGGTTGATACGTGAAACAAATAAAAGTATTGGTGCTTTGTAGGTTTGGATACTTCATTGATACATATTGGTGAAGCACCTTAGAATATCGGTATGGAATATGCTTTGTATCCTCATTTTGTTTGGCATGTCTGCAATTCTTTGATGAAGAGCACCTTGCTGCCCTGTTCTTGTCATGACTGAAGAGAAGATATTGTCTTTCTAGTCCCTAGGTTCCAATGATATTTTAAACTTGTTGGGTTTTGTGATAGGCCCTCAAAAATGGGGAGGCCCAGCTGAATAGGCGGAAAATGTGGAAAGTGTATGTGAGCAGGAATAGGAAATTTGTTTGGAATGATGAGGAAAACAAGGGAAGGATGATGTGAGAGAACTCGGTTATTTGAGGGAAAGAGGTTATATTGGAAAAATACCTTTCTCTGCTTGAGGAGCTGAACTCTGTGGAAGTGAAAGTTTCCCTACTGCATTTTACTTCTGTTTCATCAATAATACATATTATTCATCACTTTGCTGTTATATTGTGTGAATTACCTTTTGGTTTGCATTACTTTGTATCAACTTGATGTCCATAATTATCTCCAGTGGGCTTAGTTCATTAGTACTACTCTTAGATGCTAAGTTGTATTTATGCAGGTCATTGGCTGGTCAATGTGGTTTTCTGAGTATCTTTTTCTGGAGAGAAGTTGGGCCAAAGATGAAAGCACATTAAAGGTATGATATGCTAAAATTTAATTAGTTTATATTTTTATGCTTACAAGATAAGGGATACATGCTTGTGTTGTCAAACTGATGTGTTCTTATTTCTTACTTATGCATCAATACATTCAATGGCTATAGATTTTCTCTCTCTGCTTTAGCTGTTTGATTTCATTTGGGAATCTCATTTGAATATTTTGTTATCATATCTGCAGTTAGGCATCCAACGACTGAGTGATTATCCTCTTCCCTTTTGGTTGGCTCTCTTTGTAGAAGGAACACGCTTTACACAGGCCAAACTATTAGCTGCTCAGGAATACGCAACTTCCACTGGATTGCCTGTTCCTAGAAATGTTTTAATTCCAAGAACTAAGGTGAATTTTTATAATTTTTGCCTTCTTCCTTCTGTTGCCTTTCCTTTCATGGATTGGAAGCTACACTGTGTTAATCTGTGTTAGCGGCAATTACAGACTTACAAATCTTAGCAGTATTGCTGATGAAGTTATATTACACTTCCACTGCTCGTTATCATGTGGATATCACTCTAGCTGGTATGGGTCGTAAAAAGGTTCATTCGAATCGGAGAAATCACTTGCTAGGTTCATGTGGGCATTGTTAATTTGTTTTGAAGACTATACGGAAATTGACCTAAAGATGTAGCAAAAGATAGGATATTTAACTTCTATAGATTTTTCACCAGTAAGAATAGTAAATATGAGTTCTATTTAGTTTTTTAAATTTAATTATTAGTTGGTTGCTGTGTCTTTTTCATCTCATGTAGATTATGCCTTAACAAAATTGGACGAAGGGCCCTCTATGATTCTGTACATGATAGGGTTATGATTCCATTGGGTCAAGGTTAGATATTTTTGGGTGGCCCCTTAGGTAGGTGCTTTGAACAGTACCTTTGGGAATATGGACTTCGATTTAGAGGTGCATCAGGGAAAACCCAGGAAAGAAACTGTTTGGATTTTCTTTTCTGGAAAACAGGTTAGAATGGTATAGAAATCAAAGAAAACAAGAAAAGTGACCAAGGAATTACGTCTAGGGTGTGTTTCCTTCACACTTACAAGAGACATGCAATTCAGCTATGTTATAATCTATCAAAAGAAAATGTTAAGAGGGAAAAAGAATGAAGCCAATAGGCATTATGGAATCTGTAGGCCAATTACCGAGCGGTGGATATTATTTAAGTCATACGCTCATAAATACAAGGGTTTACAATTACCCTATTTACGGTGATTAGATAATAATGTACAACATAAAATCATACCATAACTACCACAACAAAAACCGTTACAACTGGGGCTGAGACATTTTAGAATTTAGGTCCATACAGAATAGGAATCTCTCTATATACAAGGATAATATATTGTCACCCGAAGATGTGCCGATATTAAATTCTGATTTTAAAAGGCCCACATTATGACATTTGTTAGCTCTCCCATTTATGAACTCAACAAGAATTAGGAAAGTAATTCTATTTTTGCACCGTAACATTTATTGTTTAATATTTACGGTTGTTGTGTTTCTTTCAGGGTTTTGTTTCTGCAGTAAGTCATATGCGCTCATTTGTTCCTGCTATTTATGATGTAACAGTAGCTGTCCCAAAGAATTCCCCCGCTCCTACAATGCTAAGACTCTTCAAAGGGCAACCTTCAGTGGTAAGGCAATCAAAATGAAGATTTATAAATATCTCCATCTTAAGTCTTTCTCTGCCTATATTATGTTACTTTCATTGAGTATCATAATAGAAAGCAGGGAGAATAATGATATTTTTTCCTCATTAATTCAGCTGAAACATATTATAAAATATATAGACGGATAGGAGAGAGGAAAATAAGTGAAAAACTTTCCCCAAGCTTATAGCAACTCCTCAAATAACAAAAGAACGTAATGATTAAACAAACTTATCCCGATCCTAGTCTGCTGTCATCCCACATTGACATATGGCAAAAAGTAGAGTTTATGAGAGGTTGAGCAATCCTCATGACCTCACCTCATGAGTTATTTTTAGTGTTTAGGGCTAACCCAAATTCAAGATGGTATTAAGGCATATAGAAAATTTGATATTGGGTTGGGCCTTCCTCAACTGCCAAAAAATCGACTTTGTCCCATGACTTTCCCAGTGCCACAAAAAAGCCTGTCCTACAATGTCCACATATCAGACACAATTGTTATTCCCCCGTCAATAAATAGCACATTTATGATTTTATTGACTTTCCCTTTCTCTAAACTCAGTAGTCCCTATGCTCTCGGTAAGTTTACTTGCTGCACTGATATCTGATGTGGATGTAATTGCTGATATTAACTTGTGGGATCAAAAATTGGAATTTCAGATAAGATAAAATGAATGATTTCCTTGCTGACTGCGTGCCTTTAATGTGCTTAATAGTTAATATTTAGTACAAGTTTATTTGGTTGATTTTGACAGTTGGATAGTGGTCTTAATACCTTGATATTTCTGTAACTACTTGGGAAAATG
The DNA here is from genome assembly GCF_029865625.1 of Vigna umbellata. Lineage (NCBI taxonomy): Eukaryota > Viridiplantae > Streptophyta > Magnoliopsida > Fabales > Fabaceae > Vigna > Vigna umbellata. Next base: position 23,079,587 of record NC_142169.1, read on the forward strand.
GAGGCATGAAAAGCACATCAAGATAACGAGTCTGGGGTTCAGGGAAAGTAGGAGGATGTTAGTAGACCTCTGTTTTAAAAGGGTCTAAATTAAGTTAGAATTAGAGGGGGAGGTTAGAAGGGGATTGGGTCCCAATTCGACAGTAGCTAGTATTTGGTAAAAAAGGAAGATTGGGAGTTTATTAAAGTGACTTAAGATTTGAGACGGAAATTGGAAGGAAGAGAACGAGGTCTTTTGAATTCCTGAAAGTTAATGATACAAGGAGAATTGTATCATTCTAAATTACTGGTTTTCTATCAAACTGCTACCCAATTAGAGTGGTTTATGCTATAATATTTGTTTTTCTATTCTGTTCTGCTGCAATTCTATCAGAAGAATTTGGAACAGGATTGTTGTTTATTTATCTCTATGTTAAGCCACGGTATTTTTAGGGATTTTGAAGGTTGGCTTTTGGAATATTTGAGGTTGCTATTTTGTTGATGTTGAAGAGATTGGACGCTTCTATTACGTTTACCTTTTGCTTTAATTTGGTTGATTTCATGAACAGGATCTGTAATATTCATTCCGCAGGTGCATGTTCACATCAAGCGGCATTTAATGAAGGAAATGCCAGAAACAGATGAGGCCGTTGCTCAATGGTGTCGAGATATATTTGTGGCCAAGGTGCTTGTTGGAAGAACCTTTTTACTTTTTTCTATTATTTTTTTTTTCCACTCTGGGTCCACATATTGGTAGCGTGCTATAATTGTTTTGTACTTTGTAGAACTATGATTAATGGTTAATTTTGAAAAATTGTACACAATGTACTACTTGCACTGTTGATTTTCTCTATATATTATTGAGCCCTGTTAAAAAATCACTGATTTTTATTTTCCTTTTTACCCATTGGAAAACTAGGATGCTCTATTAGACAAACATATGGCCGAGGATACGTTTAGTGACAAAGAGCTGCAGGATGCTGGTCGACCAATAAAGTCTCTTCTGGTAAGATACTTTCTCAAGACGTCTAATATTCTTATTTATAAGATATTCTTTTCTTTTGTATCCCGTTTGCCAGTGGATGTTTTCCGTTATTTTTGGTCAATCCTATAGAGATGTTTTCCTAAAGAACCATGAATTACAATTTGGGAGCAGGTAGTGATATCTTGGGCCTGTCTAATTGTTGCGGGGTTTCTAAAGTTCTTACAACGGTCTTCGCTACTATCTTCATGGAAGGGTGTTGCATTCTCAGCTTTTGGTTTGGCAGTGGTTACTGCACTTATGCAAATTTTGATTCAATTCTCGCAGTCAGAGCGTTCAAACCCAACTAAGATCGCCCCTGTTCAGTCAAAAAACAAGGGGGAACAACTAGAGGCTAGGAATGACAAGCAACAATAGATTATTCTCTTGTTACCCCGACCCAAGTTTTCCATACAGAGACAGGGACAGGGACTTCATATACGATCATGTTTTGACGAGCTTAAAGTAGGATTGTATGATGAGTTACTCACGTAATACTCATTATTTTGATTTCAAAATGTGAGTACGCTATGTTTCTATTCTATACATGTAGTGTATGCTTAACTATCCATTGTTTTTTAATTTATCAGGATAACCTTTTGGCCTAGTAAAACTCTACAACCTCTTATTTAGTCTTTTTCTATTTATGAACTTGCAACAACATTACCGTTCTGGAGGTTTATTACCGGCTGATCCGTGTAGTATGTAGAGTTAATGACATAACTTGGGTCCTTAACTTCAGAGTTAAGAGTTAAGGCCATAGGTGGAAATGTGGTATCACCATTTCTGTTGTACGAGTTCAGTAAATTGCACCTTAAGATTAAGGAATGGATAATAATATAATAATAATAATAATAACAATTTGTTAATTGAAAAAATATGCAGCATCTTCAAAATAGAGAAAATATATAGTATTAAATGCAAGCTTTAGAATGTTTAGAGGATATCGTTATCATAGGCCACTCACATGTATGAGTAAAATGAGAAATGACAGTTAATCTGGACTGTACACTATAGTCCGATTGTTTTATAAAATGGGAAACCTTGTGGATTAATTGAGATAGGATGTGATATGTTATTATCATGTTATCGTTACTATGTTTTAAAGTAACGAGGTAATGAAATGAATACTGAGATAACTAAAGGCAATATAGTGGGGTTATCTACTAATAATAGAGTATGGTAGTTGTAAATCGGAATCCAAGAAGCATCCTTGTGATTCCACTACTAAACAAGAATTTGCAGTTGCTGAGTGTGTTCTCTTGCTTATTGTTTTGCGGCGTAAAGAGATGATTCAGAAAGTGTGCTTAGGACTCATAAAGATTGGACCATATATAGGCCCACTGACCATCAACTTATTCCTTATCCAACTCATTCTCATCAATCTCCAAATCAGCACAGGAAAGTGAATACATTTAAGTTCAGCTTTATGTGCATGTTGTAGCTGCCAACATATTTAAAGGACACAACACAAAGTGACAATATCTCAATTATGATCTCAGAATGGTTAATAGTTTGTGGTCTCTGTCAAAAGCTCAAAGCAACTGATGAAAGTGACACCATTTTTGGACTTTCCGGAGGCTCATTGATGACTGAAAATCGCTGTTATCTCCCCCCATAAGCCACTTTTTCTTTTTTTATATCATATTCACCTACAAAACAGAATATGGAAATCATGTTTCATTTTATTCATTTTGGATGGCAGTGAAAATGTTGTACAAATATACTGAAATAAAATCCGTTGAAACATAACTATGGTTTGAATATAAAGCTTCATTATTATTATAAAGATAATCTATTACTTTATTATCAACTTGACCATACATCTATTCATTGTTGCTGACCCGTTCATCCATGAATGGACAGAAAGTATTAATGTTGTGCGGTGAAAAACCAAGAGCTTGATGTTCAGTATTGAAACAGGCCTGTGTATTCAGTTTCTTTAGTTGTATGATATGCATGTCTGATGGATAGATTTATCTTTCACCATCATGCACAGTGAATTCAATTAAACTTAGAAAGAGAAAATGATGTCACGACTTTGTACGAACAGTGACTCTCAATCATCATGCTTCCAATATTTAACTGCCGTCTCTCTTCCAAGATTAGACTCTCCAGACTGTCCATTAGTATTGAGTAGTTCTCTTCTTAACTTTATTTATTCTTTCATTTGATATATCCTATAGTTTATGTCAGACTAATCATTAATACCAGTTACAAGTCAGATGAATATGTTATACAACAACTATAAGTGATCAAGTGATTATCATTGCAAGAAAAAGCCTTTGTTTTAAAGTTTAAATACAGCATTTTATCCAAATGAAATCATTAAAGAGCCACAATATTCTATTTTACTACACTTTCCGTACTTTTCTGGTTTGTAAAAAATCCAACATCCATGTTATTTTACAAGCTAGAACTTTCTATCTGTATATTAACAAACAATCAATAAATTTTAATGGGGTATTAATAATTCTCTAATTATTTTTTGATCTACTGAATATATCTTCTTCACATGTAATTCATTGAAAATAGCACTTAATTGAGCCGAAGGTATAGCAAAGTCCTTCCAAGAGTAATAATAACTCATGGATTTTAATTCTTCACACTGTAAATGAAGGTTAGTCTTAGAAGAAAATCTGCTTTGCTTGAGTGAATTCAATTCACATTGCTCTTGGAATAACTAATGGTAGTAGTCTGTCCAGATACTAGCATTTTAGATCAGTGGAAAAGTTGAGAACCTAATGACATAGAGTGGTTTCGATTTTTTTAGTTTAAAATTTGGTGCATTGAATAGCAGACTGCATAAAGTATTTTAAAAGAAGAAAGTGTGTCTGTTTTTTAGACTAATGATAAAAAATAAAAAAGCAGGGTTTGTTAAATTTATTCCTTGGTGGTGAGTATAGGGATTGACAAGTGCAGGGTATAGATATTAGAAAGTTTTCAGAAGACATGGGCATGGATACAGAGAATGATGTTTAGTTAATTAGTGATTCTCATTTTACAATGCAAAGTCACTCGAGCAGTCTTGGAAACATAAAGGATGAAATAAGCATGGGATCTTGATCTGGTCAACACATACTCTTTTTGTGCTAATATTGTTTTATTGTGTCCCCTTTTAGCTGCACAAATTTTACCTCTATCCTTTTGTTAAATATATATTGAAAATAGTATTCAGATAATCTGCATAGTTATTATTCTTTCTGCAATGACAAAGTTATGGTTATAGTGCTTCACCCAGTATCACATGATGATGTATATTTCTTAAAAAAACTGCTGCATGTTTTCACATTTGGAAATGATTTGAAGTAAGTGAGAAGAAGTTACTGTTAAGAATGGAAAAGGTGAAGATAATACTGTGTTGCTACAGAGTTTTCTGTGAAGATTGTACAATTATACTCTTGTTCTATATGAATGAATTAATTGTAGGTGATTAAATACTCTTGTTTGGTAAGAATAAGTATATTAGGCGTACGTACAAAAAGATAGACTATGCCATGGCTTATAAATGCTCAACTGTTGCTATTACTACAGCTGCCACGTTATTAATGAGCAATTATTTTACCACACTTTGCCTCAGTCAAACTTTTTTTTTCTTTTTCACATATCTTACTTAATTATGTCATAATTTATACAATAAATTATTCTTTTTTTTTATCTTCTAAAGTTTACCTAAAAAAATAAAATGAATGAAATAGTTTTCTATCTGTTTTCCGTTTCATCTTTTTATTTTATAATAAATACATACATATATACATAAATTAAGGATTAAGAAAAAATAAATAAATGTATAATTGTGTGCTCTCTGACAATATATAACATAATATAAAAAACTATAACATAATAATTTTCACACTAAAGAAATATTAAAACTGTATAATTTTTTTATGAGATTACTCTTCATACTCTAAAGTTTCAATTAAAGAAATGATTCTAACTTTCTTTTTCTATAAGAGATTATTATTCTTCATTTTCAAGAGACTTATAATTTGATGAATAATGATCAAATTAATGTTTCATCTTCTTTAACTTTACCATCTCTCTTACTTAATGAATGTAGGATAGATCATACAAACTTGTTAGGAAATGAACAATGTTTATCTACTAGTGATTTATATAGATATAATTTCTATTATTTATCAAATAACAATAATCATAATTAATTAGTCCAGTTACTAATTTATATTTTATTACTAATTTATTTACTTATTAATTGTTTTAATTAATAAGTAATGTATTTCTCGCATGAGACATAAAATGTTACATTCTTGAGATAGGTGCTCTTTTGTTACCTTATTAATAACAATTATCTAGGATAACCCATAATCATAACCAATGTATTATTCTAACAATGATTCATAATAATTCTCTTAATTCAAAATTTACTTGGAGTCAAAACAAAACCTGAGAACTCCAAAATCTAGTGACCTACAAGTTTATGAAAAAAAAAAAAACACTATTCAAAGTAAAAGTAGTTGAGAGAACCAAAATTCTCAAAAAAAAAAATCAAAAAAAAGGAATTTGATCACAAATATAAATGGATGATAAGGAATAGATGTTATAGTATAAAATATCCATGGATATTTTTTAAGCAAGTATTCATGCGGGTAGCGAGTTAGGTAACATGTAAATTTTCTTTTTGTCAGGTCGGATTGCGATTAGACATTATCCGTGTCCGATCCGACCGATTGCTATCCCTACATCCATTTATAAGACAACTTCCATTGAATGAAAGCTTTGGCCAAGAATTATCTCTCCATTGTGAGTTCATTAAGATATTAGCATCATTTATAAAATCTTAAGTTTTCTAAATTCAGGTGGTGATTTCTTTATCTTCTATCTTCTCTATTTTTTTATTTCTATCTTTTTTTCTTATAATCAATTTTTTACCCTTGAATATCACTTGTTTAATGGAGAGATTATAAGGATTTGACGTGTTCTTGTTTTCTCATTTCTATAAAGCAATTGTTGAATCAATTCAATGTTATTTTCATGAGTTTCATTCACTTCTATTTTTTGTTTTTGTTTTTGAGTTTTATTTAATGTCCATCAAGAAAACAAGTATAATAAGTTTGGTTTCATCTTAACTTCAAATACTCTTGTTTGAATCAAATAGATAAGTCCATCCAGTGACTCACCAAGTTAAACCCTACTAAAATTTAATCACATAGATGATATGATCAATTTGTGAAAGAGATAAGAAATGAAAGGGAAGATGATTGATCATAGAAAAGGAGGGCATGCAACACCTCTATAAATAAAAGAAGGACAAAGAAAGAATAATAGAAGGGAATGAAAAGGATGGGCCTTAGGCTCAAGGTTTCACATTTTCCTCAACAAACATTTTCATCCTTGAAAATTCTCTTACCAGGAAAAAGATGAAGATATATATTTGACATATATTTTCTCGTATCTATTAGATACAATTACCAAACCTGAGATCCTAAAAGCCTTAACTCAACTAATTTTTCTACCACACAATTGCTTCACTTGAAAATTTATAATACTAGCTATCTTGGCATCAAAGATATAATCTCCTTCAATTTTAGTATGATTTCAGAATATGATCAAGGTCAAGTACATATTTCTCAACATATTGATACATAAAAGAACATTATATAAGTTGGACAAGGGAGGAGGTAGGACAACTTCATAGATCATTTGATTATTTTAAGAATTTGATAAGGTAAAAAAAAACATAGGAATCATCTTCCTTGACTTGACGATTTCATACACTAGTATATGGTGAAACTATAAAATGTTACACTATCTTTCACAAATAACTCTAACGGTCTTGGTTGTTGATATAAATTATAAAATTATATAAATTATAAAATCATGTAATCATAAAATTACATAGGATAAAAATTAAGTAAAATGGACAAAGTAACAATATATAACATTGTCTCGTTAACAATCATATAGCTTAGTTAAAGAAAAAAAATCTAATAATAAAGTCTCAATTAATTTTTTTAAATCTTTGATGATTCATCACAAAATTTAATAAATCTACAATACTTTTAAACTTAATTAAGTCTAGTTTTAAAATAAAAATTTTATATTTGTGTTTCCATTTCAAAAATGTTTATTTTAATGAAGTTTGGGTAGCGGTTGGATGCAAGGATTAAAACATGTTTTTTAAATTATAAAATTACAAATCAATTTTTTTTTTTCAAATTTAAAAACTAAAAAGTATTTAAGTATTATATTATTTTAGCATACATTTATGGACTCTTAAAGATAATCTTTTGAATTCTACCTGATACCGAATAGAAAGCAAAAATATTTTAAAATTTATCACATTAAATAATTTATCACACTTTTAATTTCAACATCTTGTGAGGCAGATGAGTTCATAGGTAACATAGCCGACCAATGTACGCATACCAATGGAAATGTTGGCCGCATATTGGAACTGCTTTGTTTGTTGTCTCTGCATTTATCCTTTCAACTTCACAACATTGTTACATGTGCTCTGGTGTCTGTCATCTCTTTACAAACACATTCCACTTTAATCTTGTGTTTGTTGGAATTAATGGGATGTGTGCATTCTCTAAATTTAATTACTCACCAACCATCTTCTTTCATTTTCTTTAAACTTCAAATTCCATTTCACTCATCTACCTGCTTCTCATATAGTAAGTGACCTTATATATATTACACATATAATATAATAAAGATCCACCATATCAATATTATTTCACATTCTATACGTTTGGTCGGTGAAAACACTTAAATACCAATGGTGGTGGTCGAAATGGTGGTATTTTCATTAAATTTGTGTGGCAATATTTTCATTATATCTAACTAAATTTGTGTGGCAATATTCTGTTCTCAAGGACAAAAACAAATGTAGCATATAGTTAACGGTGACCACAAAAGTGTTCGTATCACATTCTTCCCATTATATATGTACAATAATGATGGGTCTTTCGAAGATTTACGAGGAAGAGTATAGTATTCAATTTATTAATCTTTTACTTATGTTATATTCTCATTTATCTTAATATTGTAGGTATTTTGAGGAAAGATTAAAAAATAATAGGAAGTTTACGAGATTTTTATCTTTATACGACGTTAATTTTTTTATTTTTGTTTAACCGTAGGACTTATATTCACAGTTGTATTCTCAATAGATAAATATATATGTTGAAAGATCTCACGTCACTTAAAATAAGCAAAAGAATAGGTGTAAGTGGCTATATAATAATTCAAGTTTAAGATTTTAGTTGGCTCTAAGTGTAAGACATTTTGAGTATTTGATTTTTATTATAGTCTTGCAGTAGAGTATCGTAGGATGTAATTTAATTTTTGTTCAAAGAGTGTGAAAGTATTTGGGGTCAAAGGAAGAGAGTTGTTTATGTGTTGGTACAATTTTTCACATAGTGTTATTTGATGTTTTTCTTGATGATGTGTTTTTTCTCATGAGTGGTATCAAGAGCTTATAGTTTCATATAATATTCTTGGTATGTTCAGTGGTTGTAGTTTAGTTTGATGTTCCACATCAAAAGATGAATTCTTTGTCGTTGGAAAATTATCCTTGATGATGAAGTTACAATAACATTTGCAAGTGTGATCAAATGTGAGATAGAGAAATTTGATAAAAGGAACACTATCAACATCATGCTAGCACAATGAATTTGTGGAGGTTCGCGAGGTGCGAGTGTGGATCTGGGGAGCTTTTCATAGAAGAGCTTGCACTGATTAACGTGGTGTTCAGTGAAGGCTAACGATGGAGCTGTGGGAACTAGTGTACTTCCAGCGAGGTGTAGGAAAGTCCAATGCTACTTCGATGGTTGCAACCTTTCTGACGAGTTTCATGGAGGACTAATGTTGGTTTTAAGTGAGGATGAGTCTTTCCTAGTGGTAATTTTATGCACAAGTATTGACTAATATGGATGCAAGGTGTGTGGTATTATACACAAACATTGGTTAACATTTATGCAGAGTGTGGTAATTATTCGCAAGCATTGCTATTGATGTAGGGTGTGTGATAATTGTGCAAGGACATTGACTAATATTGATGCAAGGTGTGTGGTGATTATACATGGGTATTGAGTAGCTTTGATGCAAATGTGTAGTGAAAAGAAATTCTTGCGATAATTTAATTTCAAATAAGTATACTCCTTTATGGTGGAGTACGATTGTTGATACAACAATGGAGATGTGCTTATTTTAAACACAGTAGAGATGCTTGAGTTGATGATAATAATACATTTTGGAAAGTTTCACATCACTTAGGATAATCAAGAGAGTGAACGTTAATAACTATATAATAGACTCTAAGTTCATGATTTTAGTTATCCTAAGTCTAAGACATTTTGAGTTTGTGTTTAACTTTTTTTATATTCTTATAATAGAGTAGATGTGGTTGAATTCTTGCTATCGAGCATTTGAGAAGGAATAGTTGTTTATATATTGTAAATTTTTTGCATAATATTAGGTGTCATTAGACAATAACTATGTTTTTTCTCCAAATTTAGAATTTTCATGTTATATTTGACGTAGTTATTCTTGATGATAATTTTTTTCCATCAAATATAAGATAATAATTCTATTTTGATAAGGTAGGGTCCTGTAATACAATTTTTTTTTAACAGCAAGGAATCCTTGTCTATGTTTTGAGCATATGGTCAACCTTTTGAATATGGAATCCTTAAAATAGATTTTGGTGTTTTGAGGGATTAGTGATTTGATTATGGATCCAAAAATATCTTTCACTAGTGCAAAAAGGACTTTAGACGTCTGTTATTTTGGCCATAGAATGCCGCCTAAAGACACGAGAATAACTGCACCAAAACCCAATGAAAACGCATTTTAATCGGTTCAAATGAAAGACAATGCATCAAAGAGTGATGTAATCGGAGTAAAATTAATTTAAAACGGTGCAAAAGTGAGAAAACGAACTTGAAAAGCGTAACCCGTAGAGAGAAAACGCGACGAAGATGATGAACAATGAGCGCGCGTAACGGCTGTCTCGCGTTCACGGCGTTTTAATGTCAAAATTTAGACGTCGGTTCCCCAATTAACAGACGTCTAAAGTGCATCAGAAGTCGGAGTGGCGGGATCAGACGTCTAAATGAAGTCAAAAATTGACTTTTAAAATTTCTGGATATAGGGTTTAGACGTCGGTTCCCCCAATTAACAGACGTCTAAAGTGCTTCAGAAGTCGGAGTAGCGGGATCAGACGTCTAAATGGAGTCAAAAAGTGACTTTTTAAATTTCTGGATTTAGGATTTAGACGTCAGTTCCCCAATTAACAGACGTCTAAAGTACTTCAGGAGTCGGTTTCCTCCATAACAGACGTCTAAATAGAATAAAAAATTATTTTTTTTTTAACTTTTTCGTTTAGTTTTGACGTCTATTCGGGGGAGCCGACGTATATGGGTATTTAGACGTCGGACCCTTCCATAACCGACGTCTAAATAGTTGTTTTATTTACAAAAAATGCCACCGGTCATTTTTTACGTTTGATATTCGAGGGTTAGACGTCTAAAAGGTGACGTTAAAGGTCTATTTTGTACTAGTGTTTGGATACCAAAAGAAAAGGGACAAGTGAAAAGAAAAGCCTTTCATGTGTCTATTTTTATGATTTGGTTCCAAAATTTAACTAACTCTTGCTTTTAAATCTCCAACGACTGCATTTAGGAGTGGGCCAATAGCTGCAATTAACATGCATAATTGAAAGGGATGAAGAAACTGTTTGCCACTAACAAATTGCATCACTGGGAAAAGGAAAGCTTAAGGGTCAGAATATAACAATTCTCACTATTACTATCTCTCAATTCTTAAATGCATAATCAGAGACAAAAACACACACAAAGAGAATAACTAATCTGTAATTTCTTTTGTTTGTGTTTTTTCTGCTGCATCCAGGTTTATTGTTACCTATAAATAACACTTTTTTTTTCAATGAGATCTAATGCACTATAATTAAGGTTGATTTTTCAGTTTAAACATATAGTTATATTTTCACGAATTCTGCAGGTTTTTTCAGTTAATTTCATTCTGTTTCAGAAAGAAACTAACATACTTTAATACAACATCATGATATATACATGAATTGATTATTGACAGAATATAAAGGATGGGATAAATTTAAGAAGGTGGCAGTGAAGAAGGAAAATCGAGTTAATTGAAGTATAGAAGCATTTATATTTGTTCAATCGTGTGGAGATTAGGTAAACAACCTTGTCAATTTTCTATGGTTAGAACTATCTTGTCATTACTCATTACTATAATTATTAAGCTATAGCTATTGTGTCCCACTTGTTTCATCCTTTTAAATCAAACAACCTGTTTCAAGCAGTGAAATTGATTATGAAACTAGCCACGAAGAGGATAAGGTAATATAAAAATAATTTTAGATGTTTTTCACTGTCTAATATACTATAATAAAATATCAAATTAGCTTCTGAACAATGCGTATGACAAAGTGCGATATTATTAGAGTCGATTAATGCAATGTGAATAGTTAAATTTTGTTTTCAAAGATTAAAAGGTTTAAAATTATTTTATATTATGTACGTGTATGTCATTAATGCTTATGCTCAATATAAGAATAAGCTCCATTAAGTCAACTTTGAATTCACACTAACTTTTTAATAAATAAAAATCCTTATAATGTATCGGATTAACGTCGGCTAATAAACTTAATCAATTTTAAATTGAAAGTATCTATTTTAAATTCTTTTAATAAATAAAATTATTTGTGATATTAGAATCGATTTGTTGATAATAGACGTAATTATTAAAAATAAATAAAATTATTCTTAGTCTACTATATATGTTAAAATTAAATATTTTTAGTATTTATATTTATTTAAATTAATTGACACTAATTTTCTTATAAGCTAATGTTGATTAGGTTGATATTAACATAATACATTTTTAATATCTACATTAGTGAAAAAAGAGCATAGCATGATAATGAATAATAATGATTTTTTGCATCAAAATGCAGTGTCATACTTGTAAATATCGTAACTTTTTTTGTAACTAGTCATCCATTAGACATTATAAGGGTAAATGATGACAATCTTTCTCTCATTCATCATTGAAAATGTTCAAAATGATGATGATTAAGTGACTTAATCTTTGTTGTAAAACTTATAAGTGTTAAAATAGTTTCACATTTTAACTTCTCCCTGCAAACAATTCTTCTCCCATTGTTGTCGAAGCATACAAATCCACCACTGTTTATCATTACTTGTCATTATTTAAGATTGTTTTTGGAGCACTTGGCCGCGGTTGAACTTCACATTGACATTGGTCACTCCATTTGTTGTGCTCCTCATTGCCACAACCAAATGTGGTTTCCCTTTTTGTCCCACCAAGTCACCGTCACCTTCTTCGAACCTCTAAGGCACTGTCGTTCTCTTTTTCTTCACTATCGTCGCTGCATGCGTCTTCAACTCTACCTTTTAGCATTTAGAGGCATTTTGCCTTTCTTCCGCCATCTTTCTTTAATCTTTTGGGCTACCACGAGTTTCCTTGTCTTATGCTGGGTTTGGGGTCGCATTTTGCGAGTGCTGGTAGGTCTCCTCTTATGTTCTTCGCAGTGGGTAATTTTTTTGGTGGGTTTACTGCGAGTCTTCACCATTCTAGGATAGATATTACATTTTTCTATATTTTATAAATTAAAATTTTTGAATATGTATAATTAAACGTGTTAGTGTTGATATTGAGTTATGATAAAATGTGTGAAATTGTGTTTGGATGAATTTAAATTGTATTTTATTTTGTTGATGTATATTATGTTTAGAGAAACTTTGTTGGTACTACATGTGATATATATTATTCAAACATGTAAGTATTGAGTTTGGAGTGTCTGACCCCCAACAAATATTATTTATTTATTTTTTATCTGTTACACTATTTCATTGAGCATTTGTTGGCATGGATAAAAACTAATTTCGATCAAGTATCTATAGAATATAGATATGAATTGAAGTTGAATTAATTTATCACATATAAATGATGATTACGAGAGAGGGGTTGAAGAGTTTATAAGGTGTGCTCAATGCAATGCCGGTAGTGTAGAAAACATAGTAATGATGAAATGTTCTTGTGTGAGTTGTTTGAATGAGAGAAGATTGAATTAATGTTGTCGAAACTAGAGAAAATCTTTTCTGGGATGAATTTTTGAAAAATTATACTCACGAATGTGGCATATGGTGAATTGTTAGACATGTCGAATGTGTTTGAAACACATGAATATGTTGTTTGGACAATGAACGATAGATTAGAAGACATGATTCATGATGTTGGAGTATAGTCCTTTGCTGAAGCAGTGCATGAAAATATGTCTATTGATGTAGAGACTTCGTTATATCTTAGTGCAACTAACTTTAGGCGATTATCAACAATGTTAAGGTTGATAATTTTAAAGGCATTGAATGAATGGAGTAATAAATCCTTAACTCTTGGTTTCTCAATGATTCTTCTAGTAGGTGTCTCAACTCTTCATTCTCACTCCTCAACTCCTTTTATTGCTGTTGTAAAGCCTCCACCCTTTCCTTAATATCCCCATTATGTCTCCTTAAGTCCTCGATCATAGCCCTCAATTATGTTAGCGTGTTGGATGTTTCTTCTATCATTTTCCTATCCTCTTCCTCACTTAGTGTTTCTCCCTCGTATTATATGACGCATGATAGATTTACATGTCCTATGATGGGAGTCAAAATGTTCTAAGTGAAAATCCTTAGATGCAACAGCTAGAACATTAAAATTGTTCTTCCTATTCTCGATCACCATTATAAAGCAGACCTTCTGACCCCTTAGCTTCTCACATGTTCTTTTTTCATTCAAGCCCTTTTTAAGATATTCTCCCACTTTATTACCTCTATTAATCTCGCAGTTATATTTAATAACAAACAATTACAAATTATCCTAACCTTCAATACCATTAGATTCATTTCCCCAATCAATGCATGTCTTCAACGTTGGGCCTAATGGTCTACTTAGGATTGATCTTAGAAACCCAATCAAGATTGTGCCTAACAACACACTTTTCTACATAAATATCATTATACATCTCCTTCATTCATACTCATGTCCTTTACCCACGTCCATCTCCTTCATTCATTCTTATCTCCTTCGTTTACACACATCTTACACCCATCTTCTTCATCTAGACTCATCTCCTTCATTCACACCTATCTCCTTTATAACACCCATTTCCTTTATCAATATATCTTCTTCCATTACAATTTTTTTTTTCTATTCTTTTTGTTTTATTCCTTTTAGTGATGAATTGTATGAGAAATTTTTTTCTTTAAAATTACTATCATTAGAGTTTGTCACACCAACAGAAACTAAGGTAATATTAAAGTAAATTAAATAACTTTTTTATTTCTCGTAGGTATCATTTACATTTTCTTTTAAACAATATCATAAAAGCTCTAAGAACCTTTAAAAAAATGTGATATTTTTTTTTATAGATTTTGATATAAGACACTTAGATGACATTGTTGAACTTTTTAGTTGCTTTTACATACTTCAAATATTTGTTACTTTCTGGCGATTTCTTTTTAAATTTTTTGTGATCTATACTACACTTAGGTTTCGTGTTTTATACATTAAGTTTCTCCATTCTAATTTATATCTTTTAATAGGTTTTCAAGTGTGTTAGTTCATATTTTAAGTGATTAAATATTTCGGATGCAAAAATGCGGTTGTAAAAAAATATTATCAAGATAATGGAACTAATCACTCTCATTATAAAGAAATTTAGTGTATTCTTTTAAACAATTAACACTGTAACATACATATATACATATATATATATATATATATATATATATATATATACATATATATATATACATATACATATATACATATATATATATACATATATATATACATATATATATATATATATATAGTTAGGTGGTGAACTTTACGTATAATAATTTTATTAGTTTTATGCCATAAATTATTATATATAATAGATTTATTAGTTTTATTATATACTTTTCATTTTATTAGTTTAATTATACTAACAATATTTTATAATTACCTTTTTAATTCTTTAATTAAAAATACCATATATAAAATAATATCATACTCGTTCACATTACTATAAATATATATACGGATTAATAATATAATTTTTATTTTCATAAATCGTTAAAAGTAAAATTTGATATGTAATTATCTTGTTATCCTTAGTATTTAATTATTATATTCAATTTTACTTTTTATTAGTAAAAGGTTTTTATCGAAACATTTAATTTAGTAAAAATAACAATGTGATTCTTCGGTTTATTTAAGTTAAATTGGCATTATTAATCTCATAAATTAGTAATACATATTGGTTATGAATTTTCATTTTATATAAATTAAAATAGTTAATACTTACTATGTGTTAATGATGTTATAGCTTATCAGATGAAAAAAATTACATTGTTACATTTTAAAAATTAATAGAATTAATTAAATATCCTATTAAGGGAGAGATTAGATTGATTAAAAATATAAATAGTATAAAAGATTTTTAAACCGATATTTTACTCAGTTTGTAATAAATTTAAGATTGTATATAAATTATGTGAATCACTTCCACTTAAACAAATTGTAGTCACATTAGTTTAAGTTACTTAGTTTGTCATTTGTACTACGATAAAGCCCATATATATTTAGACTAATGACGAACTTATGAATCGTGAACATGTTCCAAAACTTTTTTATTTGACAATATATATATATATATATATAATATATATATATATATATATATATATATATATAAAATTTAATTTGATGTTATGATCCAATAGTGTATATTTATTTACTTAAACCATCGAACATTTATATTATTGTAAAAATTACATGCAACATGACAAGAAACATTTACAAGTAAATTAATGATATAATAACTTTAAAGCAATAAAAATAAATTTAGAGGGACTTTGCTTAATAAAATTAAAATTAGTAAATAAAATAATTATATATAAAGCACTAAAAAATATTAAATTTATTTTTATTTAATTAATTTTAAAAATTTAATGAATATGTCACAGTATTATAATTATTAATAAATACTTATACGGTCACGCGTGATGATGATAAAACTTAAAATTAAAAAGGAATCAAAATCCAGGATGGTGCTTAGTTGGTGATGCGAAATCAACAAAATAGACAGAATATAATAGTTTTAAGAAATTTAAATTTGTACTAGAAAAAAAAGTTTGTTGATTAAATTTGGTCTGAAATGCAAGTGTTTTAGCGTCCACCATCGTTTTTTGTCTTTTTCCCTCTCCATCATTACTTATTAATTAACCATACCTAAACTATTTAATCTTTCAAAATTATGTGGACATAAAAAAAATATTATTGAAAAAAAATCAGTTGAAAGTTTGAAATACTCTTTTAACTATTTGATAAGATATTTTTGAAAAAAGGAACAATTTCGTATAATTTTACAGCAAATATAAAAAAGCTAATTTTTAACCTACTAAAAAGCACTTCATTGATTAAGTGATTCGAAATGGAATCGCTTACGTGACAGTCTGGTGAGTGAAATGGCTGACTTTTACCACTGAAAAAAATGAATCCAATATGTATAGTATTCGTATGGAGACTGTAACCGTAAACTGACGCTAACGGCGTTCTACATAAAAATATACGTATTTTTTTTTTTTTTTGGAAATGTCATTAGATTCCTACATGCATACTTTTAACTGATTAAACCTTTTTTATCAAGTTGAAAGACTAATTAAAGTGACAGTGTTCTTTTTTTTTGAGAAGTTTATTTATTTTCTTCTTCCACTTACCTTCTTTCCCATGTTTGATACCGCAATGCAATCTCTTTCGGTCTCTCTTTCTCTCTCCACCGTTCACTTCCTTCAGCCATCTTGTACTCTCTCTATCTCTCTATAAAAGCAAAGACAACTAGCCATAAACTGTTCCCACTCTCTCCTCAAACCCACACACAATCACAAACTTACCTTTTT
Source organism: Vigna umbellata (assembly GCF_029865625.1). NCBI lineage: Eukaryota > Viridiplantae > Streptophyta > Magnoliopsida > Fabales > Fabaceae > Vigna > Vigna umbellata. Next base: position 23,096,545 of record NC_142169.1, read on the forward strand.
CACCCATGGCTGATCCCTACTCCAATTTTTTCTCATCCTCTTCCTTCTTCCGTTTCAATCACCATTTCCCATCTTCAAACCCTTCTCCTCACGCTCCCTATGTCCACCACAACTTCATCAACCACTCCAAAACAACCGACACCACTTTTTTCCACTACCACCACCACCACAACCATACTTCTTCCACAACTGCAACTTTTTCTTCCTTTCCACCTTCCCCTCCTTTGAGAGAAGAACTACCCCTTCTGAGACTCAGTCCGGCCAAGCAAGAGGAGGAGGAGGAGGACCTGTCTTGCACTGGACCCATGGATGTGGAGGAGAGGATGCACATCCACCCCAAAGAGGAAGAAGATGACGAAGATGGCACTGTCACTGTTGCACTCCACATAGGGTTGCCAAGCCCTAGTGCTGCTGAGATGGCTTCCGTCCTCTCTTCTTCCTCGGAGACCACTGACAAAGATCATGGAGATGGTGCTGCTGAGGATTCTTCTGCTGGCTTCAGACTCAACAAGGGCCAGTACTGGATCCCTACTCCTTCTCAGATTCTCATTGGTCCTACTCAGTTTTCTTGCCCTGTTTGCTGCAAAACTTTCAACAGATACAACAACATGCAGGTATATGTCACACATATCAATGACTGCCACACAAGGTTTTTAAATTGCAGAACTGCTTGCAACTTCTCATTTTTTTTATATTGTAACAAATAACAGTGGATGCAACCGTACTTGTGGTCACCGACACCCCAAAACTCTTGATGTTGCTGCAGAAAATTGTGGTTCCAGACTTATTTTAGAAGCTATACACACCTCCATCACCCTTTCGAATTCTTTCTTCGTGTCCTTTTTCTACTACTTTTTTTTATAAGGTTTTCTTGCTCTACTTCCTTTCTAATTCAAGGTCCCAAAAGAAAAAAATTAAAATAAAAAGATTTTTTTCCTTTCCTTTGCTTCTGCTTCTCCTTTCTGTCTATAACTTTCTTCCCTGATTTGAACCTCTAACGGTTCCTTGATGCTTCGATGGAAAGAGGAAAAGCTTGGGTTGCAATCTATGCTGCTTGTCTTCTGCTTTTCCTTTCCTTTCCTTTCTTTATTTTTTCTATTTATAAATTATTTTCATCCTTTTTTCCAGGTCTATATACCTCGATTTCGCTTCTAGTCGTGATTTTATTTGATCTTTTTAACGAGTTTAATTTGGGGTTGTTTTTTGCATGGTGAGCGGGTTTGATATATAAAATTTGGTTAAATAATGAACGAGTGGTTTCTGATCCAGACTGAGACTGGGATCAGTACCTTACCACCTTTCCTTTTCGTTGATTAAACAACTCAAGCTATGTTCCTTATGCCTTATGCCTTCAGTACATTGAAGTCTGTGCTCTTTATATATTTTGGTAGAACTGAAAATCTTGCAGAGTTTCTTCCAGATCGCTCAGATAATTACACCAATTTCGTTTCTCTTTTGTGGTCCTTTGCTTCTGAATGCCCCATACATGGGACATAGCTAGCCTACATCTACTCCTCTCTTTACCTTTTTCGTTTGTCCTCCTTCTTTTACCATTGCAAACAAAACTATGAAAGAACCAGTACTCATCTAAATTTTATTAAATTTGCTCTTTACGAATATAGCCCTTTTGTTCTTTTGAAGCGACCACTATCAAAGCATACATATATAACACCTCCCGCATTCTTCTTGATTCCCAGATGTATATTCCTTTATTTTGGAAAGGAAGCTGTACTCCAAATCATATCTTAGCACCTTTCTGGTTGTTATATCTTAATATTATGCTCTACAAATTCACTGTGAAAAAAATCTTGAAATTAACTAACTTAACGAAACTGATTTCTTCTTGTTTCAACTTAATTTGTTTTCTTTATTGTAACATTTTTGTGTGCTTTGACTGAGGGGTGTTCAGATGCATATGTGGGGGCATGGATCACAGTACAGAAAAGGACCTGAATCTCTGAGGGGTACCCAACCAACGGGCATGCTGAGGCTTCCTTGCTATTGTTGTGCTCCGGGGTGCAGAAACAACATTGATCACCCGAGATCAAAGCCTCTCAAAGACTTTAGAACACTTCAAACGCATTACAAAAGGAAGCATGGGATTAAACCTTTCATGTGCAGGAAATGCGGTAAGGCTTTTGCGGTGAGGGGCGATTGGAGAACTCATGAGAAGAACTGTGGCAAGCTCTGGTACTGCATCTGCGGCTCCGATTTCAAGCACAAGAGATCTCTTAAAGACCATATTAAAGCTTTTGGAAGTGGCCATGCAGCTTATGGAATCGATGGTTTCGAAGAAGAAGATGAGCCAGCATCTGAAGTAGAACAAGATAACGATGATTCCACACAGTGATTAACGAGACTGCTGGGTTTATGTATGTGAATTATCCTAGTTATTTTGTCCAACGATTGGGGAATATATATATATATATAAAGCGTTGGCTTCCTATTCAGCACTATATATATATAAGCACCAAGTTTAATGGAAAGTTAATTTCTTCTTCTTTTCCTTTCTTCTGTTGGTAATATTAGCTAGGACTAGAGACTGGATACAAAACACAAAGCTGGCAAAGCTATATATATATCCAACTTTGAATTTGTTCTCGTGTATAAGACATCGTTCCCTTCTCTTACTATGAGATGCTTAGAATTATTCTTATTTGATTTCTATCTTCAGCAAAAGCATAGCTTAAGCTCATTGATTATTGATTATTGATTAATGATAAAGTAATGTCTCAAGTTCTATTTAAATTAATTCACTGCATGTTTTTCTTTATTAGTGTGGGTTCATTTTGCGGAGCTATCAGTAGAGGCGTCAGATATATTTACGTGTAATTTATCAGATATATATATTTTGTACTCTTCTTTTATCCGTTTAGTATATATGCATCTATGGTTTAAAGTTGTTATATACTATAACTTTCGCCTCAACTACAATTTTTGAAAACTCTATATGACACATTATAATGACTGGTGAATCAATGGGAACAATAAGTGCAATTTTAGTAATCAGAAGCCAACGATGACCATAAACGTAATTTAATGAAAAAGCAGTCAAGATGAAGAAAAGGCTTTTCCCCCTCTCTCTGAAATACATTATATATAATCATCTCTAAACTTTGGGGGACATGGTGCATGTGCATGAAGAAAATATACCTGTGGGGCATTTCAGAGATATTATGGCATCGATAAGTTGCTTGGGTGAAGATGACCTAATTGGTACGTATTGAATAATAAAATAAGCGTAGAATTTGTGTGCGGGAAAGAGAAAAAAGCGAAGGTAGGTTATGAGTGGAGGGTAAATTAAAGGGGTGAGGGTTTAAGGTGATGTATTTGGAAGAAGGAAGTATATTAGGGGTAATTAGATAGGCTTTTCATGCTGCGAAACTGAAATATACGTCAGCTTTTTTGTTGGGGTGGTGCATATGATGCCCTTTTGCTTTGGGTAGTGGAGAAGATATGTGTTTGTTGATAGATGGAACATATACCATTTCAGATTCACCCTTGCTTGGAAAATTCAAAGCAAATGATTAGCTTTTTAAGAGAAATACATATTATAAAGGAGGATATCAAAAGATATATAGGTAGGATGGGTGATATCATAATGGTCCCAGTGTGAAGTTTGCAAGGTATGAGGGTACTACTGCAATGAAGTGGATCTCATTTGCAGCTTTGGTTAGAGAGAGAGAGAGAGAGAGAATGGGCAAAAGTTGTTCAAGTGTTGTGCTGTGTCGAGAGAGATGAAAACTGCAAAACTGTGGAGCCCAAGTTGTGTTGGTTGGGCTGATTGGCAACATATACCGATGCCTCCTACAGTACATACACACCTCTCTTCCATATCTGATGGATAAACTGTACACTGAAACGACCTTTCAGCAAATTTTGACCTCTTTTCTCTGCTCTATTTTAGGTGGAGTCTTCAATCCATATGGTACGTACATGTATACGTGATGTACAATTCACACCAATGTCAAAAACACCCCACCAATAATAATAATAATATAGAAACAAATCAAATGAAACATCTCTTCTCTTTCTTTCTGCATGCCTTCCTTCTCTTTGCTTCCCTAACAGGACCTGCTTATACTTCTATTTAAGACAGATAAATATTACAGAATATATAATCATTTAGGTCGTACATTCAATTAATTAAGTCTTTCTCTTTGAACTCCAAAATAAAAAGCGATGAAAAATGACTAAGTGTTTTGTGAGGGTAAGAAATGGTGGGAATTGAATGGATGAACTGAACAGCAAACTGTAATTAAAGCATTTATTGACCATCAATATCCCACCCTTTTGTTGTGGAGACCAACCCTACCACTATATTGACCTGTTGAGACTCTCCTACCTCCATCAGATCATTTCTCTCTCTACAGAGTCGTGTGTGTCTCTCACCATCATCTTTTGTATGTGGCATTTGTGCTTTTATGGCAAGTCCCTATCCTAAAACCACCCATACCCCCAATATGCCCTGCACTGTGATTACGAAACAACCTCACAAACGACTGATCCACAATAATCATCACTTCAATTTTCTTTCTTTTTTTTTAAATAATAACGTAGAATAATTCAAATGTTATAACATTAAAAAGGACTCAAAGTGATAATAAGTACGTAGCGTATGTACAACTCCATGCATGTACATGCATCCTTTAGTGTTACAGATAAAACAACTATTGGACCATAACATATAAGAAAAGTTATGAATGATGTGCTAAAATGAGAGGAAAAGATAAGTAGGAAAAGGAAAAATTGAATAAAAAAGAGAAAAAGAATGTGAGAATATATGAAAATTGTTGATCACATCTGGTGCAGCAATAAGAGATTAAAATTAATAAATGATTTAATGTGAACAGTGTTGGGAGGTAGTTCTACAGCCCCATGATATACCGTGCCATGAACATGTAAAGGAGACCAAACAAGCCAACACGCAAGAATATGTTATGTGGTGTATTCTCCTTTTTGCATTCATATTCCAATACAGTAGGGACATCTTTGTCTCCCTCGGCTCGAATAACTATTTCCTCCCCTTTCTCTCTCTATATATTATAAGTTGCTGAGGTGGAATTTTCCTTTTCATAAGACCATGATAAAAACCCACCTTAGAAGAAACAGGGGGTTCTGGTGTGTGAAAAAAATATATATATTCTTAAGGGATAGTGTTTTGAAAATTTTAGGTGCGTGTATATAATCATATGCGGCGCCCTAGATTGTCGACACTAACAGAGTTACTAAAATCTTCTAAATTTTACTACCACTATGCTAATTAGTTGCATTTTTTTTCAGATAAAAATGAATTCAAAATTACTTTTCGAAGATTCCTTTTAAATAAGTTCTCAAGATTATATTTGAATCAAAATAATAATCAACAGTTTGCATATACTTTTTATAAACAATTTAGTTACCAAACAACAACGTCAAATTATTATAAGCAGACTTCATTTAACCAATTCTAATTTTAAAACATGAATTTTAATTTAGATTTTATTTTTCTATGGAAGGAATCATGATTAATGTTTTACTTCAAGCTATAAATGTTTTTATGGTCTCCCTCGCAGAATTGGATTTCTAAAATTGTCACAAACATTTAAACATTTAAAGATAGAGATGTTAAACTTCACCAATCATCATATGCACCTAGTAAGGCGACATAAGAGCATCATGAATAATTTACCCTTCTTCAAGTTGTCATCCTATAGCCACTGAAGGATCTCTATCAACCAATAACTCATATTGATTTGTGTAATAAGTATGATCTACAATAGAGCATGGGCCTTTTGTGCTTACATAATATCCTATTAGAGTTTTGGTGGGTAATTCCATATTTTATTGTTGCATGGACTAAAGTTTTTCTTCAAGTGCTCTTTGTATTTGTTATTGTTGTTAAAGTTTTTCCATGAAGCGTTGCTCCATAACTACCATGCATCCGTTCATTCCTTCCTTCATTTGGAGCTTCATCTTCCTATAGGCCTCATGACTCAAGGATTTCCTCTCATATGCCTTCATTGGGATCACTTTGAATGGAATGGTTGTCATTGACTACATCATTAACCTTGCCTTGAATGGTTCTTGATGAGAAAGACGTTGTCTCAAGTATATCTAGAGAGTCTTCATCATGATTTTTGTACGTGCTTCTTCTTTCCAATACGACTAACCACTTTTGATTGGCTAAATCATTGACAAAAATATTTGTCTTGCTTAACTAGCCATAATAAATGGTTCCTCAATATAACTCATCTTGTTAAGATCCACCAAAGTAAAATCGAGGTCATGTGTCCCCACACCCAAATTGTTATAAACTCATTTACACTTGAAAACTAACACTCTAAAACTGACAATCATCTTGTTTCTTTTGTTTGTAAACGGAGGGTTCCCAAATCCTTAACCTCATTCTCCTTTTCCTTTATCATCTGGCAAAACATCTTTCTCTTCTTTCTTTCCCAATATGCGAGGCCTTATATGAATGCCCGAAACTACCAGTTGTCGTGTCCTTTGGCAGTAGTCAAAGTCGGCGCCACTATAGAACTTGTGTTTGAGACCACCACCAAAGCAACCGCATGCACCACTAGTGCGAACGAGGAGCATTTGACGTCTCGTCATCTTTGCGAGACATATTTGCGTAACCCAAGGTTGTTGCTCCCTCTACAACCATCACAGCTTGCATCCGATCGAAACTTCGACTCGTTAGCGATTGTTTCTCCCTTTCTTCTCTCTTTTTTTTTTGTTATTTTTTGTGAGTGGATATGGGTGCTGAAAATCGAAGATGGAAAAATTCGGTGTTGAAGGGGACTGAATTTGTGCCTATGAGATTCGAAGGTGATGGTGACTACTAGATATGATCATGTGTGGGTGTTGGTAGGGCTAGAGCGGTTATGTTCTATGCAGGTTTTTTGTTGGAAGGTGATGGTTGATTCTGTTTGGTCATGTGGTGAATGGTTGTTATGGAGATAATAGGTGTGTATGGAGGAAATAGCCTTGTCGTTCTATGGTTATTGAGTGGATTAAAGATGATGCTGGTGCGTGGAGTTTAGAGGGTTGCTTGAGGTTGTTAGTGGTTGGTAATTGGTTGATGATGGAGATGGGGATTGCATGAGTATAATGAAGGTTTAAGCTCGTGAACAAGTGTTTGTGTTGGGTTAGGTGAAAATAAACTTTTCTATACCAGTTGTCCATTTAACTGGTATAAAAAGTGACATTTTCTATACTGGTTCTAAAATCGGATATAAAAAGTCAATACTTTCTATATCAATTCCAAAACTTGTATAAAAAGCCAATTTTAATCGATGTAGAAGTCTTTTTTGCATTAGTGACCCCTTGAGATTCAACATCAATGCTTGTATTTGGATAATTAAGTTTTTATTATAGTGTTATCTTATGAATAGTATATATTGATAAATAATTGATAAAATTTTATAACTTGAATTATATATTCTATATATAATACTCTTTTTGTAAATTTTAAATTACCGTTTCTTTTGTTTGTTATTCGTTATATTCTTCTTTTTACAATGATAACTTTAAATTAAGGATATTGTAGTTGTAAATTCTAGTTGTAAATACACACAGCTAATACAAATTGCACTAAGCCTAATAAGTATTCATGAGTAAATTCCCTTATATGCTATCTACCGAACAATATAATTCTTTTAGTTGTATAATTTCTTAAGCATTTTAAATGTAGCGAACCTTTAGATTCAAATTAGTTCTTTGTGGTCAATCACACAAAGAAGGACGAGATTGAGTTGATATGCAAGTCAATGATGATTAATATTCAATTTAATTTATATATTTAAGATAAATTTGTAACTATTTATAAATAATATATAATTTACTAGAAAAGCTATAATGAGCGTTTATTGCAATTCAATCATAAGATTTTGATAGATCCCTTAGTAGAATTTTTGTCCTGCAGTAGACTCTTTCATATCTTTATTATAACCACTAGGCCCACATGCATTTTATTTTATCAACTAGACACTTTTATTGTTAACACCATTTTTTTATTTTTATTTGAAATAATATATATATATATATATATATACATATATATATATATATACACACTTTTATATATATATATATATATATATATATATATATATATATATATATATATATGTGTGTGTATGTATACATATGTATATATATATATATATTATTCTAAAAATATAAAAATGAATATTTAAAACTACAGAAAATTTTGTTTATAAAACATTTCTAATTAGAAAAAAATAAAAATAGAAATTAAAAATATAAAAAATATCAAATTTTTTAGTTGAAATTCATAAAATAGAAAAAAGAATTAAAATTTATTAAAGAAAGTGTTATTTAGAAAGCAAATATAAAAATAGAAGTTAGAGCTTTTCTGTGTTTTTTTTTTCAGAAGTTTGAGTATTATGAAATTTGTAAGGAGTACTATAGTTAAATAGAAAGATTTAGTAGGGCGAATTATATTGAAAAGAGTTTTTTGGAGACAAAGATTCGGGGTAAATGTTATGGCACTAAGAACTTCTAACGTTTGAGTTCCGAACATTACGAGATCATGCCATACTTAGCTACACACAGAAGTATTATCAAAGACACGACTCCATGATAACTAGACAAATGAGTAGTAATGGAGCATAACTATATTTTTATGGCATATAGTGTAAACAATAAATCATCAATGATCCATCAACATATGAAACATTAACCTAACTTGCAAATGAATTAACATCTAATATTTATGTTATTTCTTACTATGAAATAAATGATTGTTTATTCTGTACATTATCTCAATATATGACAAAAATACAATTGTAAAATAGCAAAATGTTGTATATAAGTATAATCGAGTTTTTCCTTGAGCTATATAATAGAATACTCCAAATGTTAATTAAATACTTGTTTATTAATTATAATTTAATTTGAATAATGATTTTTATCGATAAAAGTATTTAAATTCATCTCAAAACACTTAAAATAAAAAGCACTTAGACTAGCGCTACCGCACATAAGGATGGAAATTTTTTGGTAAGCATAATCAATGAATTTTTTGTGTATAAAAAAGGACTCATTAGGTAACTTTACCTTATTGATTCCTTTAGATATGCAGCCAATCAGAATAAGATCAAAAGGCAATGCATGAACGTCATAATGCACAAAAATTATATCTGCGTGTTTTGTGAAATATATATATTTATATATTTGTTTTTAAATAAAATGATTACCATGCCTTGGGGTTGGAACAAAATATATGATCCTTTAAATAAATGGACCACTCTAAGAGGGCTAATTTGAGGTACTTTTGATCCTCCTCAAAGTAGATGAGACAACTTTCTTAGTGAGGCCCCCAATCAATAAAAGGAAAAGGGAAAAAGGAAAAAATAATTTTGACCCATAATCACCATAACTTTGAAAGGAAAAATATATTTTTTAGTATGTATAATAATATATAAAAATTAAAAATTCATTTATAAAAAAAAAAGGAAACACAAATAAAATTCCTTCATTTGAAGTGTACCCTAGAGAACTAAAGTTTGGTTTTATTTCCATTTTAATTTTATTTTCTCAATTATGATTATCCAAATGACATATGCTTGGTTGCTTTGATAATTTTCTTTTCTTTTGATGCTTGGCGATTCCCCAAGTTGTGGGTATAGGGTATTTTTTGTTTGGGGAATATGGAGAAAAAACTTCAAGCAGAAGAAAGAGACCATGCTTCGACAAAACACACACACAAGCCGTTATCACCATATATGTGTGTGAGAAAGATTTTTGGGAGGTTCCTTTTCCTTTTTTTTCTCAAGGTGAAGAGTGATTAAAGGTTGCGTTTGACGTTCATGCCCATCGAATCAAATTGGTAAAAATATATTCTTTTTTATTCGTTTATTTATTTGGGACATGGGGTGTGATCAATTAGGTCTACTTGCTCAGATCCTATTTGAGATAACCAAACTAATAATAAAGTTAAAGAAAGCCGCAGGCAAAGACACTCATTAGCACAACCCACACGAACAACCTTTGAAAGGTACTTCCAAACTGGAAAAGCATCATAGGATCTTCAACATCCTTATTCTTATATATGTCCACTGCTGTTTCACCTTCACAGTAAAACCATGAACTTCACAACATTAAAAACAACAAACACAAACTACTATTAAGTGATTCTTCTTTAGCTAGATGGCTAAAATCTAAGTGAGAATGTCACTGCATTATCTGTCTCTATCTTGATATGACTATACTTAATGGGCAAGTATATCTTGTTCGTTTCCCACCTCATTCAACTTTAATTCCGAACGACATGTGTGCATCACATATATGTCAATTGCCTCAGCTGAAAATAAGGTTATTACATAAAGTTCAGACCAGATGGCATCATTATTTAATGCTTGTCAAAACTTCTAATTTCCCTTCCTCTTTGATCTGGGGTACTGCTTTAACTTTGTAGTTATTGTTTTTGCAGAGACTCAAACGGAAAAAGAAATTATTGCAGGAGAATCGTCATTATGCAAAGCCTTCCATTCAGTATCTTTCTATAAAGTGATTCACTGTTGTGTTTTCGTCTTTTCTTCTAACAACAATAAAACATTTCGTATCTAGTATATTAAATCTTTAATCGATAACTTTGATATATTGGAGTATGTGGTGGCGATCGACATTTTAATTAAAAGGAAACTGTGATTATGATTAAGGGTTTGGATATGATTAAGTAGTATTAATTGCATTGATTTGTTGGATGAATGGTCTGGTTTGGTGGGGTAAGTCTCATTCTTTAAAAACTGAAAATGTTACCCCTTGGCGGGGCCATGCATGCATAGTGTTCATGATATCTTTCTCAGAAATACAACAAGAAAATTTAAAGGGGAAACTTTTCCTTTCAAAAAGAGAACTTTCACCAGCTTCCGAGAAGGATCCTATCCTTAGATGTTCATCTGAAACGAAAAATGAAAAGAGGAACAAATTGAAAAACGAAAGGTTAACATCGCACTATATATGTTGCATGCATAACAAAAGTCTCTTTTCTTTTGTGATTTACATAGGTAATATTACAAGTTACTCTACCATCTCACGTCGTCATCATAGGCTGAAGTTGAGGATGAGAATTCAAAATTCTTGGAAACATGTAGTATAAAGCCTACGAAAAAGAGAATAAAATATCATGCAGATTCTGATGGTAACACACGCTGCTTTTTTAAAAAATACTACATGTATAACTCTTTTTAATACTCTTCTAATGTTATAAACAAACTATTACAGAACTTAATATCAAATCTGGTGACTTATTGTTTTTGTTTAGTCAACACTCAAAATGTCCTCCTTTTTAATTATTGAATTTAAATTTTAATTGTATTTTAGAAAATATGATTTTAATGTTAAGATTTCAATTCGAAAAAACTCCAGTTATTATAAGTGATGCACTTTAGTTTAGTCATATTTCACTAATATTTGTTAGATTTATTTCTAGGCCGTCTAGGAATGTTTTCTTAGAAATTAGTGAACTTTTTATCAATTAATTACTTTTTCATTTATTATCTTTTGCAGTGGAGAAGGATGCACAAATGGGACGTTGGTTGGATTAATTAAGAATAATCAAGAAAAAAAATAAGAGGTTAAAGATAGCGCAAGCACTCAATGAAACATCTACAAGATATATTTTCTTTTACATACATATTAGCATAAAAACAGACGCTATCGTATTATGAGTTTTAAATATTTATATTATATTATAAGTTAATAATATGTAAAAATTAATTAAGCTAATATGTAAAAAAACAATAAAAAATAGTAAAAACATCTATATATTAGCAACACAAACTAATATATAATAATAAATAAACAATAAAATATAACAGTTTTATATAAAATATTTTAAAATAACGACTATTCTATAGACAAAGTAGTTAATAGTTATATTATAAAAAATGAAATGAAAATAAAAATGGTTTATATAAAAAGAGGTATCTCTTTATATATGGATATAAATTATAATTAGGATATAATTTTAATTCTCGTTATTTGATTCTTCTTTGATATCCTTATTTTTATTGTTTTTGGTTCACTTAAAAGAGACCCTAGCTATAATGAAGGTTTAGAAATTCTAAGACCGGGCCGTCATTCTAACGTGTCAAGGTTAGGATTTTTTATATATTTAATGTGTAGTTATGATTTGTAAGAATATTTCTATTCTAAAGATAAACAAAGCTAATATTTCTTTACAAACTTTGATGTCTAAATTACTTTTATTTCTTTCCCATTAATCAAGTTAATGATTAAAGTAATGGATAATAACTTCATAACTGTAATTATCACTGCTATCAATATAATGGATTCTTTTATGAATAATAACTAAAAATATAGAAACATAAGTCAAACTCATACTTAAGGAATTAATAGTGTTTTTAATAAAAAAATTTAAAATAATGAATTTAAAATTTTTTATCTTATTTTTAATTTTTTTAATGTGAAACTTAGGTTTCCAAAAATCTGTCCAAAAATCTGTTTGAAATGCGAATCTTAACACTCACTCAAGTATTTCACATTTTATAAATCACAAGTATCCTTACTTGTATAGTCGTATCATTTTAATGGGACATGTTTGTCTTATTCTTTATTAGAAATACTTTTAATACAAAAAAATATAAACCTAAAAACTAATTGCGATCTTGATCAACAATTTTGAATAAATCAAAATAGTATATACATAAAATTTATATATTTAATCATTATTAATAATATAAAAAGGTTTTGTATTAAAATTTTCTTGAATGTTTCTTCCTAGAAAAACAATAATTTTGATATTATATTTGATATGGATCTCATTTGATATTTCACTCTATTGAAATAGAATTTTCTATCTGTACACATAAAAAAATTGTACTATAAAAATAATATTTCACTATCAAATAAAATAAAACACAATTATTGTTTACCTTAAAAAATGAAACATGACAAAATAGAAATAAAAGCAGAATAATAATTTTCATTTAATTATAATTTATTTTCTTCAAAATAAAAAGGAAACGTATGAGGGTATGAAAAACGAAGACTAGTAACTAACTCGAGACAAAGATAAAGGAAATAAAAAAGAAAAACATCTTAATAATTTTATTCTTTATTATATTTAATTTTATGTTTTACTATATATTAACATATGAATACTTTATATAAAAAAATATAAAATTCCAATTAATTTAATTTTCATAAATTTTCATTACGAAATTTGAAAAGTTTTGAGACCGAAACACTCCCGGCTCCCATTAAAATCATTAAGATCCGTCCTACTAAGAACAGTATAAAATCATCGTAATCCAAAATAATTCTATCACATAGAAATTCATCTCATTGATAAACAATGTCATTTTAATCAAATATCAACAAATCGTAGGTTCTCATATTCTTAAGTCATACTATAGAACTAGACTAATTATATATTTATATCTTTTTTAATTCTTCACAAATTCACTACTCAACAACTTCAAATTTAAATAAATTTTGCACAACCTCACTCCTAAAACATTCAATTTTAAATGAAAATTCAACTCCATATCAAAAGTAAAATCAATTGAAAATAAAATTAAGTCATGAGCTCTTACCTTAATTCATACGTTAAAAAAACTAGAAGGCTAAAAAGACTAAAATGTAGTAACAAAAATCCTAAAAAAAAAACTTGAAATTTTAATCAATTAGAATGTTAGAAGTTTCACATTGGCTGAACATAAGACCAATTTATAATATATAAATGATTACAAATCTCACTTTACAAGCCGATTTTATGGGATTGTAAGTTTAAAGTCCATGGTATGTGTAAATCTCATCCTACAAAATATCATATGTTCTAATTTATAAATTCAATATAATCCAAAAACTTTACCATTTATTACTTTAAAATCATCACTATGGAACATAAAATCAGATGGAAGAAATAAGTGAATATACTTTGGGTTATTTGATTAGTTTTTTTTATCATCAATAAACAAATATATTATTAATGGCACAAGGGGTGTCTCTCTTAAATTTAATGTTAAATTCTACCTAAGTATGTTTTTCAACCCTCCCAGCCCTACCCTTTCTTATACAGGTTTTGATTTTACATTCCCAACCTTTTCACACTCCCACCATATCTTCCTGTTTCTCTCCCCATATCTTCAATAGTTTTGTTTCTCATGAAGCTTCCATGTCACCAAATCACTTCACATCTATAATCACCAATCCGAATATGTTAAATTGATATTCCTCGACCTCTTCTTTCTTACTATTATAAGATACGTCTTTACCTTTTATCTTATAATTATATATTTTTTATTATTTCTTTTAGTGAATTTAACTACATGATAAAATAATCAATGGATCTTGATATACTGCTTTTGTTGGATTCTCTTTATTCTATAGTAATACTTTAATGTTAAACTTTCAAAGAAAATTGTTATAACTGTCTTCATCTAATACTTGTCATCATATTCACTGCAGATTAAATAAAAGTAATAGTTACGTTGGTTTTATTATATTATATTTTTATTGTATTTTTGTATCTATTATATACTGATATAACTAAACGAATTCGGAGAGTGTTGATTAGTTTAGGTTATTAATGTTGACTTTTGATTGACTGTAATTAGTTCATATTATACTATAGGTTCAGTGGTTCCATTGGTTAATTAACATGATTTCTTATATTATAATTGGTTAATTTGATTTGTTAGTAGAAGAGGAGAGGAGAACAAAACCTTGAAAAAATTTCCCTCTAGAAGCCATAATCAAATTATGTAATTAATGGAAAACACGTTTAATTAAAACCTTAATTAACCATTAGTTGGTCCTTTTCTTTAATGTTAGTGTTCTTAATGTTATATACACTTTATGGTAACGTTTCATCTCACACTTATCGCTCTCTACATTTATCATCTTCATATTTTAAAAAACTATTATGTATTATTTTTCTCTAATATTGAGAAAATATTTGTTTCCTCTATTATATATATATAGATTTAGTCTTTGAATCCTGAAAATAATATTAAAATTGAATTAGAAAAGGATAATATTGATTTAACATTTATTAGGTATGGCAGAGCTATTGATGGAAGGCACGCAGAATCTCTGCTTCTGCTTATGCTTTATAAGAAAGCTTCCTTCATCCTCACACCAGTCATTGAGTGCAACTTTTTTTCCTCCATACCCATACTGCAATGGGATAAACAGGTCAGGCATGTGTTACATCCATCATAGCCATTTCACATCCTTCAACATGGTATACCCAAATTTATTACTCAGATGATTAAAGACTCATAGAAAAAAAATGTTATGTAATTATGTATATAGTATATTGAATATGACATTTTTTTTTTGTGAAAAACTTGTCTATGGAATATTATTTTTTAGTGAAAAATATGAGGAAATTTTAACTTTTATTATGTGGTTCCAATTTAATCAATAAAATGTGATGTTTTACCAAAATAATACTCAAGGTGGGTTTATTACGCCATTGTATACGGAAAAGGAAAGTTAAATGCATATTGATTAGACATTTAAAATTCTTTCTTTGAAATGTTGGATATTAAGAAAAGAAACAGATTTGGTTGGAAAGAAAAATATGAGATCGATCCACGTCTATGTTTTAAAAATTATATAATTCTGTCACGTAAACAATATATTTATTTAATGATTTTGTGTATGCAAATTGTACACAAATGATTTCCCTATATATAAGATTGGGAAGGAAACTTAAATAATATCCCACGTTTCTAACAATCAAAGTGTTACTAGTATTAATTAATGTTGTTTTTTCGATATCTTGCTTTTGTTTTTGTTTTGCTTTTCTCTAAAACGAAACGAGGAGCCAAACGTACATTTTAGAGAAAACCTTTTTAAAAATAATTATAACTTTTTTATTGAAGAAAAATGGTGAAATAACTTTTTAAAAGAAATGTTAAATGAAGTTGCATTTTAAATTCATATTTCGTCTCTTCCATCGCAAACTAAGTGTCCATTTCATCATAAACTAATTGATGTTAGATAAATAATAAAACAATTTTAGAGAGAACTTTTATTAAAACTAACAAACATTTTTTAATTTTCTTTTCAAACTCCTACGTTGTGTTTTAACTGTAAAGTATGCAAGTCATAAACAATATGTTACTTATAATTTGAAGAATGTTAGTCATAAAAAATAATGGATATCATCTCAATCTCAAACTAAACAAGAAAGGAAAGCCTTTTTTTTTCATCACATAATTAAGAGTAAGCATTATGCAATAATAAAACTTCATTTCAATTTATCTTCTTCTTTTTTTTCTTATAAACACAAATTCAATGTACAAATATAACAAATTAAGTATTGAGTTGAAACAAAAACAAACAAGGTAAAACTAGTTAATAATTTAATTGGGCTAATTGATAAGCTAATAACTTCTAGCAGACAAAACTGATTGTTAGTTGATAAACGACTTCCATGTTGATAAGTTGACTATTAACTAATGAGTTCTTAATATATAATTAAGTTTCGAGATAATGAATTAGTTTATTAAAATAAAAGTCTTTAGCAAACTAGCTCATAAAGTAGTTGATAAATAATATAAAAGGATACAACTACATAAGTTTTACTGTATAAATAAAATGTGTATTCCTAAAAAAAGTTTTAATATTTTATTTTCTTTAAATAAAATTGTATATGTGATTCTTTTTATTTGGACAAGTAATTTTTAATTAGATTAGTTTATATAACAAATATTAATCAAACTTAATTTTTATTCATTTTTCAACAAATAAATTTTTAACTTTTTTATTTCTCAATTTAATTTACTATTATATTGAATTAATTCTTTACAACTTTTATTGTGTGTAAATTTCATGTAACATCGTGAAACATTTATTACTTTACTTTTTAACTCTAAATACTTTTTAACTTGAGCTACATAAAGAATTAAGAAATAATTCAAAAAATATTAAAAATAAGGTAATAATTAATTATCTCTGTAAAATTCAAAGGAAAAACTGAATTAAGGATGATAAAAAAATTATTAAAATACAAGATATAATAATATAAGAAAATTAAATAAAGTTAAATTAAGCTTATAAGCTATAAATTAAAAACTTCTAGTAAGTTACTTTAAGATGTTTATCAAACACTTTTATGTTAGTCAAACAACTTTATAAACTAATCAAATAAATTTATAATTATTAAGCTATCGACATTTTTAAAAATTTTAAAATGATAATAATTATTAGAAAAAAAAAAGTTAATTGAGAAATGACGTCGAAAGAATAAAACGAATACTGAAATATGAACGAAGGAGAGGGGCATGAAATGTAAAAGTAAAATAAAATAACATCAAAGAAAATGAATTTAGTTTTATGTGTTTCCATGCAAAAATTAATAATATAGTAGCTAGCTAAATGATCATGGAGAGACAACAATTTGGAGTTCAGAAAGATTGAAGTGAATTGGAATATATAAATTCAAACCCTAAATTTTTCTCTCTCATTAGTAAAGCATACAATAGTTTAAGATCTTATTATATATGATTAATAATATAGTCAAAATAATGCATATAAAAAGAAAATTAACTCTCATTCAATAAATAAACTAACTTGTAGGTTAGGTTTAAATTCAAATTATATATCATAATGATTATTCCTAGATGTATTTCATCATCTATCATCTACATATATTTACTTATACAAATTTGAATTAAAATAACCTAATTTTGGATGATTGAAATAATTATAAGATTACCAGTTTGGCCTTGAACTAATTTTTGGAAAGAAGTGGGCCCTGCAGATTCCTTTTTCAGCATAGTATTAGCGTCTATTCAGCATTAATTTTGTGCTATTCACAAATTTATGAACCAAAAAGAGATGACTTGGATCATGTCAGCCTCTCCAGCAAAGTTTTCTGTGTAGCAGAAAGCGTGACCATTGGATTGGTATCTAATTATTAATCAAGGGCTGTAATACTTCAGAATAATGTCATTGCTGCAGGTTTCTACAAGATTTTTCATATAATCCTGTGCAGTGCAGGTTTTTGAGAGGATTGAAATTTGGACCTGCCATATTTAGGGTGGCGGTACCCTTTATTTGTTACAGTAATTGTAATCTGATAGAGTCTAAAATTTATTTTATTTTTTATGACAGATCAAATATTAATTATCATCTTGACCATAAGTCAGGTCTCTTGATAGATCTTGAAACCCTATGTCCAAAAACACACAAATTTGCAGAGATCATGTGATCACTTTGTCTCCTCAAAGAATATTGTCGGAAATCAATTATGGTAGTTCAGTCGGTGGGCCTGACGATCTTTATTTCAATGGATACATATTTTCTTTATCTCAATGGAACATTATGCAGGGCTTGAATTTCACCCCAATTAGTTAGATACTTGAAGTAATCACGCAACTAATTAATAACCTAACTTCACGTATAGCTGAAATTTTTTTCTCAATGTAGAGACATAACCTAGGGTGTAAACTGTAGCGTAATGAGAGTATATTGGGTGTGTTTGGTTGTTTAGTTTAGTTTTTGGTCTGTTTGGTTTTCTTCCTAGGTAGCTACACGATATGTGGCTTAGATTACCTATTATAGCTCCCTCCTTTACACCATTACAATTAATTTGTTTCTTGGGATTTTAGCTGCTTCAACAATGATGTCTTCTGAGGTGGAAAAAATGGCAAAGATACAAGTCACAGATCATGCCAACCAGGCAACGTTAGGCAGCATTATTGTTTCAGCTTTCGACAGTTTGAAGAAAACGCTTTAACTAAATTAAATTTGAATCATATTTTCCCAATAGCCCATGTAAGAGGTTGACAGAGCATGCAGTATTACGCAATCCATAAAAACCATGTAATTTTGGGAAGAACTGCATGATCTGTCTCCCGTTGATGGAGGTACGGTTTTGCAGTATTTCAATCGGAATTTATTCAATTAATTGTCAACACGCTTTGTACATGTTATTCATGAAACATCATTTGAAAAAGTCCTTAATTAATTAATTAATAAATGTATTTGAATGAGGTAAAGCCGCCCCCATCTTGAAGTGACTAATGTGAGAGAAAAACGTGCAGACACAATAAACATCTTTAAACCCTAACAAATCAAATCCTCTTGGTGATTGATTTGCATGTTATGTTATGTACTCTTTTTCATGATATTTTATTTTTTTGCAATATGCCGTCTTATCAAATAAAAAGTAGACCAATAAGTTCACTTTTCATTGTACATAAATCAATCAAGAGAAGTATTTTATCTTCTGTTCATCAACAGTTACTCTAATGAAATTACAGTGCTACAGCTTCTGTACATGTATACATATATATATACTACAGAAATGCACGCATGAAATGTACAGTAACGAAATCTTCTCTGATTTGGTGTATGTATTAACTCTTTGAATTGATCTTGCTGCAGACAAATAGAATAAAGGGCACAGTGTGAAGGTGACAGAAGGAGTCCCCACAGACAGTTGATTATGTCTGCATAATGAAAACTTGGATATAGTATATGGGTTGGATTAGTGTAGAGAGCATATAATGTTAATGTAGGTATATGGTTATTGTAGAGAGATTGTAGAGAGAGCAGAAAGAACACATGGCTACTGGACCCTACAAAAACATAGGATCATAAATAAGGGATGAAAATGAGGGTAAGCAAGAAGAAAGTGGTGGCACAAGGTGCTTCTCTCCTCTGGTTAAACCGATGGCCATAAGTCCTTCATTTCATTAAGTTTCTCTTAGTTGGCAAAAAGGACAATATCCCACAAGTCTTCCATCACTGAACCAAAGTTAATGTCTTTGCACATTAGTCAGCTATCAATTTCCTAATTATTAATGACCCATTTTCCATTTCTAGTATTTTCCTTCCTTCCTTTCCCCACTCGGTTGCCCCTTTTGAAGCATACTATTCCCCTCAAAATAATAACTCTATACAAACAATCATGAACCATCACTATGTAGTAGTTTTTTTTCTAACTAGACCCTGCCCTAAACATCAATGTTTTTTCTCTTTATCTCTCTTGACGTTTCTGTGTTATCATAAACAACCTCATTTTTCTTATGTCCAATTTTACAATATCTCTTCGTTAATATTGCTTTTTACTCTTGCTCTTTTTATCTCTTTCCTTTTCTCCACGGCTGTATATACACTTTAAGGATGTCAAACCATCTTTATCCTATCAAAAGTATTACTAATTCTGCTTTTCTACGGAAGAACGTGGCTGAAAAATTGTATCCTCAAGTCTAACTTTGTGTTTTTAGAAATATAATGTTTTTCAAAAAGTGTCTTTGCTGCAAAACAACAATGTCCATTCAGAAAACGCTCCCTTGTTTGTACTTTTTTTTTGTGGGCACTCCCTTATTGTACTTGTAACATATAAGATGCCCTGCTTCTGAAAACATATTACGTGTTGTGTTTTATTCAGTTCATAATTAGTACACGTATTTTACAGAGAGGTTTTGAACCGGATGTTTATCTTAACATACACCCACACATGCCTATCATAAAGCATACTTTTTTTGTATGTGTATTCTTTAAAATAGATATGAGAACATCATCTTTCGTCAGAAAATAAATAAAACGCAAACATGTCATAGTTTTCATAAATTTCTATCTTTAAACGAGAGAGGGAGAGAGAAGATATTGTTTTTCCATTAAGTTTGAAGTATTTTATAGTTTATCTTCAAAACAATGTTTCTTTATTACGAGGGTTACTTTTGTACGAGACTTTCATGATTGAAACTTAGGAAAGAAAGAACAAAGGCAAACTACCCTACTAACTATATTGTTGATATATACATATACCTCAAACTTATATGATAATCATAATGATATATAATCATAGAGCCAAACATTCTTAATTTATTAATTTGTACAGATCACAGCCAAGAGCTTTATTTTTCAACAAAGAAACGCATCTAATAATGATTGGTACGCAAAAGCAATATGTACTATACATCACTGCATTCAGACACAACAACCAAAATGTTCACTACGT
Source organism: Vigna umbellata (assembly GCF_029865625.1). NCBI lineage: Eukaryota > Viridiplantae > Streptophyta > Magnoliopsida > Fabales > Fabaceae > Vigna > Vigna umbellata. Next base: position 23,117,507 of record NC_142169.1, read on the forward strand.
AACCAATAAACGAATATATGTACAAGTTTTAGCAGGTACGTTTCCTGACATATACTGTAGAGGCTAAAATAAAATACAAGTGAGTTAAACCATAGCATAGGATAAATGTATAAAAATTACAACCTAAAACATCCCTTTACAAATAGAAAAATAGGTAATAAACGTTTTTTAATATAATTATAAGCATGTTAGGATAAATATCTTTATAAATATTTTTAAAAGAAAATAAAAGTAAAAAAGTAAATACTTTAAACCTAACATAATCTTATAAAATTAACTTATATAAAAAAATATTTACCTCCACTTATATAATATAAATTTGCTTATTTTTAGTTGAAGTGATATTTTTAACATATTTCTCAACTCAAAACATATATATTTCAAACGTGAAATTAGACATTAATAATCATCTCATAGCGGTCTGATGAGGGATGATATGATAAACCAAACATACAATAAATCTCATTACGATAAGCTTCAGATAACTCTGATACCATATTAAAAAGTGAACTTTAAATTTAACTCAACCTCGTCAAACTAACTTTATGATATGAATTTTGCACACACTTATCTACTTTAAATTCACTTTATCTCTAACCGATGTGTGATATTTTAAAATATTCTTTTATAAAATAAAACTAGCTTACGGGTAAATTAAAAATATAGTTTTCGATAAGTTAGATGAAAACCTTCTACATGTATAAGTTAGATTCAAGTCATAGAAAATATTTTTATTTTTATAATAATTATATGATTAAATTATTTCATTTGTTCCCATTTTTATAGGAAAATCTCAAATTGATTCCATTTTTTATACATCTATATTTGATTTTTGTTTTGAAAAATTTGATCCACTCAAGTCTTTTCTGTCACTAATGCATTAACATTATTAAAGAGATGTCACGTCAGTTTATGATTTTTTTAAATGAATTTTAATTATTTTTTTTAAAAGAGTAAAAATTTGTCACATGTCAAATTGACATCGTGTCACGTGACAGTGTAGTGTGATGTAACAATTGCAATGTCACGTGTCAATATTATACCAGTTGTCATTTCAATTTAGTTCTTCTATTTTTATTTTGTCTTAATTCAGTCCTAATTTTTTTGAGTGAAATAATTTCATTCATTTTAGAGTTAAAATGAAATTTAATTTTTGTATAAATGTTATACAAATATTTTTACTAAAATTTATATTTTTATTAAATATTTTTAACAATATTAATTTATTTATATTTATATTTTACGTTTAACTTTATTTAAAATTGTTTTCAAATTTTAAATTTATTTTTTAAAATTGTTATAAAATTGTTTAAAATTATTTTAAAATTTTACTGTAGAATTTTTAATATTTTTATTTTGAAACTAACACATTTTGTGTAGAAATTAATTAATTTTACATATTTTAAAAATATACAATTATTTTAAAAAATTGAAATTTTTGAAAAATTTATTTAATTTTATGAAATGTAGTTGAAATAAGTTTAACATATTTGTTATATTAAATTAATTTTTTTTCTATTAACAACTATAAACAATTTTAAATAAAATTCAATGATAAATAAACTTAATCTTATTAAAAATATTTAATAAAAATATTAGTATAATATTTATATAAAAATTAAATTTAATAAATAAAATTCTTTGATTTTAAAAATAATTATAATTAAATTGAGACAATAAAAATATAAAAATCAAATTAATATTAAGACAATAACACCTAGTATAATAATAATAACACAACACGTGATATTGTCACTGTTATAGCCGCGTTATACTGTCACTACCACGTGACATCACTTAAGTTTTATATGTAACAAATTTTTAGCTTTTAAAAACAATTGAAAAAAATAATTAAGAAAATAAAAAATTATAAACTTAGTGCAGTACTAACAGAGTCTTCAAATTTTTCAAAATGAAAACCAAATTAAAACGTATAAAATAACGAAACTGATTTCAGATTTCTTTAGAAAAATGGAAACTAATAGAATGATTTAACCTAATTATATTCAACTCATAATAGTGATTTTTAATTGGTTAATACTTAATTTAGCACCATCAATTGACCATTTGTAAATGTGATTATATTTAAATGGTCGTATTCTAGCAAAGTAAAATAACTGTTAACTAAAAATATGGTCGTCGATAAAAATTTTAAGATAACTATTATAAAAGTCAATATAATTGTAATGAATGATTATTTGTATAAAACTGTCTTGTATAGCCAATGCATGACCTATATATTTTTAAAATTTTTCTAATATTTTAAAATTATTAATTTTAATATTAGACACTATTTATCAATTTTTCTGATAGTGATGGTTAGATTTATTTCTCTATAATTACCTGTTAATGATAGGACATGCACTTAGATATTCATGTCACATGTTGCTTGTAACATATTTAAATATATAGCAAAAGTTTTACATAAAGATGATGTAAAAATATTATATCACAGTCTTGTCATAAAATTTTATAAATAGTAATTTTTGTTTAAAGATGTCAATAACCCGACCTGATCCGATCCGATTCATCAAGGATTGGTGGGTTAAACGGGTTGGCTCATTGATTCACTTAATTAACTTTTTTTCATCCTCTTTTTCTCATATTCTTATAACATGTTAGTTTGATTAATCAAATTGAAACACTAATAATTTGACCAATTGATATAAAAGAAAATGAAACAAAAAAAAAATATATTGTTATATATATATATATATATTATAAGCTATCAAACATAAAATTATATAGCCGTTAACAAAAATTTTTGAATGGACAAATTCACAGTATTATTCTGTCTTTAAACATCTTCTTCTTTATCTCCATTTATAATATTATCAATCTATAATCTTAGGGTTTTATTTGCAGAGAGAAACTTTTGGAAAGACAGATCGAAAGGCTCTATTGCTAACTAAAGGTTGTGCATTTTGAATAACTAATTTAATTAATTTGATTTCAATAAAAAATAGGATTTGAATAATTAATTTAATTAAAAAAAATAAGTGAGTTGGTGAGTCAACCCAACCCACCACGGATTCAACCCGTGTGAGTCGGGTTCTTAGTGAGCCGGGTAAAATTGGTCGCATAAAAAGTTTTGTATTTTTTTTCAACCCAACCCGGTTCAAACCCGTAGTGAGACAGGTTGGCTCACGAATTTCAACCCATTTTGATGACACTAGTTTTGTTTACTTCTAATAATCGTATAAATATCAATTTCTAATTAGTTGACAATATAAAATCGCTTTAAACTGTGCAAGGAAAATAAATCATGCTGCATTGCCATTAAATGACAATGGAGATTTTGGAAAAATGGGGATCGCCATTAAAAATATGATGGACTGAAAATTATAATTTAATCTTTACACATGGCCCTATATTTTTGGTATTTTCACTCAATAAGAAAAAAGTTAGATGTACTTTTGGAAATAATTATTATAAAGTGAACATATATTTACAATGTTTATCTATGGATGATGCTGTTAAATTTGCTGGAAATAAATTTAAAATATTTATGGAGAGTTGAAACTAATTGAAAGTAAAAGATATGTGTGGACAATATATATATATATATATATATATATATATATATATATATATATATATATATATATATATATGAAATTGTAAATTATTTTCATAATTTATATCAAATTAAATGATATAGGGTAAGAATATCATAAAATTTTACTTACGTAAATGTTTATCTCATAAAATAAGTTCGAATTATTATAATTATAAATAAACTCATCTTTATAACTAAAACTACTCTTATATGCTTATCTATAAGCGTCAACTAATTAATTCTTAAGAGTAAAAAATATTCATTAAATTTGCCTCTTTTATTTTCATAACTATCCTTACTATTAATGTTTCGCAGTCTCCAAAATGGTTGTAAATGCAACCTCTCCTCCCTAATGGGAGATATTTAATCTAAAATAACTAATACAAACATTGTGAATTGAAGCTAAAAATAACAAAATGAAACCAACATCGCACTTGTAGTTTAAGAGTTATAAACAAGAATGTGGTTGAGATAGTACAATCTATTTAACTAATATAAGACAATATATTTGATATGGTATATTATTCAATTACACATTATCATTGCATAGGAGACTTTATACATTGGATGAGCTAAAGGTTCCGGATGAGCTCAAGGTTCCGCTTTACTTAACTTTTACAATTGATTTATTATCTTTTCATTTAATTTCTATATCATCTAATTTTCATTTATGACAATTTTTACTTTGACATTTGTTTTTTCCTCTAAGTTAACTACTTTATTTTCACTTGAGGTTTAGAAAAGTTACAAATTAATGATATTTTTTTTGTTGTGGCTGTAAAATTGTCAATTTTATTTTATCTTTTATTAACAGTGTTTTTACTTTTCATGTACCTTTTGACTTGGTTCTTTATGACGTATGAGGTCCATTATAAGTTTTTACCAAGGATGGATCCCACTATTATATCATTTTTATTGATTATCATGCTTATTATTGTTTGGTTTATCTTATGAATAGTTGTTTTTCATTATTGTTTGTTTTATCTTATGAACGTTGTTGTTAGGTTTATGTCTAATGTTTTGTAATAAACTTGAAACTCAATGTAATGTTATAAAATGTTTTCAACAAAATTGGTGATTACTACATTTCTAATAAATTTTTGTGAATTACAATATTGTCACATTATTGAAACTAGTTTTTTTCTATTTGTTTTAGTTACTAGTCAATTTTTGGATAAAGTTGCTTTTCCTATTGTTCATGCTACAATGGCCTTCAACGTCACCCATTAGATGTTGGATTACATAATATCCAACGTAAAAAATTGACCGGTGACATTTTCGTAAATAAGTTGGTCATGTAGACGTCGATTAGTAGGGGGCCCAACGTCTAGAATATTATGGATGTCGGTCCTCCTGTAGCAGACGTCTATATGACTGACAGGGTAGGTGAAAAGTTAACCTGGACGTCAGGCACCCTCCTACCCGACATATATATGCCCCACGAATATTAATTTTTAAATTGGAAAGACGTCATATTAGTGAGTGTCTCAACGTCTATACTGTTATAGACATCGGACGCCCCAAGCACCCGACGTCTACAGGTCAATATACTGCAAACGCAAACCCGCGAGGAGTTACGCTCACTGTTCATCGTCTTCCTCCCGTTTTCTCTCTACGGCATTGAGTTTCCAGGTGTGTTTTCTTTCTTTTGGACCGTTTAAATTTAGTTTCACTCTGATTAAATTAGTCTTTGATGAAATATCATTTATTTGAACCGATTAAAATTCGTTTTCATTGCGTTTTGGTGCAGTTTCTGGCGTGTTCTTGGGCGGCGTTTTTGACTCTTTTTGACTCTTTTTTATGCATGTTATTGGCTTTTGTGTATGCATGTTATTGGCTTTTGTGTATGCATGTTATTGGCTTTTGCGTATGCATGTTTTGGCTTTTAGGTATGCATGTGTTATTGACTTTTGAATATGCATGTGATAAAGTTTAGTTGTGTTATTATAATTGGCATGTTATATTATAAGTATCAAATCATTGAGTGAAACTTAGTTCCCGTTTGAAATTTAACACCAACGATTAATCTTTTAATCGTTTGTATTAAATTTTGAATTGTCCGATTGGACAGTTTGAGAAAATTATTTTTCATAATTTTCTATAACATGTACGTTGGAGTTTATGGATAAGATTGATAAAATTTCGATTCAGTATTTATGTTATTCTCCGAATGCATATTTGATTGTGGTCATCCTTGACTACTCTCATATTTGGTTGATGGCGATCCCCTACGCATTGTGGCTGTCGAACGAGTACTTGAGGGAGGGCAGACTATTCATGGTGTTCCCATATTATCCCACCATGTGCGTGTGACGATTGACGAGGTTCGGGATCCCCAGGCTCAGGTGCTTGTACCCACTCCAGAAATTCATTTTGTGGGGGAGGCCATAGGATCATTTATAGCCTGGTCTAGAGCATTGATCATGTCACACATTGCTATTCCACAAGTATAATATTTTTATTATTAGTATTTCTATGTTAAATTTAAAAATATTTATTGATAACTTTGTACGGATTTGTTGAATCTCAGACCATTCAACCTTCTGGTAACACACTTGAAAGCAAACAATATTATTTGCAAACATGGATGGATGAGTCAAAAAGAGACATATACCTTGTGCCATACATTGATGGGTATGTGTTGTTTTATGTAAAAGTTCATTAAAGTTTACTTAATTAGTTTACTAACTATTTATGATTCATGATAGGTCTCATTGGCAGCTGATGGTCATCATTCCCAATCAATGTAAAATTATATGGTTTTGTTCGCTGGAAAGGAAGATGAGAAATAACTTGAGAAGCATGCTTCAAGGGTAAGTGTTTCTCCAAAAATGACTTTGAATTTCATGTTGACCTTAAATTTTTATGATAAATATAATTATATTAATTTTACTTTGTGTTTTCAATCTAAATAGAGTTATGGGTAAATCCCGAGGTCAATTAGTTCAAGTTTTGTATCCAAAGGTTGTAAGTTGTAACACCCTAATATTTTAAAGGGTATTACTAATAGTAGAGACTAAATTAATTTGATATCTCATATAAACAATCAAACTTTATTTCAATTACTCCAAAGTACAGTACCAAACTTACAAACTTTAAACAATGTAGTCTTCACCATTGAAATTTCAACTTATAAGTTTTACACAACATAATCTTCCCAATACAAATTTATTCTTTTTACAAAAATCCCTGAAAGTTTTTCCCCGCATCTCTCTCATCTCTAAGCTTTTTCAACCGCATCTGCAACATTATCTAATCACATATAACATGAGTTATATGATCATAGTACAAACAAATAAGGGTAAGCCAACCATATCATAAAATCATTAAACTTGTAATAAAAATATTATAATCATGTATCTCTGCAATTGATAAAATATCATTATTCCGATGTCATTAATTCATCATTATCAAAATCATCTTTTCCATTTCCATAAATCTTACAAGTGTACCATGCTTACTCATGAAGCCTTATGGTCAGGCCGCTCTCTGCCTGCTTCCTTAAGCCTCACTTATATACTATGTCTTACTTTCTGAAGCCTTATGGTCAGACCCCTCTCTGCCTGCTTCTATATAACTTACGAATCATATGTTTATGTCAAAGCCTTATGGTCAGACCACTTTCTGCCTGCTTTCATAAACCTCAGGTGTTACATTGCTCATACCAAACTCTCATGGTATAACTCGAACATACTACTCCCGGTAGTAAACATCATTTCATAAGTAATGATTTCTCATATCCACTCCAACATTTCATAAAACCAACAATTCATACCCTCTTATCCACCTAACTCAATCATGTTCATTCTTTAATCATGAATTCATAATAACCCGTTTTGGTATCAATAAATTAAACATATTGCCATATATCATGCTTCATATTATAAACTCATTTTGCCCATAACGAGTATAACTCAACATATTTTCACCAAACAAAGATCATGGATCAACCAAAATATATCAACATATCGTAGGAACTACATATTAAAGTCTGGGCTCAATGTAATGATAAATAAAATATATATGAAATTTTTACCATGATAATATTATGCATCTACAATCAACTTGTTTTATTTTATTTTCATCCTAGTAGAGATTTTTCTTTACCCCAATTGGTCACCGGAGAGGACCCAGATGTCTGAACGCATCAAACTCACCTTCGACGCCAGCACATATGACTAGTCACAACTGACTGGACCAGACCAGGGCTGCTCTATGATCAGGGATGTGCCAACTCAGGTTTTTAAGGTTCCTCTATCCTACCAACAAAGGGAGGCCTTCAATAATTAACAATTTGTTTATTTAATTTATCTACCTTGTTTTCTTATGCTCTAAATCTTAAAATGCCTAATTTTACTTCCTCTCACAACAACCTCAAACACTGTATATATATTTAATACCCATATACAAGCTATTACAGAACCCTTATTCCAAACCTTCCAACAAGATTAATTTCAGCCAACAAACTCATTCAATAAAATCATCACAATAAACATCCATAATAGAATTCATACAAGATAATTATAAACAATTAACAATAATAAAACATTACTATAAATGGTCATAGAAGAATACAATATTTGACAATCATAAAAATAATCTTAATATAAAAATTCATGGGGAAACAAGAAGTTGAATCTGGCAGAGCCGGTTAGACAACTTCTAATCCATCCATCAATACATTATAATTAAATAACAAGAACAATACATGTCTGGGGAAATAAGAAGTTGAATCTGGCAAAGCCGGTTAGACAACTTCTAATCCTTCCAAAAATGCAATAAAATAAATAAGTAAAGAAATAAATAGTTTGGGGAAACAAGAAGTTGAATCTGGCAGAGCCGGTTAGACAACTTCTAATCCTTCCAAAAATGTAATAAAATAAATACGGAAGGAAATAAAAAGTTTGGGGAATCAAGAAATTGAATCTGGCAGAGCCGGTTAGACAATTTCTAATCCTTCCAAAATACAAAAAAAAATAAGGAAAACAATAAAATGTTTGGGGAAACAAGAAATTGAATCTGGCAGAGCCGGTTAGACAATTTCTAATCCTTCCAAAATACAAAAATAAACCACTAATAACATACAATTGACATAACATAATCAATATCACATTTTACAACTATCACACTTGGATATTAACACACAAAAAAAACATATTCTCATTTAAAATTCAAAATCATACAGAAACAAAATACTCCATATTTAAGATTTAAAATCAGACAAAAGAAAAATATAGCATATTCAAGACTCAAGATAATACAAAAAGAAATACTCAAAGTTAGCTTCCCTTACCTCTATTACAGACTTAATCTCCTCGCTCTCTGAAAACTTCCAGAATATCCCCTTTGCAGTTAGAAATTCTTCCAACTCTCTTCTCTCAACATTTTTCTAAGTTCTTTGGTGTAAATTTTCAGCCTCCCCCATTGGCTATTTATAGTAAAAAATTTTACTATTCATTTGTACTATTCATTTTTACTATTCATTTGTACTATTCATTTTTTTATTCATTTTACTATTACAAAAATAATTTTTTATTTGCAAATTGGTGAATTCTGATCTCAAAGCTACGTGTAACACTTATCCTTTCCAAAAATAATTTTTTTTTTTTTATTTTTTTTTTACTATTCACTTTTTACTATTTACTATTCACAATTTACTATTCACTATTTTTTTTTTTTAAATTTTTTTTTTTATCTAGTATCTAACTTACAAATATTTTCAAGGATCTTACAATCTCCCCAACAACAATTATTTTCGTCCTCGAAAATTATTTATTTAAACAAAGACTATTTAACAAAAGATTACTTACAAAAGAGATATGAATTTTTGAAAATCATTGCTCTGATACCCAATAGTGTAACACCCCGATTTAGGCGTTACAATTTATTTTTCCACAAAAATGCATATATTACTTTTCTTTAACAATTTTCAACACCAACAAAATATTAAGTGTTGTATTACAACACAAGTCTTCTAAAATAAAATTTCACACAGTTCATAAACTTCTTAAATTTAAAATTCCACACAGTTTGAAATTTCAAAATATATTTATTTAGAAATCCCCCATGTCTCTTTTTTTTTTTTTTTTTTTTCACAGATCTCTCATCTTCTAAGCAAGTCTAGAACCATATGCTAATTCATCTGAAATAGTTTATGCTCCCGTATAATATGACACATTATACGATCATTGCATTCACATACACAAACACAAACAATAGGGTGAGCTAACTGAAACAAGCATACAATCCATTCACAATCCGTTAATAATACATCCACAGTATTCAATACAGTTAAGCACACCCACTCAACATATTATCACAATATCATTGCTCAACAATTTTACTATTCCACTTATCAAAGTGTTACAACTTCACCTCATCCGACCTACTTACCAAAGTAGTACAAACCAAGTTATTCTCTCTACTTATCAAAGTAGCACCGCAAGACAATATTGTCTACTTATCAAAGCAGCACAGCAAGACATTATTGTCTACTTACCAAAGCAGTACGGTATAATTAATTCGCCTACTTACCAAAGTAGCATAAAACAAGATCTTCTGCCTACTTACCAAAGTAGCGCAGCAAGACAATACTCACATAGTTAATCTGCCTACTTATCAAAGTAGCCCGATTTATATCATTCTCTTTATCTCTTCATTCATCATCTCATCCTGCCTACTTATCAAAGTAGCGCAAATCACCCTGCTTACTTACCAAAGTAACGTAGACCCAACATCTACTCGCCTACTTACCAAGGTAGCGCAAACCAACATCATTTACATTATTTCAACAAATTATTCATAATCAACCACAACCCATCCAAAACTAATCATATTCAACAAACATAAGAGAACCGGTGAACTTTTCTCAATTCCCTTCTGTCTACTTACCAATGTAGCATAAATTAACAAAATTACATTTTCCTAACATATCATTCATAACCAATCACATGTCATCTCAACCACTAATACCAAACCAATGATGCTCAACAAGCACATAATAACCAATCAACATATCTCAGTTTCAATTCTGCCTACTTACCAAAGTAGCACAAATTAACCAAATTACCTTTTTCAACATATTATTTATCGACGATCTGAACCAATCAAACTAATCAACAACATGTTTAGATCATATGGTAAGCTTTTCAGTCCAATCCAACGGTTAATGAGGCGGAAATCATCAATTTTTTTATAAATGATCCAAAAACATAAATTAAGCAATATTGAGATCCCTGAGAAGTTACAAAATTAATATCTCTAAATCGGTACCTCCGATCTAAAATCCGAACGGTCGAAGTATGTTCCTATCTGTTAGAAACCTCATACTAAAGTTTCAGGTTAATCTAACGGTTAACTAAGTAGATATGAAGGTTTTACCGAGGTAACTCAGAGACAGAAATTTAAGTGATTCTCGGTTAAACTCAAAATACGGAATGAATTCCTCTAAGCACAGACATCTAATTCCAAATCTGAACGGTCAAGATCACCTAATATGTCTTATGAACTCCATACTAAAGTTTGGGCTCAATCTAACGGTAAATGGAATATATATGAAATTGTTACCATTATAACTTAAGAACAGAATCACATTGTTCATCAAATATTTCAAACTTTCGAAATTTCTTTCTCTAAGCATAGACCTTCAATTTCAAATCCGATCGGTCACAGTGTATTAATATGTCTTAGGGATTCTATATCAAATTTTGAGGTTGATCTAACGGTCAAATAGGTCAGAATTCTATATTTTACTGAGACAACTTAGTAATTACAGGGGTAACTAATTTACTCAAACTTATAGGATTTATTTCTCCAAGTACAGACTTCTATTTTCAAATCCGAACAGTCAAAGTTTAGTAATATGTCTTAGGATTCACATATTAAAATTTTAGCTAAATCCAACGGTGAAAACAATTAATAGAAATTTATCACCACAGTAACTCGAAAATAAGAAATTATAATCATGAAAACCAAATTTTACACAAATCAATAGATAACTACCATTACCAAATTTTTAACATATTCATATTCTTATTCATGATCATAACAAGAAAGGATTAGCTCCCCTTCATCAAAGTCAAGCAATTGGAACCATATTTCTAACTACAAAATTCTAGAAATTAAGTTGAGTTAGCTCCCCTTACCTCATGAAGACTAAAACACCTTAAACTCTTCTTCAAAAAGAGCAACTCCTCTCCTCCTTGCTAGACCAAGTCAGCCTCCACACTTAGGACACTTAGGATTTCGTTCACCTCCCACCAAGGACCTCTCTACTCTCCTCCAAAACTCCAAATCTGATTTGGAATTAAAAGAAGATGCCTTAGACAACTAAGGACCCATGCACTTGGCACTTAACAATAATAAACAACCAATGGACCATCCTAAACCATTTTCCAGCCCTAAAACATGGAAGGAAAGTCTCCAAAGGGTCTCAAAATGTTCTCCCAGTGCAGAACACAACCTACTCACTCCAAAAAGTTGCAACTTGTAAAAATACACCTAAAATTAAGGTTGGACGCTAGCCCCTGGACAGTAAAACTGTCTCGTTTTCCCCAGCTCAGTTAGACTCCTTCCCGAAGTCCAAAATATGCGTATGAGTAGTCAAATTGAAGCTCTTTGAGTCTAGTTTCCAATAAAACAAGAATCAACTCAATTGATATTTTACTAAGAATAATAATTTCACTCCCCAGAGTCCCAAAATATTTTCGAAAACCATTGCTCTGATACCAAAATGTAACACCCTAATATTTTAAAGGGTATTACTAATAGTAGAGACTAAATTAATTTGATATCTCATATAAACAATCAAACTTTATTTCAATTACTCCAAAGTACAGTACCAAACTTACAAACTTTAAACAATGTAGTCTTCACCATTGAAATTTCAACTTATAAGTTTTACACAACATAATCTTCCCAATACAAATTTATTCTTTTTACAAAAATCCCTGAAAGTTTTTCCCCGCATCTCTCTCATCTCTAAGCTTTTTCAACCGCATCTGCAACATTATCTAATCACATATAACATGAGTTATATGATCATAGTACAAACAAATAAGGGTAAGCCAACCATATCATAAAATCATTAAACTTGTAATAAAAATATTATAATCATGTATCTCTGCAATTGATAAAATATCATTATTCCGATGTCATTAATTCATCATTATCAAAATCATCTTTTCCATTTCCATAAATCTTACAAGTGTACCATGCTTACTCATGAAGCCTTATGGTCAGGCCGCTCTCTGCCTGCTTCCTTAAGCCTCACTTATATACTATGTCTTACTTTCTGAAGCCTTATGGTCAGACCCCTCTCTGCCTGCTTCTATATAACTTACGAATCATATGTTTATGTCAAAGCCTTATGGTCAGACCACTTTCTGCCTGCTTTCATAAACCTCAGGTGTTACATTGCTCATACCAAACTCTCATGGTATAACTCGAACATACTACTCCCGGTAGTAAACATCATTTCATAAGTAATGATTTCTCATATCCACTCCAACATTTCATAAAACCAACAATTCATACCCTCTTATCCACCTAACTCAATCATGTTCATTCTTTAATCATGAATTCATAATAACCCGTTTTGGTATCAATAAATTAAACATATTGCCATATATCATGCTTCATATTATAAACTCATTTTGCCCATAACGAGTATAACTCAACATATTTTCACCAAACAAAGATCATGGATCAACCAAAATATATCAACATATCGTAGGAACTACATATTAAAGTCTGGGCTCAATGTAATGATAAATAAAATATATATGAAATTTTTACCATGATAATATTATGCATCTACAATCAACTTGTTTTATTTTATTTTCATCCTAGTAGAGATTTTTCTTTACCCCAATTGGTCACCGGAGAGGACCCAGATGTCTGAACGCATCAAACTCACCTTCGACGCCAGCACATATGACTAGTCACAACTGACTGGACCAGACCAGGGCTGCTCTATGATCAGGGATGTGCCAACTCAGGTTTTTAAGGTTCCTCTATCCTACCAACAAAGGGAGGCCTTCAATAATTAACAATTTGTTTATTTAATTTATCTACCTTGTTTTCTTATGCTCTAAATCTTAAAATGCCTAATTTTACTTCCTCTCACAACAACCTCAAACACTGTATATATATTTAATACCCATATACAAGCTATTACAGAACCCTTATTCCAAACCTTCCAACAAGATTAATTTCAGCCAACAAACTCATTCAATAAAATCATCACAATAAACATCCATAATAGAATTCATACAAGATAATTATAAACAATTAACAATAATAAAACATTACTATAAATGGTCATAGAAGAATACAATATTTGACAATCATAAAAATAATCTTAATATAAAAATTCATGGGGAAACAAGAAGTTGAATCTGGCAGAGCCGGTTAGACAACTTCTAATCCATCCATCAATACATTATAATTAAATAACAAGAACAATACATGTCTGGGGAAATAAGAAGTTGAATCTGGCAAAGCCGGTTAGACAACTTCTAATCCTTCCAAAAATGCAATAAAATAAATAAGTAAAGAAATAAATAGTTTGGGGAAACAAGAAGTTGAATCTGGCAGAGCCGGTTAGACAACTTCTAATCCTTCCAAAAATGTAATAAAATAAATACGGAAGGAAATAAAAAGTTTGGGGAATCAAGAAATTGAATCTGGCAGAGCCGGTTAGACAATTTCTAATCCTTCCAAAATACAAAAAAAAATAAGGAAAACAATAAAATGTTTGGGGAAACAAGAAATTGAATCTGGCAGAGCCGGTTAGACAATTTCTAATCCTTCCAAAATACAAAAATAAACCACTAATAACATACAATTGACATAACATAATCAATATCACATTTTACAACTATCACACTTGGATATTAACACACAAAAAAAACATATTCTCATTTAAAATTCAAAATCATACAGAAACAAAATACTCCATATTTAAGATTTAAAATCAGACAAAAGAAAAATATAGCATATTCAAGACTCAAGATAATACAAAAAGAAATACTTAAAGTTAGCTTCCCTTACCTCTATTACAGACTTAATCTCCTCGCTCTCTGAAAACTTCCAGAATATCCCCTTTGCAGTTAGAAATTCTTCCAACTCTCTTCTCTCAACATTTTTCTAAGTTCTTTGGTGTAAATTTTCAGCCTCCCCCATTGGCTATTTATAGTAAAAAATTTTACTATTCATTTGTACTATTCATTTTTACTATTCATTTGTACTATTCATTTTTTTATTCATTTTACTATTACAAAAATAATTTTTTATTTGCAAATTGGTGAATTCTGATCTCAAAGCTACGTGTAACACTTATCCTTTCCAAAAATAATTTTTTTTTTTTTTATTTTTTTTTTACTATTCACTTTTTACTATTTACTATTCACAATTTACTATTCACTATTTTTTTTTTAAAATTTTTTTTTTATCTAGTATCTAACTTACAAATATTTTCAAGGATCTTACATAAGTCATTTATAGTTCTAATTCATTTTCTATGTTATTGAATAATCTAAATTCTTGACTATTTAGTTTGTCATTTTAGTGTAACAAGCAGCTAGATTCATGGGAATGTGACTTCTATGTCATGTCTTGGATTAAGACCATCATCCGAGCTTCCATTACAAATGACTGGAATGAGGTAGTGATGCATACCTTCAATACATTAAAAATCAAATTCATCTTTAAACATATATGAAACCATAATGAATCTTTCTTCATTTTGCAGTGCTTCAAGAGTATATCTCCTATACCAGAGGACACAATTAGGCAGATAACGCAGGAGTGGACAACTTATCTTCTGCAAAGATGGAGCCAGGAACACTTATATTTGTTTTTGAACATTATTAGGTTTAGTTTAAGTTTATATTTTGATAGTTTTGGTATTGGATTGTTTTTTAGATTAAGTAGAACTTTCTTTAGTTGAAACACATATATATATTACAGTATACTGTTTTGGGACAATTTTCTGTTTTTCAGGTGTGGTTTTATTGTAAAAATAAATTAATTTAAAAAAAAAACACCTTGTGGACGTCTATTAGTACCATGTCCGACGTCTATATAGACGTTAGATATTTATACATCTGACATCTATATAGACGTCGGACATACGCCCCCATCCGACGTCTATATAGACGTCGGGTATACCCAACCGACGTCTGATTAACATCACTCGCAAAGGCGCCGGGTCTGGATCTGACGTTAAAAGACCAAAATAACAGACATCTAAAATCCTTTCTGCACTAGTGTTATTAACTAAATTTCATCTCCTATTATTTTAAGTATATATGTCTTTGAAAGGTGTATGTTTGGGTTTCTAATTATATTCTTTCTTGAATTTATTTTTTCATTTGTTTTATTCTTTGCTCATAAGTTGAATGTAGTAAACTATCTTCTCATTAAGCAATGTGTTTTTCTTCGTTCTAGAGATGTTCAAAAGAGTTATAATTGTTATCTTTTTACCAACCACAAACTCTATTTTTCTTGTCCTATTATTTTCCTTGAGTATTATTCTACTCATTTTCCTTTTACTTCCACGACCCTACTGGAGTTTTATCTCAATGATCATTTTTTTCAAGGTGATGTTGTAAACAGTCTTGAAATTGAAAATTGTATGGATGACAATATTACTACTTGTAATTGTTGATCTCTTATCTCTTTAGTATCCTCCCTATGTTTGTAAGTCCACAATTTCACCATATTTTATTTAGTTTTTATATTCTTCTTCCTTTTCTTCATTCTTAACCACCATAGTTTTTTAGCCCTCTTTCTATTTTTTAAGATGTCCACTTGATCCACTTTGCAAACAAACTATGCAACAAGAACATTTTGCTTTATTTAAGATAATTACTTAGGACATGTCTTCCCTTCCTCGTTGTCAAATGCGACTCACATTACTACTTTTGCTGTCACTCTTTCATTCTCCTCCCTTTCCTTCCCTTTTTCGTTGCTAACACGAACTGTATTGTCATGTCACCATTGCGGACCTCCATTTCCTTTTCATTTTGAAAACGGCGAGAGGTTCGTTCTATTCTCTTGCTTATTTTTCTGTTTCATAACCATTTCTTCCTAATGCAAGTATTTCTTAATGTCTTATGTTCAATGTGGAGGTGGGAAGGGTGGTGGTTATGCGGTGGTTCTCGAGTGGGAAATGCTAGGAAGGTGAGGATGGAAAGAAATTGAAACAATAACTTTTTTTAAAAAAATAGGAAGAGGTTTAAATTCAAACAACAATCGAAGCATAAAGTAAATAATAGGCTTTGATTATGAACCGAAGTCTAAAGTCTTACATTTTTTACCTCGCTCAAAGTAGAATTTCCAAAAAAATCAGTGTCAAAACCCTTACCTGCATTTGTGTAGTAAAGTATGTTATTTGTGTTGAGAATCATGAAAGATTGAGGATCAAATAACAATGTAATTATATGTTAAGGGTGATGAATTGAACCATATAAGAAATGTGATGGAACTATTTAGGTAGTTATGTTACTATTCAGGTAGTTATGTTACAGAGAATGGAAATGAAGGGTAAGGCTATATTCTTTCTAAGGAAGAATAATATAGTTTGATAAGATTAAGGTAATGAAATTTTTAGGGACGCTCCTTGAACTTATTCTTAGACTCTACTCGACTCTCAAACCTATATAGAGAATGAAATTTTGGCAATGAAGAATGCAGTAGGTTTCTATAGTTGGTTTAGGAATCGTGAATTCCTTCTCTATTAAGTTATAATGAAATAACCCTATATAATGGTTTGTGGACTAGTAAATTTGGGGTCAGTCTTAGGTTATCATATTACAAAATGTGGAAAAGTGATATGGAAGTTAAAACGAGTGCCCAACTTCTAGTGTTCGAGCAATTGCATCAATCTGGATATTAAGTTTAAAGATGTCGTAGTCTTGTGTTTGTAAATGTGTGACTATATGATTATATGATATGATGAAACAATTGATTGTTTCATTTTAAAAATATAAATTTTGATATGACTGGACTTAATAACATTAGCTTACCCTTCTCCGTTTTGTGTTGTGTATATTTTCTTTTCTTTTGCAATGATCGTTATTTTTGGCACAAGTAGAAGATGTTGCAGGTTTAAATAGAGGAAATAAGTAGATGTAGTAGAGTCTATGAAAATGGGATATGTTTCTATCTGTTTTGGGATGATTGTAGTTAATATGTAATAGTAGTATCATAGTCTCATCATATTTTGAAAAACTAGATAACGATAGAATCTAAATTTTAAATACTTAATTGTTAAAGACTATGGTATTGTTATTGGAATATATTATCATGTACATTTATCCTTCTCCATGGGACACGTTTGTCTCTTTATCAACTTTATAAGTACTCGAGAAAGTAGATATGTCTATTTTCTCATGTTGATATACATTAACCATGTGCTTGAATGAAGGATTTTATATTTTTAAAGACATTCAAATACGTTGAATTTGAATTGATCTCACTTCAATGTTTTTTGTTTTGATAAGGCAATTTAGATTTAGTAAATTTTAATTTTCTTCTTTAAAGTATCTCAATTACCACAAAATTTTAAAAAAAATTGTTAAAAATTAAAAGAAAATATAAATATTGATAATCTTTTGTAGTTGATCTTGATTAATGTTTTTATTTTATTTTAAAGTTCTTTAATATTCTTTTCATTTTATGTTTGCAAAAAAATTTCTCAAGTTCAACGAGACTATTTCCAAATTATGAAATGCTAAATTAGGTAAAAACAAGTAAGATAACACCAAGTCAAGCTTATGTAAGATCGAGCCAAGTTAGTCCGCATTGGACTCAAGCCAAATCGACTTGAGTCAAGGTTGAGTTGAGTCAAGTCAGTATGGACCTAACTTGAGCCAAGTAGGCTCCTACCCCAATGAAACCAAGTTGGCCCTAGCCTAGGTCGAAACGAGTTGGCCCTAACCAAGGTCAAGCTGAGTTGGCCTAGGCCTAAGTTGAGGCTAGGTTGAGCCAAGACGATTCAAACCCAAGTGGAGCCAAGTCAATTTGGGTTAGGTTAAGTTGAGTCAGTACATTTCACAATTTAGTCAAGTTAGGGGTCCACGTTCATTTGAGTTATGACCTACCCACATTCACCTAAGTTAGGCTAAGCCTAGGTCAGTCTTAGTTTAATCAAAATTTGTTCGATCTAGCCCAATCAAGACTAGTTTGGGTTAGGCCGAACCGAGTTTAACTAGTCCAAGTTAAGGTGAGTCTGCTCGTGCTTGATCAAGTCGAGTTTGCTCGAGTGAGTCAAGTTGAGTCTAGCCAAGTTCAAGCTTAGGTCAAGTTGAGCCAGCTCGAACCAAAATCAAGTTGAGTTAGGACGACTCCATGTTCATTTGAGTCTAATTCAACACATGTTTAACCAAGTTAGCCTAGGCATAAGTGGATCCTAGTTAATAAAGATTAGGTTGGTCCTAGCTCGATTAAGATCAAGTCATGCCTAAGTCGAGCTAAGTCGAACTAAGTCCTCCTATGCCTAAGTTGAGCCAAGTCAACCCGAACCCAAGTTGAATCAAGTCGGTTCTAACCCAAGTTGATTCGAGTCAATTTGGATTCAAGTTAAGCTGAAACAAGGAAGTATTACATTTAGTCAAATTAGACTAGGTCTATGTCAAGTCAAGCTTGATCAAATCAAGCTTGAATTAGGTCAAGTTCGATCCAGATGAGATTGGGACAAATCAAATCGATTTTAAGTAATCCAATTAATTTAATAAAATTCTAAAATTTTAATTTCTTTCAAAATTCCTTACTAAAACAACATATTATATCATAAAAAATTTGAAATTCTTAAAATAATAATTACTCTCTTAAAATGCTTTATCTAAATACATGATCTCCTGATATAGCACAGAACGAAGGTGGGTATAAATAAACAAAGTAATCATGGGGTTTTCTTTATTGAAGTGAGTGAATGGAGAAAGAGAGTGAGGCCCTTGAGTTGAGAAGAAGTTAGCACAAAGCAAAGCAAGAAAGATAAGAGATGAAGTGGTACCTTGTCCAAAAGTGGTGTGCCGTATGTATGGGATGTTTTTCATGTCATCGTTTAGGGAAAGCCATCCTTCGTACCACATGTAAGAAATAAAGAAAGAAAGAAAAGAAAAGAAATCCTATAGTATCTATCTCTCTACCTTGTCTTTTACATTGAAATTTGAGCGTGTCCTCAATTTTCACCCTAACAACATTTTCAGCACCATACATTACTTACCCATGCCTTCCCATCACCCCTCAGCCAAATCTTCCTCATGTTATTCCTCACTTGCTCAGCCTTCTGTCGGGTGATTTTCAGATATACATCCCTCTTCACATCACCTTTCACATATCCAACACTTTCATTAGGTTAGTTATGAGTACTTGTCAACAGGGTATAGACCTAGACTAGCTAGCCACTTCCTCCTCTTCCCAATAAACTCAATAAAGTCATGTTCCCATCATTTCCATTTTATACTACTTTTGCAACTTTCATCAATATATATAAATATATATACATATATATGAGCAATTGTGTTAATTAGCAATTTATCTCTTTTCATTTCATTTAAAGAGAGGATTCAAACTTTGATACATGGTTCAACCAAGTAGGTTAAACATTCTTGATGCTAACAAATAAACTCCACTAAAGCATACTTTAGAGAGAGAGAGAGAGAGAGAAAATATGGAATTATTACATGGTTGCTCATAATAAAATTATATACTTTTGTGTATGGAAAATACGCTAGATATAATAAAGGTGTTTTATGTTTAGGGTTTAGGATTTTACTGATAGACAATGTAAATATAGCCCAAACCCTAAATAGATAAATGATGAAATTGCTGACAATTTATTACAGTTTATTTTTTGAAATAGATCCTGAGTTTTGTTATACAGCAATAGGGGAACAGCTATATGAATATGATGATTATGCAGCAACAAAGTATGTGTGTAGCATGGTTCTCTTGATATATATACTGCATGTGCTTTATACAAGGATCTATTCCTTTTGCTAACAAGATATTGGTATGGTAGATAAGATAACAGAGGAAGGAGAAAAGTTTGGTTGAATTTGTTTGTTTACTGGTCTGTCGAAAGGTCTGGGTTGTTGAGTGGATGTCTTTTCTTTTGCTTTCACTTGTTCCGTAACTGAAGGTGTCTTTATCTCCCTCTTTTCCATTTCATATCAATAGATCTTGGAGCACCAATGAAAGGGTCTCCTTTTTTTTTTCCCTTATGAGGGAAAGCAGATTCAACATAGATGCACACAGCTTTTGTAGTCCCGAATGAATGACTTCCACAAGTTTATGATATTTACTAGACATTAAATATTTAGGACATGGTAATCCGAAACCCCATTAATTTAAAACTGACATTCTCTTTGGAATAGTGGTTGGTGTTGATGTTTCAATCACCATCCGTGACATTAACTGATTTTGAGTGGCATGTCTAGGGAATTTATGTGCCACCTTTAATGAGAATCATAAATGCAAATTTAGGAAATGGAGGATCTGTTGCCTCAAATGGTTTGCCATTGGCCTCTGTGGCTTCACTTCCATTGCTTTCTTCGTCACATCTCACAACCATCTTCTCATAGATTTCAGCTTAATTAATTGACATTGACATGCCACATGGAGGACTATGCCAAAATCCAAACGCTGCATGTGACCCCCGACTGTCACGTGCATCATCTCATCCATTTTATTTTCTCGTTTTTCTTTTCAGATATCCTCTGCTAAATTCATTCACTCCCTCTCTCTGCTTATTCCCTTTGTTGCTCATGGAAAACATCTGTCCCCACTTTGATGTGTGCCAGATGCTTGTGTTCCTCATGTCCTTCTTTTTTCTTGCTTTCCATATTATACTGCAACATTCTTTTCTGTGCTTTCGCTCTCTCATTTTATCTCATGCTTTTTCCTAATTTCTTCTTCCTCTATGTCACCAAAATTTATCTCCATCTTTTTCTTTTCCAGAATGCATATTTTAGAACATAATTCTCAACAATGAGGATAGATTTTTGTGGATTCAAATATTCTTTTAACCCATAAGGGTGCAAGGTGTTTCACAACACGTAATTCAAAACAATCTCAAACACATTTTATAATATGTATTTCAAAATAGAATCAGATGTCTTTGGAAGTAACTGTTTTATGATAATGGTGATCAGATATTTTCAAAAGGCGTTTTCTGGAATTAGGTGAAATAATCACTCTTACGTAACTCTAATAATGTGTTTCAGAAAAAAAAAATAGATGATGTGGGTGGAATTGAAATTTTAAAATGTAGAGGTTCATAAAGAAAAAGACATTTACAAGGCGGTTGAGTATTTCTTTTGTTCAGTTTCCATTGGGCTAGACCCAAGTATAAGTGGGCCCAATTTTTTTTTCAATTGTAATATAATGCGAATAAAAATGTAAGTGAGGCGAGCCATTTGATATTGTTAAAATGAGTGTGAGAAAACATTATACATATTTTTTGTTTTATATGAATAAACTTTTGTCTTAATACGTTCGAGGTTTTTTTTTACTTAAAAAATTATTGGTGAACAAGTTAATGTATTAAGTAGGGATTTTAGTATTAAAATAAAACTGAATTAAGTGTTGATTTTAGTCTTAAAAATTATTACTTTTATATATTCGAAGTTTTGGCTCTCCAATTTTCATGATTATTCTCGTATTCAACTAATAAATCAGCAAGGGTTTAAAACAAAAACGAACGCATTTGAAATGTCAATACACATTGGGTTAAGAAGGATTTTCTCGATGGACCCAAAGAAAATGGTTTACATAGAGTGATGTTCTCTCCACCACTCATCTTCTTCCTACATCTCCCCAATCATTTTTAAATTCTAAATTTACCCTTTTTACTTTTACCAATTTTTCTTTTTATTTTTTGAAACCCTAATTTTAATCTCCTCTCACTTTCACTTTCACTTTCACTCTCACCAGCAAGTCCTCCACCCCTACTGTCATTTTTTCTCTCTCTTAATTTCCACTTTCGTTAACACAAAATTTAACAGAAAAAACAAATTTTGCATGGTATTAACTTAAAACATTTATAACTTCTGATGAGTTTTGAAGTATCATGATTCCATAATATAATCTACTAAAAATCTCTTCCCCACTTTCTTGTCTTTAAATAACCAAACTTAAAATCTATGCTTAAACTTGAAACTCTGAACCACTAGGAGATAACCTTTGTCGTTGTAAACCAAACCGTTTAGGTCATAGGAGCTGAACTTCTCTTCGATAATCACTGGATGTTCGGTGAATCTCGTGGAATTTGAAAGAAAATGAAAAATGTTGTGTTAACGAAAGTGAAAATTAAGATAAAGAGAGAAAGTGACAGTGGAGGGAGGCATGCTGCTGAGAGTGAAAAGGAAAGTGAAGGTGAGAGGAGATTGGAACTAGGGTTTTAAAAAATAAAAAGTAAATTTGATAAAAGTAAAAGGTAAAAAGGATAAATTTGGAATTTAAAAAATATTAGAAAGGTGTAGGGAGAAGATGGAATAGTGGAGGGAGCATCACTCTTTACACATCATATAGGCCCACTTATTATCAGAGGACAGTAGACACGAATATTTCTTGATAGGTTATTACTTTTCACACCACCCTCTTTCTTTTGAAATTGATTTTCCTAAATTACGTATATTTTTTAACCAGAAAATTACTTATATTTAACTAGATGTTATATTATTTTCAGAATTAACACTCTTCCTTGATTTTAATTTTAAAATTGATTTGTATATTTTCTTTAACAAAATTCATTCCAAACCATTTCTTAGTAGTGGGTGATTGTCAGCAAATCTCTTAACAATCTGACTTTTTAAACTTGTTCAATATATAATCATTTTGATCGTCAACACCATGATAATTTAAACTTTACCTTGAACTTCTGTTCCAAAATCAAACTACTCACAAAAGTTGCACTGTTCTTCGAAGCAATGAAGAAGCCAATTCACATATATTAAATAGTTTAATAAAAGAGACAAAAAAAACTTTATTTCTTCTGATATGCATATAATGGAATCAATATATAATTACACCAAATCTATTCACACCATTAACGGATTATAAGCTGTAACTCATTGCAGCACTATGTTACAACAATGCCAAAAACAACATCTTTCAAGAGAAACAACACTTCAAATTCATTATGAACATGTATGTATATAATTTTAACTCATAAGACAAATCAAACATGAATATTCCTCAGCAAGTGACAGATTTTCAACCCCAAATGCCTTCCAGTTCACTGCATCATAAATGCCACAACAGAAGCCAACACAGAAGAATATAAGGTCACCTCAGAAACAGACAAAGCAGATCCTGCACCAGTCTCCATTTGTGATGTGGGTGCTATTGCTGAATCCTGTGCCACAGTTTTGGTTACGTAAAACATGCACAAAATCATTACTGCAAACCAAAAGCGGGCTTGAAAGCCACCAAGTTTTGCCATATTTCCACAGAAATGTTATGTTACTGTGAAAATGTGAGCAAGATGACTGAAAAGGATTGAACTGGTTTTGTGAATTGAGTTGTTGAATGACAGGGTCAAGAGTTGAGTTTATATAGAACTTGACGTACTGTGTTGAAAGGTTATCCTTGTCAAGTTGGTAAGTGGTGCATTAAATCATTAACCATTCTCCATTACTATGATGCCGTTTAGATTAAGGCTTTTGTGACCCCACTTGGCTAATTAAAGCTAGTGATGCAAGGTGGTATTGTGTCCTCAATGAGCTTCTTACGTTACAGTTGAAGGGAAATCTGGTACCTACCATTTATGATACTTTATTCCCCAAAAACTATTAAAGTACAATTTTTATTTACCTTTAACAATGATCAAGTAAACTTTATTCATTTCAAATCAACGATGTACATAATACATATCTCACATTTTCATTTCACACATTGCTCGATTTGAAAGGGTGTTATTTTTGTTTTCTTTCATTCATTTTAGATGGTGGGAAATCACTTTCAGGCATCTGATGTGCATGACTTGACATAGCAACGGTGGCAAGACGCTGAGAGAGGACAAGACTGTAGTGCAAATATGGTGTCTTTGTTGCTTCATAAGGAGTGGTCTAGATATGTTGAATAGTTTTGCAATATCCTTGGTGTTATAATATAGTGGTTATACGTACCCTTTCTATTAAGGGTTTTCTATTTTTCGCTTTTTCCGTTTTCTTTGTCCTTTGCATGGGTTGCATCACTTTCTCTCTTTACTTTTTTTTTAATAAAGCAGTCTCTGCTCTCTCTCTCTCTCTCCCTGCATACAACTTTTATCATATATAATACAATTCTTCACACAAATTTTCTCACATGGTATAAGAGCTCACTTGCTATGATGATGTGAATTCAGAGGGGTGAATTCCTTTTACAGCTATATCTAGGTTGAAATGCTAATAAGAAAAAATTTGAACAAAATTAGTAAAAAGGTAGACAATATTTTAGAAACATCAATATTTCGAGTTGTAGAATTTTATTTAGGATAATTTTAAACCGAAGTACAAGTTCACGTTCTAAACTTCGTCCAACATAATGGATCCCTTATGGTATCCTGATAACATTACTTCTCATCACATCACCAACGATGTCACCTACTATTCATCCAAAACTCCTTATACTAGTATAGAACACATTAAACTTGGAAATGGATCAAGTTTACCCATTACTTACATCGGCTCTACCATGTTTTCTTCTGCTTCAACAAATTCAAAATCTTTGTAATATAATTTTTCCAAATTATCTTTTAAAATATCTATCAGATTTAAATTTGTCCAAAATTACATTTCAATCATTTTTATTTTATTTAAAATTGCACAGAAGTCTAGAATTTTTCTTTAATTGCACTTTAGCTATTTCTTTCTTTTCAAATTTGTTTAGGAGCCCTAAGTTGACCATATTGGACCAGCTTTGCATTCAATTTCTTTCTTTAAATGAATAAAATTCTAACTTTAGCTGCATAAATTAACATTAGAACATCAAAAATAATTTATGCAACTAAGAATCACATTTTAAGCATCTTTAATTCTCAAACCCAATAAATTCAATGGTCACAAATTCACTTTAATCAATCATTTAAGCATAAGAATCTCATCAAAATTTTGAATTTTAAAACATAAATGTAGGCATAAATATGCACTCATCAGTCTATGTTGATGACAAACTTATCTCCACTCTGGGACACGTGTCTAACTTCAAACAATTTATTAGTTGACCAGCTGTCAACAAAGAACAACAACAATATTTAGGAACCAAGTACATAATTGAACACAATTCAGAACTAATAAATGGGACTTACATAGGAATTCAGTGTTTGGTTAATTGTGATTCCTTTCAAAATATGGTATGGATCTTAGGACAAATTGATCCTGCAAAGGACTGTATGTTAGACTTGTTTCTTGCCGCTCTTTGCATGATGTAATCCTGGATGTCCTCCAACATGGTAATGATTGGTTTACTTCTGGTACGAACCAAAACATTGTTGAATGTTTCACTCATGTTGTTCACCAAGGTGTCACATTTAGCTGTTGTAGTGAATTTGGACCTTGACCAATATCTACAACATATGATGTAAACAAATGTTAACAATAAAGAAATACAAAATAAAGAGTTAAGTTATGAAGAGAAACCTTTGAGGAATGGCTATCAAATGCTAGAATGCCTCTTTATTAAGCTCTTTAATGTTTCTCATCTCCATCTCTCATGTTTGTGGGTGTGTGATTGCAAATGTCGTCCACATTAGACGCTTAAGGTTTTTTGCCATGGTATTTCTTCCTAAAGTTGGCATACAAGTGTTGGACACAAAATCTTTAGTCAACTCTAGGAAGTAGTTCTGGTATAGCTAGAAGTAGACCCTGTGGTTTTAAAACAATAAAGAGCGGTTAGCAGCACTTATAATTAATGAATCAATGTACGAAAATACCAAATTATAGATCACTATTACCTTTTGTTGGTCTGACATAAAAGCTATTGATGAACATACTTCAGGAGCACCAAGGTCATCAATCAATAACTTCATAAACTAGGTCTAAGAATCTTTGTTTTCCACTTCAACCACAATATATGCAATAGACAACATTTGATCATTGACATCTCGTCCAACAGCAGTTAACAATTCTCCATCATATATTAAAAATACCTTTAATTGTATATTTCTTTTAAATTTTAGTAAATTAACTAATGTCTTCAATTAATTTAATTAAAAAAAATATTAGTTTTACATACTCAATACTTCAAGTAATAATTAGAACTTTATTTGTAGATATTAATCATTTAACTTATATTATTATTGCATATTCAAATAATACAATAACAAAAAAATCATTTTTTATTTGTTAATTTTTAATTTAAGATAACAAGGTCGAAATGTCAACCTCTCTCACTTGAACGTGTAATATAATTTATTAACAAAACTAAAATTACTTTCTATCTAAAAATTATAACCTACGAGAGTAAAATCACACAATTGTAATGTATGAAAGAAGAAAAGTAATAAAAAAATACACAAAATAATACTTAGAACAAGTGCTCATTTGTAATATTTTAAGTTTTTTACTTTTTAATTTAAAATATTATTATATTATTCAAGTGAGTTGTGTTTTTCCGTTGGAGATGTTGTTAAAATATGTATGGTTGTAGTTTAATCAGAAGTTGTCAAAGCACAACATGAGGTTGAGAAACCTTTAATTAGAACGCATGTACGATGTATTTCAGCCGAAAGCTACGACAAGCCCTGAAACCATGCAAGACCATGAACTAAAACAAGAGTTTTCCCAAAATAACTGAAACCCGCTTCTTTTAAATACCATGCAAGACCCATCGTTGTACCTCAGACCTGCAAGTAAGGCAATAAAACAACACATTTGTCTGTTTCATCAGCACACAAGCGGGTCATAAACAAATCATATTCAACTCATCATGGACATGAAGAAGGTCACTTGCGCCATCCTCATCGCCGCCGCCTCCATGAGCGCAGTAGCGGCTGCCACCGAAGTTCCTGCCCCGGCTCCCGGCCCAGTCAGTGGAGCCACCGTGCCCCTTGTTGGCTCCTTGGTCGGTGCCTCGGTCTTGTCTTTCTTTGCCTTGTTCCACTAAGCCTTATATATGTGGAAAAGAGGGGGCTGCAGGGAATAATTGATGATGAAAATTGATACAAATGAATATGTTTTTGTATTGTTTTGATGATTTGTTAATGAAATATTGATTTGTTTAATAATTTTATCTTGTCTTCTCGTAACAAGTATATCTCATCACCCTCAAAATATAACCACTTTCAATCACTGCTAAAAGAATCTTAGAAAATTAATAGGTTGTTATGTAGGTAATGGAATATCATCTTCTCTAAACAGTGTATTAATTTTGTTCTGAATGAGTGCTCTGTCGTATCAGGAAGAGTGAAATTTAACCTCGTTTTACGTCATCTTATCAGTATCAGATCATGGAAACGGGTATTCTATGTTAGCAACGAGACTTTCTGAAATAAAAAATAATTTTTTTTCAGGAATCATCTTAGATTTCAATTTTTTAAAGTATCAGCAATACACTATTAAAAGTTATTAAAAACTTTACGACTAAATAAATAAAATAACGGAAAATATGTTTTTTATGAATTCAAGTAAATATAATTAAGGTTTAATACATCATTTGATCCCTACTTTTTGGAGTTTGGTTCAAAGTAATCCTACTTTTTAAAAAAGTTTAGTAAGACCTCATATTTTGTTAAAAAATGTTCAATCCGATCTTTTTCGCTCACGCCGTTAAAAACATAATGATCTAAATGCTACTATGGCCAAACCTAAGTGAGTTGTACTTTGATGAATACGTGACACGTTTGAAAAGGTTGCACTGTGTAAATATTTAAAAATAAATAAATGACGTAAGTTAGGTGCAAATCCCAGCAACCACACCATCTACAAATCCTTCAACCTAGTCCAAAATCACTCTCTAATCATGATGGAATGACAACGTCATTGCATTTGCATCAGAGGGCCCCATGCATTCATCACGTCGTCGCAACCACTATCGGACCGAGACCGGTGGGAAACCGCACCAACGTATCCCAGTGGATACTAGAGGGAGTTCAGCGAGACCCGAGGGCGCGGGGGAGCCACTAGCTGGGTATCCTCAACGACGGCGGCAGCGGGGGAGGAAGAACGCGTGGCCTCCGCCGACTTATGTGCAAAATAAGAAGCAACCCTAAGTTACATTTCAAAACAACTCGAGAGAGTGCGCAAGAGAGAAACCACCACTTTTTGTCCTCCACCTTGAGCGTAGTGAGTAATAGGGAGAAGACTGTGAGTACCAAGGAGTTGTGCAGGGGCCCTTGTTGCAGTCACAAGATTTTCTAGGAACCAATGAGCCTTTAAAGAATTCACTGGAAAACCTAGGTGAAGGGAGTTAACTTTTTGATGTATTGATTGAGCATGATGCGTTTCCTTTGAAACTTGTTAATCTTGAGAAACGGTGTGGATAGATAATATACCCAATTGGAAGGTTGTGGGTTGCTAAGGAAAAAAATGGTTTGGGATGTTATTCCCAGAATATGAATGCACGGGTTGAAGGATTAGAATGCATGTGGTTTTGTAGTAAGGGATAAGTGCATATCGTGAATCTTTGGAGGGTAGTCGTGGATTGGCTAGGTTAAGAATGTAAATAAGAGTAGGAAGTGTTAACGTGTTGTATGCGTGAAATATGACAATAGAGTGCATTGGTGATGGATTGTGTTCTCAATAAAGATACCAACATGGGTTTATGGGTATAATAAATTATTATTTTGTAATTGCATGGAATGTTTGATGGGTATTAAATGTATGGAAGTAGTATAAATGTTGAGTAATGTATTGTTATCACATAATGATATGAGTGCATGTTTTCTTTTTGCAAGTGAAGAGTTTCAATGCATGTGGGGGTCACGGTAAGACGAAGAGAAATATTATATTTTCTTCCTGTATAGTGTAGACGTTGGAATCCAGAGAGCTAGAAGGGGTTCTTGATATTGACATTTAATGGTTTTCGTGGTACCTACCTTGGGAGGGAAATCATAATATGGTTAATACCAAGTGCATGAAATTGTTGTTGTTCATGTGCTGCTACGTCCCTTGTTGATAGGTAAAGTACGCAAATGATATTCTAGGGTTGCATGGGTGGATTATAAGAATGGTAAAGGGTTACAGGCTAAGGTTTTCATTGTGCAGATTTTAAATTTTGGGTCTATAAAATAAGTCTAGGGAAGCTAAAGGAGTTTTCTTTGAAGATATAAAGATTGATGGGAGAGGTGCAGAGGTTATCTAATGGTCACGGTTTTGTTGTTAATAAGCAATGATTCTTTGTTTTAGTTATATTGATGTCGTCCTAACAGTGAAATACCTAGTTTTATGGGTTTCAAAAATTATATTATTTTTGAGTTATTATTGAGTGGAATAATATATAAGGTGATATAGGGTGAAATCTGGAGGTGGGTGTATAAAATTGGTGCATTGTGTCGAGAGAAGTCGAGAAACTTGAATACTTGATCATGGAGGGAACATAGTTGTTTTGGAAATATTGGGTTATGTACTTGGTGTATGGTTAGTAGGATAATCTGTAAGAAGTCATGAATATATTGATCTTTATGGTTGATGGTTATGATGGATTATATTTGTTTGATGTTGATATATGGATAGGTTGGGTTGTGTGTGAATGGATGTTGTGTAATGTTATTGAGTGAAAGTGGAGTATTCTCTCTCTACATTTAATTCTTCAAACAATCATTTATATTTCTCTTTCTTCATTTAATTCTTTTAGCCACGTATTCATCAAACTCTACAACTCTTTGGCCATAGTGTCATTTGCACCGTTATGTTTTTAACGGCGTGAGCGAAAAGGACCTGATTGAATATTTTTTAACGAAATATGGGGTCTTACTGAACTTTTTTAAAAATTAGGATCACTTTGAGTCAAACCCTTAAAAGTAGGGGACCAAATGATGTATTAAACCTATAATTAATAAGTAGTCTATTGATAGCAATTTTGTCTCCATTTTTTGTATGTTGTAACAATTTCACTGTCCAAATGCAACAATGCAAGTGTTGACCACCCTTAGATGTTTATAGGTCATGAATAACAAATAAACCAAATAAATAAAACATGAAGATCTGATATTCATGGTTACCTTTTAGTTAGGAAAAGGGGAAGTAAAAAATTTATACAATCAATGACGCATAAACTGCTGGAAAACAAGCACAAATGACTATTAACCTAACTAAAATAATTTAATTCATTTACTATAACCACTTACCACAACCAAGAAAGAAGATATGGCAAGCTATCTTCGTGTCTCCAATCTTCAACCATGCAACAATCTCCAACGGAACAAACTCATGTAACATTTGAATTACACGTTTCTTACAATAATCTATAAACTTATAACCAGAACCTCTCGTAACTAGGTCTGAGGATTAAATTTTTGGGCAGAAATGAGGCTTTTTGCCAGCCATATTGCTGTTTCTCTTGATGATACAGCTTCTTTTCCAAATGGTCTCAGAATCCCAGCAAGCTCTTCAAGTTTATCTTGCTTGAGTAGCTGAGCACATAATTCGAGCAGAGATTCCAGAGCATCAGCTCTTTGTTGGCAGGGACTATCCAACAGATTTGTCTCGTCCCCGACGACTTCTGTTATTACACTCAATGAAACGCCACTTGTCTGATCAACCTCCACCGTGTTATCATCTTTATGCGTGGAGAGAATGTGTCTGTTAGCTGTGTCGTCATCCTTAACTCCACGTGCATCATTACAATCAGATGTCAAGCCGTTCATGTGTGAGCCTTCTGTAAATACATTCAATTGGTTTCCAGATTCGGTATCATGTTCGACCGTAATATGATTCACAGTTAGTGATGGCTTTTCCTCATTGATGGACTTATCTTTATCAGTGCTGCTACTGCCTGCACTGGACATTGTTGATTTACCAGAGATGTCAAGGCTCGAATCTTCCCTTGGTGCTTCAGCATTGTCCAAACCTTCATTGCAAGAACCGTCTTCAACTTCTGGGTTCACTGCATTAATGACATCTTCTAATTTATGAAAATGTTTAGCAGCAAATATCTGTTCCTCATGCAGTGATTCTTGTGAACTCTTTAAACAGATTTCGTTGTTATTCGTTTCCCTTGCAGGTCTACCTTTAAAGTCCTCCTTGCACACACTGCAAATAGTTGATTCAGATGTTGTTGACCCATCTTTTGAGCCGCTAATACTAGTAGAAGATTCCACTATGTAGCTGGTAAGATCAACCATCCTGGTCTCAATATTGTCTTCTGCACTGGTTGAGATGGTAACAGCATCATTAGGAAGATTGCTTACGAGTATATCTCCATTTCCCTCAATTGGATGAATCCGTTCCAAACGATTTACTAAGCTTGCTTCTTTGTCCTTATGGTCCTTGCCACCACTAGATTTATTAGATCTTCTTGTTTTATCCTTTGAATTAACTATGGGATATACTGGAAGAATATTAGAGGATGCATTATGACAACGAAGAACATAAGGTTGTAAAAGCGGATGCCTTAACAATTCAGCCGCCTGTCAATGAAGACAAACATCATTAGAATCCGCAATTCCATCAAAATGAATCAACATAAGATAGGTTCAGTTGAACTCACGGTTGGCCTATGCTCTGGATTTTTTCTAAGCATGCTCTTGATAAGTTGTTTCCTGTCACAAGGAAAAATAATTGAACACCAAAAGCACAGGTTAAAAATATATCATGACAGTAGAGTGACTGGGAATGGTTTGAGGATGTTACTTACAGTGTGGAAGAATAAACAATTGGCAGGGGAGAAATGCAGGATCTGTTTATTTTATTGATAAGTCCAGCCATGTCCTGTTTTATTCATTCAAGCATGTCTTAATTGTTTTGCTAGTTTAAAATATATTGAAGAATAGAGACCATGTTTCCATTGATAAAACTAAATTCCTGCAGAAAGTTCTTACTGGAGCACGAAATGCAGGTTGATGTCCAGCAATCTCAAACATGCAGCAACCTTAACATACAAAGAAATATCATTCTTACACAACGTTAATTATCTATCATGTGACTTTCTCAACTAGAAGAAGGTATCCATGAACCTTACCAAGAGACCACATATCTGATTTATAACCATAAGGTATATCAGCGAGGAGCTCAGGACACATGTAATTTGGAGTTCCAACAACCTACACAGGATATAAGTATGCAAACAAAAAATAGGTATCACTATGTGAATCAAGTTAGGTATCATTTACCTTTATCAATAAAAAGTTCAAAGCAAATACACACACTCACACACACACACACACACACACATATATATATAATATATTCATATATATATATATATATATATATATATATATATATATATATATATATGCAGAAATTTAATCTTTTTTGGCTCAACCAAGCTATTCCCCAACCCGAAGTTATTTCTCCAAAATACTGAGACCCATTTAATATTTTCAGCTGAGATCCGTCAATTACTGGGCATGACAGCCAATTTCCATTGGATAAAATACAGGTAACTTCCTAGAAGGAGGCATTAGATAAAAAAGCTAACACAGCATACATGTACCCTTACCGAGGAAGTAAGGTCTTCTGCATTAAGTCGCTTTGCAAGACCAAAGTCACCTGTACGGATCATGCAATAAACATACTTCTTCAGATAACAGTTTCTGACAGCCAAAAGTTAAGTTTTCAAGGAATAATACTACATACCAAGCCGAATGTTGTTGTCTTTGGTGAGAAATATGTTGGAACACTGAAATTACATGAAGTAGCATTAGTGTAAAAGTTACAACAGATTTCTTTATCAGCATAAGCAAATGAATTTGCAATACCTTAAGATCTCTGTGGATTACACGATTAGAGTGCAAGTAGTCAACAGCTATCAACAACTGAGTCAGCCATTTGCAGACTTTCTGCGGGAAGAATTGACGAGTCAGGGTGGGTAAGGAACAGTCATAAGAGGAATTATCAAGGAAGAGCAGTTAAATGTATTCATTACCTCTTCCGGAAAAAATGACCCTCGAGCTTTCTTTATGTTATCTGCCCTGCTCCACAAAGAATGTAAAATTCCATGATTAGGACTTCACATCACTGTTTGTATTTCTCCTTTGTAGCATGTAAATGCATGCATGTAGACTATGTTGTATGAATACAAGATCCACAGAATCCCAATTATTGTAAATGTATTTCATCTCAAAAATAAGAATGCAGATAGTCAACATATCTGTCTATCAAACTTCTAAACGGAAAGGATACTACGGACACTGCAAAAATTCAACATCAATCAACAAGGACTCCATCCAGATCTCCATAATATGTATTAATTACAAAGCATATTTATGACAGATTTTCAAAAGGAGGTTCCTGTGCCTTTTTCAACACCTTAACCTTTTAGGTCAAGGATAGGTTTTAAAATTCAGTACTTGTCATCCTGTCTTATAATTAAAAACCACTATAACAGTTTGATTACTCCTTAGAGTGAATTCAGCATAAAGTTGTGTAGCTCTGTTTCCAATCCAAGATAGCAGCTTTTATAATGTCCACATTGCAATCCCAGTAGGTCTTCATCTAAAATAATGTGTTATGAGTTATGAGAACCATTCTGTTATCCTTGTTTAATAGATTATACTTTTTGGTTTAACATTTAAAAAGTGTGTATTTAATAAATATTTTCGTTTCTCCTGAGATTATGGGAAAAATAATAAGCCCAGATCCTTAATTTATCCAAGAAAGAACCAGATTTACCAACAGATATTCCTTTACTTACATGTCACCTCCTTCACAATAGCCTGTTATAATGCATATGTGGTCCTCCTACAAAATATAAAATATCAGAAACATGCCTATGAAGTTTGGTTACATCAGAATGAGCTGATATATCTGTAAATATTCAAACTTAGTTTTTCATCTCTATATAAACGTATGACTGAAAAAATTTAAATTAAGAAAAAGAGTAGTCCCTACCTTCTCCACCCAAGCATCTTTGTACTCCACAATGTATGGGTTATTCAGTTTTGCAATCAGGTTCATCTATTTGAGAAAGAGGAACTGAGTCACTTTTATGTTGGTAGAAAGAAAACAATCATTTGAAATCAGCTTCACACAACCTCTTAGGATTGGATTAAAAAGCACGAGATCATCATTAAAATATCCACTTATATCTACATAAAACCAATATTACAATGGCATTTGGCTCAAAAATGAAAATGATATGGCATATGGTGTTCACGGCACTTTGTGAGCATAATAACATTCACAAAACAAACATCATCTTGTCTGTAAGTTTGATCAACCATTAGACAACAATAATGAGTAGCATATATCCTACCAGATTTCAAAAATCAAAATTAACTTAATTTAAGTTTACTAAAGTAATTTTCTTTGTTTTCTCAGTGAAGATTCAATCTCATGATTTAACTAAATATCCAGGCGACACGTTTATTTGCGGTTTGGAAAAGCACAGCCAGCAATGGTATATTCCTAAATCATTATGGGAAGGAAACATAAAATATTGAAAAGGGCAAACAAATAGTTAAGTTGGCCTGATTCATGCAAAGAAAATAAAATAGATTAAAACAAAAGTTAAATAAATAATTGCATTATGGACACCTAGGATTCCTCAGGTGGAAGGATTTGTTACACCAACCTCTTGGTGTGCAGTACGTTTGAACTTCTCTGTCTGTTTGGCCAACCGAATCTTTTTCAGCACATACCTACCGAGGATATGAAATTATGAGACATTATGAGAACGAGTCACAATTGAAGATGAAAAGCTAACCGAACTGAACGAAAAGGCTGGATTTTCATCCAACAATTAAAGACCAACATCCAAAATAGGAAAAACCAAAAACTTTTCAAACTTTCTTGCTATGGTTGTCCATCATTTGACTGAAAAAATCAATATCCAAGATTCAACAGTCCATGATATTCCACGGTTTAGTAGGAAAATTATTGAAGCACAAAAGCTCTAACTGCCATCAAACTTCTCAGGCCTCAACTCCAACAATTAAACACAAAGTCTTTTAAAAAGTTGAATTTTTTCCTCATGGGGCTGTCCATTTTCCAACTGGAAAAATAAATGGATCCTCAAACCGTTTATGTAAGCATAGATGAAGCAGTTAAAGGTGTCATTGGCCTACCTCTTTTTCTCGGACTTGTGAAGAACGAGGAAGGCAGAGCCAAAAGCGCCTCTTCCAATTTGCTCTATCACTTCGTAGTCTTCCATCTTTCTGGACTTGGTATCCCCGTTCTCTGTCTCCATAGAAAATTCCAGAAGGTAGAAGACAAAGGGTGAAGAAGCAGTGAAGTAGCAGATCCTGATTTGCTACTACGAAGTTGGGAAAGAAAAAGAAAGAAAATATTCTTTATGGCAACGTGTGTGTGAGTGTGAATTCTACTACCAAACTTTTCTACCCTTTTTTTCATCCAAGTGCTGTAATTGAAGACACCCCCAATAGGCTGAAGGGCATTAATTGGGAAAAGTAAATGTATCCTTAGAGAATGAATTTTGGGGACTATTCAATAGGTTGTAGCAACCATATGAAGGGGCTTCACATGAAAGATGAGTAAAGCTACATTCCACAATTATGACACTAAACTACCTCCTCAGAAGACAGAATTGGAGAGAGAGAACTCAGGTAAAGTAGAATATATCACCACCAAGAAAATCGAAAGGTTATGAGTTAACTTACCCAAAAGAAAATGTAGAGAGAGAACGGGGACATAGCAACAAGGTCTAGTACAGACTATATATATATATATATATATATATATACCAAGGTCTTAATTTTTTAGTCAAACCCATATTGAGTTTATGAAACTTACCAGAGTCAAAACAGATTTTACCACTAAAAATATGTCTGTCGATTATTTATCAGTAATCAAAAACAAAACTTGAACTTGAACATGTTGCATATATTAACTGTACTGACCTTTGATAAATGTTTTTTAATGTTGACACGAGAGTTGTAGTGGTGAGTGTATCATGGCTACAACCCCACACAATGACTGAAAAGAAAATGGGGGTTGGGGTAAAGGGCATTGGAGGACAGAACTTAAAGGTGGCAGGTGTGCTGTGGAAAACTAAAGAAAAAGGAAAAGTCTTGCTTGCGTTTGCAGACTCATAGGAGATCGTTCAAAACAAGGAATGTTCCTAGCTCGCAGATGTGATGTCACACTCCGTGTACCTTAATAAACAAAAAGATTAAATAAGTTGCAAGTTGTTAATTATTTGAATACAATCTTTATTAAAAGTATTAAAAAGGAATATTTTTGCTCGTGGTTATTAGATAAAGCCATGAGTATTCTTGTATGTTTTTATCTGAAGTTTTTTTATTTAATTTAGAGAATGAAAATCATATCAATTTTGATAAGGAGAATTAAGGTTTACATGTCTTCTTTTTTATGTCATTTTAATATTGTTCAGGATCTTAATCTTATGCTTGAATGAGATTGTTCTGGTTTTTTTCTCGATTCAACACCCTTTAATATCCATCAATTTTTTTATCCATAACAACATCAAAACATAACGAGTCGAGGAATTGCAGTCAAAGTATCATGAGATACAATAACTTCATTTATAGGTGTATGATCTTGCTCCATTCCACATACTGCACTTCGTCACTGCAACACATTCAAAAGTAAATTTCAATGAAATAAACACAAATGCAAAGAGGATGTTCCTTCTTGAAGATTGATTCGCCTAAGATTGTGATCGACGAGGTTGACAAATATGTTCTTATCGTTATTAGTGCACGAAACAAAACAAGAATCAAATTCTTATATAACAAAAACGGGGAAATTCTAGAGTAAAAACTTGAAATTGAGAGAATGTGAAACTTGATTTCGTTCAATTCAATGATGACAGATTTTTTGAGAGAATGAATCCAAATAACAATTCAATAACAAAGCAACAAGTAGCTTGCAAGAATTTATTAGGAGCACCAACATTCCATAAATACATGGAACATATTTTTTATGTGAAAAACTCTTCAAATGTAAGGGTGAAAACAACAATTCATCAATAATAAAATAAATAAGTTCCTTATAATCAATAAAAAAGTATAAAATAGGCTCTAATAAGTAATTATAATCCGTATGAGTACAATATAAAGTGAATAAAGAGGTTTGTAGATTCATTGTAATGGAAGTTTGTTTGACAAAGATTTTAGATAAAAGTATTTTGACAAATAAGTATCACTACTAAAATAGTTAAAAAATGTTTATGTTTGAAAAGAAAGAATATAATATAGAATGGACTTACATTTTACAAAAAAAAATTGTTAGATATTATGAGTTGAAATTTACATATTAATTATACAAAAAAAAAAGCAAAATAATATATAAAAAGAAAAACACAGTCATTATCATAGAACTTTTTATAAGAAATGTTATTTTAATTTCTTATATAAGTTTGGTTATGTCTCGTTAACCTAGATTCAATCGAAAATACATGAATTTATGAACCACTCAAAAACTATTTAAACATAAACAAACTCATCAAAATTGGGCAAAGTGTATAAATACTCTACAAAAAGTAAATAAACTAATAAAAGTTGCGTGGGTTTGTGCTAGTATATAGTGCGCTGGCCAACCACCGTAGCTGGTCCAAAAACATAATTGTGGTTTAATTTAACAACTCCACCTTTTTTAGAGGCCTAGAATTTTTGTGTTGTTTAAAGTTTCACGTAATGATATGATTAGTTTTAAATTAAGTATTAATAGCGAGTGTGTTGATTTATGCAAATATGACAGGTCAGCAACAATTTGTTGCATATTTGCACAACTTAGGTGGAAATCCAGTTTATTTGAGTGAATCTTCCTGCACCTCCCTCACCTCATCCTGCACCTCCAAATTTACCTATTTACCCTTTCTTTAATAAATAAATTAAATTTTTTTAACCCCACAAAAAGTAGCCACTGCACTTTGAAGTGCGTTTTGCATTTTGTAGTCGCACTTTGAAGTGCGGTTATTGATATTCCAGAGCATGGTTTTTTTTTAAGTTAAATTCCTGCAATCTTTTTTCCAATTTTTTACATGTTTTTTGATATTTTTTTTTATGCTTTTGTTATTATGTTATTATTTTTAATTTAAATTTATTGTTTTATGTTATGATTATTTATTTTAAATTTTTTTTTCATGGATTATGCCAACAACACGAAGTGATCAAACCACATATTCAATTAAATTCAAAGAAAGAGTGTTACATATATTATGTTGAATTAAAAAATTATCTATATTAAAAACGCCAATTTTTGCCGCATATCGAAGTCCTACGTTTGTCGCAGATCGAACTGCGGCATGCACCTCCAGCGAGCCGCACATCGAAGTCCGGTTTGCGGCGTGCACCTCCAGCTACGTTTGCCGCAGATCGAACTGCGGCATGCACCTCCAGCGAGCCGCACATCGAAGTCCGGTTCTGTAAGTTTGCCGCACTTCCAAATGCGGCGTGCACCTCCAGCGACTGCGGCTCTGATCCTTGCCGTGCCACTTCCAAATGGTCCTATACTAATCATCATATTATTTAATTGATTTAATTTTTTATATTATCGTATTAATGAAATCAATTATATACTTGATATAAATCTAAGCAATTCTTCTTCATCTTGTTTCCTTCTTCTGTCCCCATTTGAAATGAATGCAGCATGATGGTGACCTCGAGAGAGTTTGACGGTGGAAGGAGAAAAGATATATAATATAAATTTAGAGAGTGAAGTAGTTATTGTGCAATGGTAGGTGTTAGATACAGTGCTCCCAGGTGGCAAGTGTTTAGTAACCGCACTTCAAAGTGCGGCTATAAAATGCAAAACGCACTTCGAAGTGTGGTGGTTACTTTTTGGGTTAAAAAAAATTAATTTATTTATTAAAAAAAGGGTAAATAAGTAAATTTGGGGGTGCAGGCTGAGGTGAGAGAGGTGCAGGAAGATTCACTCAGTTTATTTAGCTCTAAGAAATGTACTTAAGAACTAACAAAAAAGTTTCAACTGCTAATTTGGTGATCATGGTGTCAGATCAAAACCTAATTAGTTTGTTTAACAAAGCCGTAAGAGATGAAGGGGCAATGTCATTATTATAGTAGACCATAGACGGCCTGCCACACGATATAGGTTTTACAACATATTATCACAAACAAGAAAGTCAAGTCAATAATAGTAATAATAATAATAGAACCAACGTCAATCGAAAACAAAACCGCACTGATGAAGCTGACGCAAAGAATTGTAATTTAAAACTCTATTAAGATTATGAAATGCTCTAAACTGAAGCACTAATTTTGATTAAAGAATGAAGGTATATGTTTTGAAAAAATACATTGTTAGTGTTTAACAGAATGCCCAGGAGAGAAATTGTCATTATCATTGAAGAGAATAGATTGATGCAAAGCGGAAGCAATACTGTGACATGTTTGACGATTCCCGTTATAAACAGGTTGTGTTGTGCTTTCCCAACTATGCATAGAGAAAATGTAATGCTGAGAATCTCAATTCCTCCTAATTGTCCTATTGGGCCTAAAAGATTGGGCTTCATTCATGTCCATATCACATTCGCTACCATTTACAATCAATTTACAGAAATCATTTAGTGGAAACTCAATTTTAAGTATATCAACCTTGGTACTAGATAAACAGCAAACACACCTATGAAGAACTGGTAGGATACCAATCACTTG
Source organism: Vigna umbellata (assembly GCF_029865625.1). Classification (NCBI taxonomy): domain Eukaryota; kingdom Viridiplantae; phylum Streptophyta; class Magnoliopsida; order Fabales; family Fabaceae; genus Vigna; species Vigna umbellata. The sequence continues at coordinate 23,157,751 of NC_142169.1, forward strand.
CCGTAGCAGCAAAGTAATAAAATGGTCCCATCTCAGTTTTGAAAATAAACAAATAACATCAACTTACAAATTGAAAACAACACCCCTTTAGGTCTGCTAAATACACCAACGCTTGAAAACTAAAAGACAGGAGGCAACGTCATGTCACAAACAAATTTACTATACAGTATACACCTACTTATATTATTTTTAATTTCGCTTGGATTGTTTTGACTTTTTGGAGGATCTACCAGTCTCTAGCTTTCGCCGTGTAGCTTCAAACTCCTCTTCAGAGGGTTCCGGCATATCACCTCCACCATATTTTGAAACTAGAGATGAGAACATTGAATCAAACTGGCCTTTCCTCTCATTTCGGCGTTGTGCTATCATTGCATACAGATCTGTTTCTGACTGCTTATTAGACCTGTAGAAAACAACGGATCATTCTTAAACTAGAGCATAGATAGCACTGGTAATGTAAACACCTGCTTGATCAACTTACTTTTCCCTCCTCAAAGGATTTGGAGGCGGTTTGGTTTCAGATACTTCCTTAGCCCATTTCTGGTAGGCTTTTGTTGCCTTTAATTCTCCTGCAGAATATGATGAAGAGAAAATAAATAATCATCTAGGAAATACTTAAACAACCCGTAATGGATGGACTGTCATGACATCGCATGTTAGTATACTGATTCACCGAGCTAATGCTTAAAAGTTAAAAGTGAAGTAAGTTCATCTTATTGGCTTGCATTGCAAATCTAACAATCAAAATACACTTTTTTCCTGCAGATAAACTTAAAGTCTACAGAAAATGTCCACCTAATATCCTAGTTAACAAAATATAGTCAATATCCTTACCAGCAGCTATAGCCTCATCTAGAATATCCTTGAATCGGTGTGAATCAAATTTAGGATCTGAACAAAGCATTGAACAAAAAAGCCTGCAACGGGAGTTAACTCTTGATATCAAACTCAACCTTTTCAAATATGGCTAATGTGCATCACAAATTTGCAATGCTTTCTTACCTATTCATGTTACCCTTGCACTTCTTGTACAAATCCATCAAATCATTTTTTTCAGAGTCAGATCCCTTGTAGTTTGTTTCGAACTCCTCAATATCAGCTTCCGTGACCTATATAGCACATTTTTAAGTACCACATCGATAAACGCTAATATCCTTTCAAAAAGTTGAACATACATACACCACAATGCATCAGAAAACAGAACATCGTAATAAAACAAATACCTTCTTGTACATTGTTCTGAAGAACTCTTGAAGATTTTGAACAACATCTCCAGCAAGGTCCTGATACAAAAAAAAAACTTGTGGCTGAAGTATCCTGAATGCTACTCTCTGATGATAGTTAATGGAATATAAGGATTTCAGCTCTAATTCTTCCAATTCCTAAATTCTATACCCACTTTGCACCCATCTCAATCTCTAGGTCAGTTTCTTTCTCTTTCTTCTTTATATCTCTCATACCTCCAAGATGCATATTTTGTAATTGGGTAAATTCAGCTCCCAGAGAACTGAAAACCAACCTAAACACTCATTTGACTCTTTTAACATCTCTATATTTTCATTTCCTATCAGATCATCATTAACCACCAACAGCACAAGAAATTTAAAAGTTAGGCTGAAACAAATCAGAGTCTAACTCACATCATCGTCAACACATCCGGTCTGATCATATAGTGTCCTCTTCTCTTCATCCCCAAGAATCGATATCACCTTTTGCAGTTGTTGGAATTTCTCTTTAGCTTCCTGCAACAATAACAACATAAGAAATTACTGTCAACCCCTAAAATCAATCTACTGAACAAAATAAAAAAAAAACATGACAATTGGTATATTGAGCTTAAAGAATGACCTCATCACCAGGGTTCTTATCAGGATGAAGCCTCAACGCCAACTTGTAGTAAGCCTTCTTTATTTCCTGCTGAGAAGCAGTTCTCTCCACGCCAATAACCTGCAACCAACAATTCAAATCAAATGCTAACAACGAGTCACATATCACTGACAGTAGCAACATAGAATATTAGTTGGAAGAGTTAAATGTTCCATGATCAAAGATAATAGTGAATTTAGGTACCTGGTAGAGGCTGGTTTCATCTCCCTGCCCTTTCATTTCCTCGTCGTCAGAAACCCTAGCTTTTTTCTTCTGCACCATTTTCTTTATGTACAAACAAAGTGGTTATTCCAATCCTCCTTTAGCGGGTTTATCAAAACTTGCAGTTTATGTTAAACTGAAATTATTATTTTTAAAAAATGAAAAATGAAAGTAAGGCTGTTCCCGCCAAATGATTACTCCTCTTCCCGCCTTAATATTTCACAGATGCCAAGACAAACATAAATCCCAATTATCCAAATTTAACATATGTAAAACAACAAACTCAAACAATGAAAACACATTAATGGAATTGCCCATTATCCAAATTCAAAAGGCATTTCTCTACAGTATTATACAAGTTAACACATCCATCACCAACAAAACAAGAAATAACACTTCTAAACAAAAAGAAATTGCAATTGAATATTAAATTTTAATTTTCTTAATAAATGGAAATTATATTTTAAAACTTTGGAATTTATGTGTAAAATATTCTATAATATAAAATAAAAAAGATAGAATCATTTGAAACCTTTTTCTACCTATCTTTTAGAAGAATGAATAGATCAGAGTTACTTTCTTCACCAACACACAATGTTCGCTAGACCTCCTCATTCTTTTGTTGCCTTTGAATAATATATAATTTCTGTTTTTATTTTTTTACCCAACAACCAACCACTTCATTAATGGTCCCACCACTGTATTAATGCACCTCCACAACAGTCCATTGTATCAAGCAAGCCCAAATCATTGTATGACTACAGCATACCGGGCTTTTTTTGGTTAGGGTACATCCAAGTGAGGCCGATTCTCCTTCCACCCCCATTTGTTTCTTCATGCACCCCCATATCCTTGTTGAAATGACCTCATTGCCTTTGAGGGAAATTTTAATAAAAAAGCCTAAAATAAATGACTTCATCTTCTACTTCTTCTCCGCATGTTCTCTGCACAACGCAGCTGCTCACACAATCCATCCTCTACACCTTCATTTCCTTCAATGTTGAAATGCTTTTGAAGATAAAATAACTTTTGTTTCCCGGAGATGGTGTTTCCCAGCAAAATCAATATTTGTTTTCTTTTCTTAGTGCTGCAATCCTTAAACCCTTAATTCCATTGTTCTTTCTCTGCCACTAAAAGATTCCCATGATTTAAAAGATTCACCATCCTCAATGACTAAGTTTCTAAATGCCTTGTTTTTGCCTCCCCGATTTGGTATTGCTGAAGAAGATTTTTTCCCCAAACAGAAGCACCTCTCTTGCTCAACGACCCTCTTGTACTACCCCTGGAGGCTGGACGAGGATGCAGGTGGTGGTGCAACACGTCCCCATCCACAATGTTATTGTCATCTAGGAAGAGATGAATACGTCCGCATCAAGAAACTCATGAACCAAACCAACGTAACGGTGGACATGGGTCGAAGAAACTCTTCTTGGAGCTCACCAGTCTTGTCCTACACCTCTTAATTTTTGTATTATTTCAACTATGTCCTTGTTATCCTTTCAGAACATATACAATATTTTGTCTGTTTTTATTTGGATACGGATTGTACACTTGTCCGCATTTGGAAGTGTAGCTGCAATTTGAAATAGTCTAAATGTGGTTGGAGGTGCCATAAATCATGTGGTGAAGTTTTTTCAATCTACATTTATTACATTTAATTGTTTTTAAATTTTATTTGCTTTGTACTTGAAAGTGCGGTGAAAGTTTTTTTCTTCTACATTTATTATATTTAATTGCTTTTGAATTTTATTTGCTTTTTATATTTTTTTAATAGTTTATTTAAATATTAAACATTTTGTGGTTAATATTTTGTAATTTATATTTTATTTTTGTATTTCATATTCATTTAAAATTTATTTTTAATATAATTATTTATTTTGATTTTTGAAAATTTAATTTATTTTTTAAAGTTTTTGAATCTATAATTATTTATTAATATTTTATTTTTTAATATGAATTATTATTTAGTTATTTGTTGTATATTTTTTGTTTTTATTTATTTATTAATTTAAATTTAATTTGTTGTATTTTTGTGGTTCTTTTAAACTTTTTATATTGAATTGTTAACATTTTTTTAATTTTTAATTTTTATTATATTTGATATTTATTTAATATTTCTTATAATATAATTAATTTGAAATTTATATTTGTTTGTTAATATGTAATGTTTTTGAAATTATCTATTTGTTTAAAAGATATTTATTATGCGTAAATTTTAATTTTTAAACTAATATAAAAAACAAAACCAAATCAAATTCAAAAAATAGTGAATCAAAACAAAAAGAAAGACAATAAAACATATTTCCAGTTACGGCCAAATGAGTCGCCATTCCAAATGCGGCTACCGCAATTCCAACTGCGATGTCGTATGAACCGTGCTTCCAAAATTTCGACGCGATATGAACCGCACTTCTAACTGTAATTATGGTGGACGTTCAACCCAATTTTCAAGTGCGACAACCTTTGTAACAGCTCTTTCGTCGGCGTGTTCTCAATCAATACGTCTCGACTCGACCTTCGTCTCATCCAACCTAGAAATGCATCCAATCCATACTTTCGTCCCATCCAACCCATAAATGCATCAATCTAACACCGGCGTCCTCTCAACCACTATGGTTAAGGTATCGACTTTCATCCCATCCAACCCAGAAATGCATTCCAGCACATACAAACAACACATACAAATACCACATACAAACAACAGTCTAAAGATTCTCTGTGATTATGTGGTTCTAACATAAAAGAATTGGAAAATGCAGGGTGAGACTGGTAAGGTAGTTAGAATAATAAAAAAATTGAAAGATGTAAGACGAGACTGATAAGGTACAGGCAGGGAGATGTTGATTAAGGGTGGATGTTGGTTTTTTGGGATCCAGAACACTAAATAAGAAAAATATAAAAAATATATATTTTTGGGATTGAATATTTTATTAACCATTTTCAGATTTGAAAATAGTTTTTTTAAACATTCAATTCAGAATAAAAAATATTTTTTATATTATATATTTTGAAAGGTATTTTCAAATTTAAAAATATATTTTGAAATGTTCAATTCAAAATTTAATTTTTTGCTTTATGGGTGTTTTGAAAGGTAATTATGGTGGAGATCGAAAGCGGAACTGAAAGTGGAGAAAAAAATGGAAGAGATGGTGAATAGTCGTTACGAATATTATGGGGGTGCGTGAAGAAAAAAAGAGGTGCTGGAAAAAAAAACACAGCCTCTGGTGTACATGTTTGATACTCTATTTCAAGAAAGCTCATTTTTTGTTGGCTTGACAGTACATGTTTTTTCATAAACAATTTCTCATTATGTTTGTAGTAAATGGAATTTGAAGTGAATTTGATTTCAATTTCTCAAATTTAAAATAAATTATAATGGTTTTAAACTTAAAAAAAGTAAAAAATTAGTTTCTCTAATTCATTTGGTATACTTTTACTATTTGGCTTTCTATTATATTATTTGGTTTAATTAGTAATTTAGTTTGTTTTGACTTTAATATTTATTTTTTATTTAAGTAGATTTTATTTTTGAAAAATGATTCAATATGATATCTTCAATTAAACTATTGTTAACATAATTAGAAACTGTCGTGTGTAAAAATATAAATTTGATGTTAAAATTTGAATCTAATTTTCACATATAACACCTTTTAAATAAAAAATGTCTAAATGTTAAAATGTGTACATTCAAAAAAGAAATCACATTTAATATTTCTTACAAAAATAGATATTCAATTGATTTTTTTTAAAAAAAATAAGAATTTAATTGAGTAAAAAAATATAAAATTAAAAAAATAAAAAAATTTAAATATAAAAACTCAATTACTAATTAAATTAAATTAAGTCATATTATTTTATCAAAGTAACTTAAGTGGAAAATTTTAAATAAAATTAATGGATAGGGCTCCATTTATTTAATATATCATGTTGGGTGTGTTAATTAAGGATGCTAATGAAATCGGATAAGATGGTGACAAGTTTAGCTCTACTCATTCTGGATTTTACTGTAAAAGAACATCTTTTATTTTCCTCTTTGATAATATGTTATATTCCAATGACAGAGGCATATCGTCCACTCTCAAACTCATTCATAAAATTATTGTGTGAAACAAAACATTTTCAGATGAATTAAACGCTGACAATGCAGAATTTTCTACAAAGAAATATTTTTTAACAATTTTTTTTGACAACTATGTGAATAAAATAGCGATACATTATCTTCTGTTATTAAAAAATTATTAAAATATTTCCAATCACAGAGATTCACGGGTGTTACTGATGTTCCATGCCTATTTACCTACACCTACTCTCGTAGCTCAGGAATCAAAAAATGTCTGCAAAAACAACTATGGTTCTTTCTGTATCCTTTATGTGCTCAACAGATACGTGTAACTAACCAAATACGAAACAAGACAAAGCTTTTGAACCTGCACAAATTAAAAAACATCTTGCTTTTGAACTTTTCTTTCTCTAAACTAAACATAACTTCTCAAACCAACGGTTAATATGTATTTTATCGCATCATATAATTTATTTATTACATGTTTGTCATAATATTGTGTAATTTTGTTAGAAAATTTAAGTTTAAGTCTAAGTATCAGTAAAAAATAAAGAAAAGAGGATGTACCTAAGGTATATGTAGCCCTATCCATAACATAACATTGATGTAAACATGGACAACAAAATGAAAGAAGGGTCCCCACAGTAAGGCTCGTATTGGTACTATGAGAGGCTAACTTATGGAATGCTTATTATTATTCCCATGGCTTTCTTCAATGCAATAAGTGCAATTTGATAACAACATTGCCTTTCCCTCACAGCCACCATTTTCTGTCTCCTTTCTTTATCAAAAGAAAACCTTCAATACCTCACTGATTTCTTAGCTGTGATATGTGATTTGGGGTCAGGGAATATTGCAAACAAAGAGGAGGGAAACACACAAAAACTCATGCTCATCTTTCTTCTAAATCAACATCTATCAAATCTCAACTTCACACAGGTATATGGCAGTACTATTCAAAGAAAAAAAATCGATTTTTTTTAAAGATTGTAAAATGAAAGTTTAAGAAATACTTAACAATGAAAAAATTAGGTAGATTAAGTTTGATGTATTAGGAAGTAATAGAAAAAATATTACATTTTGAAATATAACTATACAAAAGATCTCATGCATTATTTTATATTTTTTCTTACTAATTACCCAATTACTCTTTCATATTTATTACCTGATAAGTTGATGCTTGCTTCATATATAGTATGGGAATATTTCTTGATATTTTCAAGGGGGACAAATTGAGATATATGTCAAAAGAAAACATTAAAAATGACATTAACAATACTTTTTTATCAGTTAACTAGGAAACTTACATGGAATTAGCCTCGTACTTTTACTGATAAAAGATGGCATCAATGGAAATCATGATTCCAAAGGGCACGCACAGTTTTGATGCCTTTGACTGCTATGATCGATTTGCCAAGCTAATAGTCCTTGGTGATTTCACACCTAAACAATTATTCTTTGCAACCACTTTTTCAATTATTTGTTCCAACAATCTTCATTAGTACTACAATATACTATATTATATTATTATATCATTGACTTTATTAGTAGGTAATCAAACATGATGATTGTGCGTAAGGTGAATTGCAAGAGAAAAACGGTAGAGTCTTAGTTTCTTGGTTTTCTTTCATGACCCTGATTAAAACTGACATTGTAGTTGGAGATTAATTATTATTATTTTTTAATTTTGGTTTGGTCCTGAGTGATTGATGATAACATAGGTTTTGGTACCATGCAGAGAAAAGTCAAAGGAATTGATTGGTACGATGCAAAAATTGTTTAACCTCTGTGTTTGTCTTTTAGCTTGTGTCTTTTATTCTTTCTTCTTACTAATAATTTTTGTGAGGATGCGCTACAGTGGAAAGAATCTAAAACCATAGGGTTTGTTTCTGATGCAGGGGCTCTTCACTTTTTTTAGTTGTAATTGTGTTTTGGCCCTAGGAGCTTCTCACTTTCTCTTTGGATTTTTCTTTGCATTTTCATCCTTCTTCCATGTTACTGCAGCATTCAGCAAATTTCGTTATCATGGTTCAGAGACTTAGACAGAAGAAGCTCACTCAAATAATGGTACTGCTATCATGCTATGTCTTAAACAAAATTTAAGTCAATGGAAAAATCACTTCTAAAATCATGATTGCAGAAAACAAAAAGAAGATACAATTATTTTAATTAGGAAAAAAATATTTTACACTGAAAAAAAAAATACATATATGTTTCAAGCCTTAAACCTGTAATATATATATATATATATATATATATATATATATATATATATATATATATATATATATATATATATTCTCAAGATCTTGGAAAAAAAAAAGTGCATTGTAACTCTAACCCATCCGAAAAAGGAGTCACTGCAAGATAACAAAGATCAAAGTGAAAGCGACTCAAAAGAGTCTATTCCTCTCGTTCGTTGATAAAATATTAAAAAGAAAAGTGCACACAAATAATAACAATTGTTTGATGGAATCAAATAAATAAAAATACCTTTTAAAATGGCGAGATTTATCATTGTTATTTAATATTTATATATATTATTTTATTTTTTTACTTCAGTTCATTCATCTTTTCTTTTTTATTTTCATCCAATTTTATTTTGATAATAGGATTTATTTAGTTGGATTAACTTATTAGGAAAAGAGAAATAAAAAGAAACAGTGAGAGCATGTGTTTTTATCGAATTTTTAACTTGAACGACTCGATGTTGCTTGAGTAGAAATATTCTTAGCTCAGGCGAATAATTATCACTTAGATGCAAAGTAAAAAAAAAAAAAAAAAAAAAAAAAAAAAAAAAAAGAGTATAAATTAGTTTCAATCTCATTTTTACTTGAGCTAGAGAGTCCCTAATTGAACGAAAATCTTTTCTAACGAAGGTAATTGGTTCAACTTGATTTTCGCTTGAGCGAGAACAATTATTTCATAACTGAGTTGAATTTGATTATTTATTATTTTTCATGATTTAAAATATTAATAAAAAAATAGTATAGAACAACAATCTCATTGTTATTATTTGTAAGCTAGGTTTAAGGTCCTTGATATTTTAATATGAAATTTTAAAGTAACTAAGAAATAAAATTTATAGATAAAAGTTATACATTTATTCCTTAGTTCATTCTAAAATTTTCAATTTAGAAAATCATTTTCTCTTTGCATTCTTTCTTACTCTAAAATAGATTTTGATGGTATAAGCTCTAAAAATTTAAGGTTTGAGGAACAAATTGATTTGGAAAGATCAAAACTTAATTTTGATATGTTTTAAATTGTTTATTCTTCAATTTTTAAATGGGTTGGTTAAGACACGACACTAATAATGTAGGAGGATTGATCTCCTGAATTTGAATATATAGATATGTTTATGATTATGACTTGAATTTGAATAAAATAGAATAATTTTGAAATGTGAATGCATTGAAACTTTCTTGAGTAATAGAATTGCTTCTAGGCCAAAAATCTTTGGAGTGATATGATGCTATGTTCAAGCAAGACTCAAGAGGTATGCATTAATTACATTAATAGATTTACATTGGTAAATCCTTGGTTCTTATGACTTAAGGTTGATTCTAAATGCTTATGTGAGGCATTATACATATGTCTTAAACTTGTGGCAATTTGTGACACGTGGCCTAGGAATAATGCTTTGGATGGATGTCCAAGCATCTTATGGTGACGAAGATTTTTTCTAAGAATTCATTGGACTATTTCCAACAAGGATTGCCAATCAAGTGTTGGTTATGATAAATATCAAGTAGTAGGGTGGTCGCCAAAGCAAAAAAAATCTTGTGAGGGATGTGTTTTTTAGTTTCCTTTTACTCAAGCAACAAGAATATACCATTCAAGCAAAATGGATGTTACCTTATCTAGGTTGAAGAGGTTGCTCATGTGATAATATGTTGGAATATAAAGAAAATGTCGTAATTTAAGTAGGTGCTTTTATATGTGCTCTGATGGTATAATGTATAAAAGATGAGATTAATTATATATGTTAAGGTATATGATTATTGCTGAGATGCATGACATGTGTGTCATCTTTAATGTTGTGTTCGTATGCATAGATAATACTATTTAATGGTATTTGTGAATATGAAATTACGAAATATGCTATGTTCGTTTTTATTGATTTACAAGAATTGCAGAATGACGATTTAGAGAATTATTGAAAATTTCAATCTTCTAATTTTGTACAGATTTGAAACTAGTTAGGATGTAATGTCTAGTTTACCCTTATATAATGAAGTAAACAAGAATTGAATAAATAGCCTTGTTGCATAAAAGTGTAAAGAAATCTAATAAAATGGTTATAGGTAAAAAAAGTTTTCTTTTGAAATCTTAATTTAGGTAGCCATTTAAATATTTATCTCTGTGCAATTTTTTTCTTTTAAAATGTCTTAGTTTAATTTTTTTTTTGTGATAATTCTTGTCATGTTATTTTAAATGTTTTTGAATTTCAAGTTTTATTAAACAATGTAGTAAATTTCATAAAATTAATACAAACGTGTATGTTATATAACGGTGGTTTGCGTGGATGAAGTTTAAAAAAAATAATTTCACTTTACTTAATTTTTTTATTTTTGTATTATTATTTTTTTGTTTTTTAATACTTAAAAAATTCATTTTATAAATAATAAATATAATTTTATATTAATTTTATTACTAAAGACATTTTGGTAATCTTTAATTTCTATCCATTAAATCATTTTTTATCTATTACATCGGCTAAATCTTACACTAATTTTCACAAACTTTACTTTCAAATTCACTCTCACTCATCTCTTAAATTCATCCATCACTCTCTTCCAAATCAATCTCCTAAAATCAACATACGCTATGGTTGTGTTCACATGAACCGATTATATTGTTAAAAGGAAATGCGAGCACTGATCTACAGGTTAAAACATGTTCATTTGAAGAGAAACGCGAATAACGATTTAAGTAGATTTGCGAGATACCTTACTTTTTTATCACTCGTCATTCTGCTCAAATTTGGAGTGATTATATTTAAAAAGGTATTGGATTCCAATATTTTGATCATCGATTCCACTTAATAATAAATAAAGACCAAAATAGAATCTGATTTATGATTGTTACGATCAGTTTGATGGTGAAATTGAAGATGAAGATGAGAGTGGTTGAAAATGAAGACAAAATTGAAGAAGAAGAACACAAAGAATGTATTCGGTTCTTCATATGATCGTATTTGATTCTACGTAAATTGTATTCGGTTCCAACTTTACTCATATATGCAAAGAGGTTTGTATTTGATTCTCCATATGATGTATTCGGTTCCTTCCCTTAATATATTCGGTTCCCTTGCTTTGATTTGGTTCTCTCGAAGCTTGGTGCTTGGTGTTGAACGCTGAACGCGCCATGATCCGCGACAAAGGTGGAGGATGCAGAGTGATTTTCATTTCTTTTTAATCTATCCTGAACCAATAATGTAATGAACTCTTATTGTATGAATTTTTATCCTACTCTAATTTGTCCCATTAAAATATGTAGATAATAAGTATACAAATATAAGTTTAATAAAACACTACAATTTCCTCAGCCATCCTTGCTTGCGTATGTTCTGAAGTAATTCTGAACCTGTCTGGAATGGATGCCACTGATTACATTTATGATAGGTTACCCTTTTGTGGTATTATTATGATTATTTTTAGTTATAAATAATCCAGGTAATGCTAAATATATAATATGATTTCTGAATCTGAAGAATCTTGCTACTTGCTAAGTGAAATTAGAAATAGTTAAAGGAGTAATTTAATAAATAGTACTTTTTTCTACTGATTGTTAGTTTATAAAGTGGTTATTAAGTTCTTTGTTAATTAGTTACTTTTATCTCATGTTTTGACACCTTAGACAACATGTTAGTCATGGTGGTAGAGGATTCATCAACAAGATATGTGATTTAATCAATATTAAAATTTTCATTTAATCCATCAAGGAAACTCGTCACACAATGTTACTCTTTCTAAAGTTAACATGTAAAGAGCTACAATGATTAAATTCTTCCCAAAAAAACCTTTAGCCCATTAAAGAATATTGTTTTGTTTAATCAAATATAATTTCAGTTGGGTCTCAAATTCTAACCATGGTTAATTATTTGTTTCTTAAAAAAATATTAAATTTCATTTCAATAACAAATAAAATCATACCATTTGGTGGTAGATTATTTTATTAAATTATAATTTTTTTACATTTTTAAAATTTACTTTAATAATTAATTTAAATTTTTTACTTTTTATTACTATTTTTACAATTAAATACAACATTAATAATTATCATTTTATATTATTTTAATAACTAAAAACATTTTAGTAATCTTTAACTTTTATTCATTAAACAAATTTTTTTTTTATCCATGATATCAATCAAATTCCATATTAATTTTTACAAGCTTTATTTTCAAATCCTCTCTTATTTATCTTTAAATTCACTCAAATAAATAATAAAAAAATTTACTCACAACTTTTCTCAAATTCATCTGACTCTCTCTCAAATGATGTGTTGGAAGTAAACAGAGCCTAAGTAGCCTGTATGGATGGTGGATCATAATTTGATTGGTTATATACACGTATATGTGTCTATACGTGTGTGTGTGTGGACTTGTGTGATTTTACCTATTTGGATATTAGTAGTTAAGAGTTTCATCAAGATAATCAATTGCATATTTTTGAGCAGTGATGCATAATTTTACTAATTTAATAAAAGTGAAGATGACTTTAAGATTAAATAGTAAAAAAAGAAAAGAAACGGTGGTCAATTAGAGTAGGAAGTGTGAGGGCATATTTTGCGTAATTTATTTTCTGCGAAGATAAATAAATTGAAATGTCAGAAGCTTTGGTGAGTGTTGAATTGAGAAAGATAGAAATGAGAGAGAAAGTTAAGAATCTTTTGATATGTTTCGGAACTTTTTGGATTTCGTCCACTTTGTCAGAGAAAGCCCACATTTTATGATTCTCTTTCTCCTTCTCAAAATATAACGGAGGGCATCTCAACTTCTCTAATTCTTAAACTTTTGCTTCGGAAGCATATCATCTTTTCTTTAAAAATATTGCAAGTTTTAACATTTGCATCAGATGTTATAACAATGGCAAAAAGTCCAATCATAACTTTCGTGTCCTTGAAAGTGATACCATAAACTATATTTTGAAAGACAATATCTTAAATATTTTGATACACAATATCTTAAGGTCACTTTAGTTTACTAAACTCTTTTTTCTACAATCCTTTGCTTCACTTGTATTGTAATCTTTATATTTTAAGTTTATGATTTCTTTTTCTTATATTCTTTTTACTCAGTTCAATTTTTATATTTTTTAAGATGATATCCTTTGTTAATAATGTTAAATTAATTAATGACAAAGCGAAACTTAATACATAATTAAAATTTACAAATCATGCACTCAAAACAATTCATAAATAATAATCAATTTTAGTAATTAATAATTAAGAATAATTAATTACTATTATAGCCAATTTGGCTAGTGACAATTATTATTAAAATGAAAAAAAATACTTTTTAATTCTTCTATTAATCTTTTAAAATTTAAAAGTATGTAGTTTTAATATTTAAATTAAATGTTTAATGAAGATCTTTTACTGTTATAAATTTAGAACAAGACTGAATTTACATATTGTATAAAATCTGATAATTAACTTATATCTAGAGCGATACAAACAGAATTTCTGAAAAAGTAGAATAACCAAAGCATATTTAATCGTATTAAAAACGTTTATTCATATAAACTGTTTGCACTTTTTATAATTTTTTATATATGGTTTGATAAAACTTTCTCAAAGTAAGTTTTTTTAATCTTTTTTATATATAACAGAGATTTATTGTTCAAAAGAAATTTGTTATGTATGGAAAATAGTTCTAAGGAAAAATGAGCTATAGTGTAAAACAATTTCGCACCATTTTTCAATTAAAAATCACAATTCATAATAAACTTCATTCAAGTTTAAAAGAGTACAATTTTATTTTACTGTCCTAGATAAAATTTTATATTGGTGGAGCTAGATTCATAATGAATCATGTTGTCCTCCACCGCTACAATAAATTGTGTAGCAGAGGATCTACCGGTTCATGTCCCATACTCTTATTTATTTCCTCAAATACCCTTTTGCCTTTTTTTGTCTCATGCATATAAATAATTGTGATTATTTACATTGATCAAGAACAAAATGTACTTTTATTTTTTGAAATAAGATAATGGGTGGTCTAACTAAATTAATCAAAGAAAATAAAATATTGCATATGTTTTGTAGAAGCAGTATTATTATATATTACTATAAAGTTAATATCCCAACTTATCTTCACCTTTGTCACTCTTTCATGTAATTCCAAATCATTCTGATAAAACGTGCCATGGGGACCTATGTCTCTTATCAACAACACCCTCACTCACGAGAACACTTTCTTCCTAATTTTAAAAATATTAAAATTTTGGTACCCAATAAAACAAAATTCTTATAATAAATACCTAATAAAAAACTCAAAATTATTATAAAAATTTAAAATTAATTAAATTACATTAATTTTTAAAGTTGAATATATTTTAGGGAAAATGATACTTGAACAACCATTTTTGACAACATTTAGACACGCGCACACGTGTCAAAATCTGAGTGGTCCATTTTCATTTAATTTTTCCAACTGGACCACTCAGATTTTGACACGTGTGCGCGTGTCTAAATGTTGTCAAAAATGGTTGTTCAAGTGTCATTTTCCTATATTTTAGTCTCTAAAAAAAATTGTTTATTACGTTTAAAAGTTTGATATATTTTTATTTTTCAATTTATAAAATGAACTAAAATAGTTTTCTTAATTTAAATATATTAATTTTTTTATGTGTTAAACTATTTTAAAAACAAATATTTAAATTATATTGACTCACTATCAAATTATGTAAACAACACCAACATTAATTAAAAAATTCTTTTAATAAGTAGAAAAATTAACATAACTGATACATTAACCCAAAATATTTTGGGTATATAAAAGAATTAACATAGTTGAATTAAAAAAAAATATTTATTATTTTTTAAATTGAAAAATAAAATTATGTTAAAATTGCAAGATAAATTTTAATTTTATATTAAAATTTAAAAATAAAAAATATATTTAATTATGTTTTTAACATTAAAAATATTATTGTATTAGATTAGTAATAGAAGTTATTTTCCCGAGGAGAAGATGCCAAGTTTAATGAAAAGTTTTGTTTGGTTATTGGGCATAATCAAAGCTGTCTGACTTCTGAGTTCTGACGGTCAATTGGGGACCCCACTGCGAAACACAAATGGACAATGTGGCCACGTGACCCAGTGACCTAGCCAAAACGTCTTCAATGTAATGAGGTACAACATAACATGCATTCAATTCGTTTCCCCTCGAAGGTAATATTAACAACAATACTAAATAAAATAGATAAATGTTTGGTTTGGGTGTTCCAAGGTCAAATCCTACATTACTGTTCGCTTCTTTGGATTCGATTTCAAACGTTGAAAAAACTCACCTCTTTCCCTTCTTGGGGTGAAAAGTTCCGCGACATTAGTGACTGAATGCTTTATAACAGTGACAACTATTTTCAGACAATGCCTTCTAACTTCTCACCTGACATTGTTTCCTCTGTTTCGGAGAAATTTACTACTACTGGTAACAACAAATAAATACACTAATAAGTGAAACAGAGCAGACGGGTAAGAGAGACTATGCTAGGTTCCTAGGGTGGATATAAAGTTCAAATTAACTTTAGTATATATCATTATTATAATATTTTATAATGTTAAGTTCAGATACATGTTCTTATTTTTTAAAGGAAGTGTCTGGGACAAATAAAAGAATGTGTAAACATAAATCTTTGTAAAATCCTGTTTCTGCTGGTTTCCAACGTGTGTTTTTTCACAAAATAATCTATATTTTATCACCCGTGTAAAAGTAAAACTTAACACATTCGCATGTGAGTAAACACTGAACTTATTTAGTCTTATGTTTATGATATTATGTTTTTTTTTTATGTTTACGACAGTTTGACATTTTATGTTTTCTTATCTCTTGATTCCCTTCTATTATCTCTTTCTGTGTTGAAATTATTGTACTATTTTCTTGTCCAGATACAATTCCTTTTGAACACAATGTCATGAAGGGAAAAAAGTCTTTAAAAGAGAGTGAAGGGGAGACTTTTGTGGTTTTATCAGCAAATTTCTCAAATGCCATGATGAGTTTTTGCACGTAAAAATGCAAGCTTTTTTTTCTTTCCAGCCCATCGAGCTCCAGTAATCTCACTATACACATTCCTTCACTTAACAGTTAACACGGATATATAGAAACCGCTGAGAACAACTCAAAGCAAGTTCTTTTGCAGTCACCAAGCTCATGGCCACTACTACATTCTGTACATACCTATTCCTTCTCTCTGTGTCCCTTTCAATCTTCAATCTTAGTTCATCTTCATCAGAGAGGGACACCCTTCTCTCCTTCAAGGCCTCCATAGTAGACTCTAAGAAAGCCTTGTCTGGCTGGTCCAACACTTCATCAAACCATTACTGTAACTGGACTGGAATAACCTGCTCCAACACACCTTTACTCTCTGTAATTTCTATCAACCTTCAGAGCTTAAACCTTTCTGGGGATATCTCATCTTCCATTTGTGACCTTCCAAATCTGTCTTATCTCAACCTTGCCGATAACATCTTCAACCAACCCATCCCTCTTCACCTCTCTCAGTGTGGTTCCTTGGAGACTTTGAATCTCAGTACCAACCTCATATGGGGCACTATCCCATCTCAGATTTCTCAGTTTTCTTCCTTGAGAGTGCTCGATTTGGGAAGAAACCACATAGAAGGAAATATCCCTGAGAGCTTAGGCTCCTTGAAGAACCTCCAAGTCCTCAACATGGGAAGCAACTTGCTTTCAGGTAGTGTGCCTGCTGTCTTTGGCAATCTAACTAAACTTGAAGTTCTTGATTTGTCTCAGAATCCATACTTGGTGAGTGAGATTCCCGAGGATATCGGCGAGCTTGAAAATCTTAAGCAGCTTCTGTTGCAAAGTTCTTCTTTTCAAGGCAAAATTCCAGATTCTCTGGTGGGCCTGGTTAGTTTGACCCATTTAGATCTCTCTGAGAACAACCTAACAGGTGGGGTTCCTCAGGCTCTACCATCTTCTCTGAAGAACCTGGTTTCCTTAGATGTTTCACAAAACAAGCTTTTGGGGCCATTTCCAAGTGGCATCTGCAAAGGAGAAGGCCTTGTAAACCTCTGTCTCCACTCAAATTCCTTCAATGGTTCAATACCCAACTCCATTGATGAATGTAAGAGTCTTGAGAGATTCCAAGTCCAGAACAATGCCTTCTCTGGAGATTTCCCCGCTGCCTTGTGGTCATTACCCAAAATCAAGCTCATTAGAGTTGAAAACAACAGATTCTCAGGCCAAATACCCGAGTCAATTTCAGGAGCTGTTCAGTTGGAGCAAGTTCAGCTCGACAACAACAGCTTTGCGGGTAAAATTCCTCAAGGTCTTGGCCTTGTCAAGAGCTTATACAGATTTTCTGCTTCTCTCAACCGTTTCGATGGTGAACTTCCTCCTAACTTTTGTGACTCTCCTGTTATGAGCATAGTAAATCTCTCCCACAATTCTCTTTCTGGTCAAATACCAGCGCTAAAAAAATGCAGGAAACTAGTTTCATTGTCTTTGGCCGATAACAGTCTAACTGGAGAAATCCCCTCTTCTCTTGCCGAGCTACCTGTACTCACCTACCTTGATCTTTCAGATAACAATCTCACAGGTTCAATCCCACAAGGGCTTCAGAACTTGAAGCTTGCTCTTTTCAACGTCTCCTTCAATCAGTTATCAGGTAAAGTACCATACTCCTTGATTTCTGGTCTCCCTGCCTCATTTTTGGACGGAAACCCTGGTCTTTGTGGCCCTGGATTGCCTAACTCTTGTTCTGATGACATGCCAAGACGCCACATTGGTAGCATTACAACCTTAGTATGTGCTCTCATCAGTTTAGCCTTTGTTGCTGGAACTGCCATTGTTGTTGGTGGGTTTATTTTGTATAGGAGGTATTCCAAGGGAAATCGAGTGGGGGTCTGGCGATCAGTGTTCTTCTATCCTCTCAGGATTACCGAGCATGATCTACTGGTAGGGATGAATGAGAAAAGCTCAATGGGAAATGCTGGGTTTTTTGGTAGAGTTTATGTTGTGAGTTTACCTAGTGGTGAACTAGTAGCTGTGAAGAAGTTAGTCAATTTTGGAAACCAGTCCTCCAAAAGTTTGAAAGCGGAGGTGAAGACTCTGGCAAAAATTAGGCACAAGAATGTTGTTAAAATTCTGGGGTTCTGCCACTCCGATGAGTCAGTGTTTCTCATTTATGAGTACTTGCACGGAGGGAGCTTAGGGGATTTGATTTCTCGTCAGAACTTTCAGCTGCAGTGGGTGGTTCGATTAAAAATTGCCATTGGAGTTGCTCAAGGGCTGGCATATCTTCACAAGGATTATGTCCCTCACTTGCTTCACAGAAATGTCAAGTCAAGTAACATTTTGTTGGATGCAAATTTCGAGCCAAAGCTCACAGATTTTGCTCTTGATCGAGTTGTGGGAGAAGCTTCATTTCAGTCAATTTTGAACTCTGAAGCAGCATCTTCATGTTACATCGCACCAGGTATGATAAGCTGTGTTCAAACAACATCAAATGCATTCTCCCATAATTGAGCTAACTCATTGGTAGAGTATTTTTTTCATACAAATTAAGACCTACATGCATGCTTGGATTTTCACTTTATATGAAATAGCTTGAATTTTGAGATAAACTCTTAAGATCGTTGTTGTGTTGTTGCAATGCAGAAAATGGTTACAGTAAGAAAGCAACTGAACAATTGGACAGCTACAGCTTTGGCGTGGTACTACTGGAGCTAGTGAGTGGTAGGCAAGCAGAAGAAACGGAGTCAAGTGACTCAGTTGACATTGTGAAGTGGGTTAGGAGGAAAGTGAACATCGCTAATGGGGTGCATCAAGTTCTTGACCCAAAAATATCAAACACTTTTCACCAAGAGATGATTGGAGCTCTAGATATTGCACTTCGTTGCACTTCTGTGGTGCCTGAGAAAAGGCCATCCATGGTAGAAGTTGTTAGAAGCCTTCAATCCCTGGAGTCAAGAAGTTGCATTGCAAATTTGCATGAACCAAATGAGGAACCCTCACCAGTCTGAACTTCTGAGTCCAAACTCAAAGACTGCTTTGTTTTTTGTTGAGTCTTTGTATGTAAATTTTAAGGTCTGTATTTCACATAATTTTTGTTTTTTCTTCTTTCTATCTGATGAATTGAGATATAGGAATGGTTTGCATGATACATTCTCTATTTGGCATTGGATTGTAAGTGTTAATCAGGAGTGCCATGACGTATTGGTTTAGACACTTGCATTTATGATGCAGACTCAAGGTTGGAGTTCAAGTACACAACCAACTTCAGTGTACTTTTTTCTGTCATATGGTGGAGAATACACTACATCTAAAACAGATGTCACGAATCTTTCAAAATACATTGTGAACTAAGCATTTAGCTTATTCATAGCAGTACAAAACCAAGCAAACTTTTTCAATGGGTAAAGAAGATTTGATAGCAGATTTCTGTAATAATAAGGCAAGTGTGAGGTGTGAAAAGTGGTATGACACGTTAAACTTTATCTAAACTTTAGTTTGCCATTTTCTTTAGTCAAAGTGGTAGTAACTAGCAAAAGAAAATAATCCATATGGTACAAGTACTGGTGATTGATTTTTAGATAGTAGTTTCTTCTTTTTTTATTCAAATTTGATCATTATTGTTGTCATTATAAAAAGAAAATAATAAAATAATTAATCGAGAGAATGAAGAGGCACTAAACATTTTTAAATATGGATTTATATAATGTTCTCTATAATCGACGTGAGACTTGCTAAAATATTATACAATTTCTTGAAGATAGTTTCAATCTTTAAAAAGATATCAAGTTTGAACAGATAATCATATGATACAAAACATGGAGATAGAGTAGAGTGAAGTGCGTTGTGAGGAGTGTAGATGTTACAAGTTCTAGGTGAATGTGGTCTTCACAAATTACGAATTTAGGTGTCCTACAGAAAAATAATTGTAGAAAATTATCTATATGTAGAGATGTATCATAACTTTTTAATTTGTAACCAAATCGAGATAGTAATAATATTTTTATAATGCCAAATATAAATAAAAAATAGTTAAGAGTGGAAGTGATTTTTTATAAATAGAATTTAAAATTTTTATTATTGAAATATAAATAATAAATTAAAAAATAATTTTTTTATCTCTTATTTTTTTAAAGGTTATGATAGGTTTGTTTATCTTTTTTTAATATCAAAGTCTATCATAAAGATCATGAGTAGAGTAAAACAATTTTGTTTCATTATAATTTTTATCAAAGTAATTTCAATTTTATCTTTTTACTTGAGTTAGGTTTAAGAAGTTATGTGCTTGTCCATGACTCGATTGGATTTGAGATAAATCTCTTTTTGTCTAGTATGGTTAAAATATGTTCAAATAATTTATTTGTGTTATTTATATAAAATTATTGTTTTTAGAGTCAAGAAACTTATTTTATATAAGAAAAAATAATTTAATTACAATAACGTTATGAGTTACAAAATCTGAATTTAGAAGTTGAATTACAATAAGTTAATGAATTTTATGGAAGTGTAATATGGTTGATTTAATTTGAAATGTTTTAACATGAGTAGGTTGAGTATCTTTAGTTTAATTTGAAATAGTCTAATTTTTTATCAATCGGGTTAAATTAGTTTAGTTTGATGTTATTTAGATTAAGTGTATAAGTTTTGGTATAATAAATTCAAAAAAACAGTCAAACTAAATTATGTAGACTCGTTGGCTAAGTTATCATTTCACTGAGCAAAATTAAATTTCAATGAGCCCTTAAATAGGACTCCTAAAGTTTTTGGAAAGCTAATATGAAGACAATTAATTTTTGTGGAAAACCTGAGCACTCAAAGAGGACTTGTGGTTGGACAAGTCATATTCTCACTCAACGAAATTATTTTCATAGGAAATTTATCTTGTCATATGAGAAGACTTAGTTTCTTGGAATTTAACTTTGTTGTGAGTGAATGTAGTATGATAGGCGACTCTAATTCAATGCATGAGTCTTTGGAAAGTAAACTCAAGCTTGTATTGATGTAATTTTAGTATTTTATGACATGACAAATAGTCGATTCGGTTGAGAGATGTCAGACACTTGATTTTTTTTTTCTGAGATATGATTAAATGAATGAGCTGGTTTTTTTTAATGATATCCATTAGATGAATGGATGAGTTGTGAAAGTATGTGTTTCTATGACACTTTTTAAAAGAAATCTAGTTTACCCTTTTTTTTTATTTTCTCAATGTTTTTAAAATGTGATGATTGAATGTTAATCAGAGTAAAAGATTTTTTGTAAAATCCCCTTTTTCTTTCTAGATGCACAAAGTCGACACAACAAACAAAAACTTTCACGTTCTAAACATGCCTCATTCTCTTTATTTTCTTCTTCTTCAATATCTCATCCTTTTCCTTTTCTCCTTGGTTAGGTTGACAACAAAACTAGAGATGGAGAGCTTTCCCACTTCACTCCATTCTTTATACTAACTAGGGGTGTCAAAATGACCTCTGCCTCGCGGGCCAGCCTGTCAAAATGGAGCAGGTCGAGTTGAAATTTTTAACCCGCCAACTCATTTTGGTTCGACCCATTTACCCATTTAGACTGCAAAACTCCTAACTCATTTGTTTTCTATTTTTTATTTTTAAATTAAAAATAAAAAAAATAATTAAAAAGATTAAATTTCACTATTATATTTTTTTAAAAATGTAAATATACCATATTATTATAATTTAAATCATTAACACTTATAAACTAAGTTCCAATTATTAGTTATAACAGAGTAATTTAACATGTAAATATAATAATTATTTTAATTCATCTAGTTAAAAATGTTGATTAATCCATTAAAAGTTTATAAAATATTTATAGGATTAACTATGTTTTAAATATATATTTTTAAGTATATATATAAACAATTTTTAAAAATAAAAATTTTAAAAATTAAAAGAAAGTAAGCCTAGTCCACTAACTCGTTGGTTCGTCCTGACAGAACAAATTGGGGTGGTGCTCCCTCCACCACCACACTCTGCTTCTTACACCTCCTTCAATTCTTTTAATTTCAAACCTTTTTACTTTTACCATTTAAGATTTTTTAATAAATTTGAAAACCTTACTTCTACTGTTTACTCACTACTCAGTTGCACCCCATATCTCACTGATTCCTCTCTTTCCCATTTCACTTCCTCATTTACGTTTCACTTCCTCTCATCTCTTCTTCATTTCCTTTCTTTTTCCTTCATTTGTCTCTTCCTCATTTTCATTTCATTGCTTTAATTTGGTTTAATTTTATTTGATTTACTTTAAATTGATTTTATTTGATTTGGTTTTATTTTATTTTGTTCTCTTTTAATTTTATCGTGTTTGATTTAGGTTTGATTTATTTTATTTCATTTTATGTTATGTTCACTTTATTTCATTTTGTTTTATGTAATTTTATGTGTTTTGTTTTATTTTGTTATTTGCTCCCATCATTACCGCACCTATGATATTCTTTAATCTGGACTTCATCACCATCAATACCAATCCTTATCTCCTGTGGATCTCATTATCCTTAATCGAAACCTTTTCACATAATGAATTTGCTCTTTTCGCCAACTGAATTTGGCCTATTCTAAAATTGGTAATCATTCACTCCACCAAACTGCATGATTCACGAAACTCAATTATTTCTTTAGCTTCCCATCACAGCTACTGATAGTCTCCACACTCTCCATTCTTATACCTGCTTCTCGTCAAGAACAGGGGGCACCAGAATCTTTCAATTTTTCTCCATTGACAGATGTCGGACATCCGTTGAAGGCCAAACGGATATCCCACATCCGTTTTGGCCTTTGTGGACTCTGTTCAGGCAACTAACAATAGAACCAGAAGCAGTGACAAAACAACACAGATCCAAAGCAAAAAAATAGTAATACACCCTAAATTAAACAATCAAACAATGGTGAAGAAAACCAACTTGGATGGAGACGAAAACAACCCGAACGAAATCTAGATCAATGCTCCTCGATGCTCTTCCACACCAGGGATCAACTATAATGGAAGGAATGAAACGAAAATGGAGAAGAGACAAATGAAGAAAAAAGAAAGGAAAGGAAGAAGAGATGAGAGGAAGTGAAACAGACATAGGAAAGGGAAATGGGAAAGAGAGGAATCTGTGAGAGATGGTGGTGCAGCTCTGCAGTGAGTAAATAGTAGAAGTAGGGTTTTCAAATTAATTAAAAAATCCTAAATGGTAAAAGTAAAAAGGTTTTAACTTAAGGATAAAATTGGAATTAAAAGAATTTGGGAAGGTGTAGGAAGCAGGGTGTGGTGGTGGACCCAACAAATTGTAATCTCTAACCCAAATTTTTAGTTGCAACCAAATCCAACTAAATTCGTTTTTTGTAAACTAAAAATAGGCCGAACCAAATTGGATCTGATCCATTTTGTGGCTCCAAATACTAACCAACATAAGCTAATATCAAGCAGCTACTATAAATAATAATAGGTTATCATCAAACTAACACTAAGCAAGTATGCTACATAACCAATATTTTATCACTTTTAAACTTTTAATTTTAGCAATCAACCTTTGATAATAGGTCTTACCTTCAACATATTCTTCCAAACTCTGTCATTCGTGCCACAATAAAATTATTGTAAAAATCAATCCATGATCATAAATTACATAATTTAAAAGAAATATGACTTTTCATTGTTGTCTAATTTTTTTTAAACTTTCGATTTTTTTTTATTAACTGCTAATTTTTAATGGAATTTACCTTTGTTATTTGATATGTCAATTATTAGTTTGGATGCCTCTTTTTAAATGGTCTTTTAAGATTGAATTTACTTTCATGCAATGTCTTTTGGTCTGTGTGATGCTTCCACCCTTAATATTATTATGGATTCTTCATATTTTATATTTATAGAGCAAAACACATGTAATAAAATACTGCAAATAACATGAAAGGATTATGTAGGTGTTGCAAAAGTTTAAAAACGTCATAGATATAATTTAAAATGTTGGGACAAATACTTACCTTTTTATAGAGCAGTATAATTTCAAATAAAATAGGTTCTTAATTATTTTGTATTAATAGATTTCAAGGAACTAATTAGACTTTGAAAACTGATTATCTTCATATTTTTTAGACTTTGATGTTTCACATGTACGAATTTGGACAAATATTTGGGTGCGGTTTTTTCGTAGGCACTACAATACAATGATATGATATGAAAGAAAAAAACAATTTTGATTAATAAAGTTTAGATGATACTACGCATTTATTTTATTTTTTTGTTAATTTAATTTCTTAACTAATGATTTGAAAAATAATTGAAATACATATTTGAAGATATTAAATTTTGCTATTGGAGTTTTATTTAATAATTATTATCATTGTTTTAATAACTTTAATATATAACTCATATATATATAACATTTAATATATAATAAATATAATATTAAATAATACCATGCAGTCAATTTTGATAATAATTACATTTAATATTACATTCAATGCAATATAGATAAAATTAAATATAATATTTATTATTATTGCTGTACTTTTATCCAAACGTTTACAGTTTTGGTCTTTAATTTTTCTGAATTGACTGAGGTGTTTTTTCAGTTTTCAATAAATTATTAATTGTTTTTTAACATAAAAATAAATTACATTAATATTTGTATTTATAATAGATAAAATTAATATATTTATTAGGACAATGAGATAAATTTTGTAAAGTGACATATTTATTATTATATTTAAAAGCCTCAAAGTATAATTATATTAACAAGGATTGTTGGAAGAAATTTCTTTATAAATATTTTTAAATGAATTTAACTTTTTCATAATTTAAAATCAACAGATTATAAATTTAATTTCGATTTTCTTTTTACCTTTTTCTTAAAAAATATATGAAAATATTAAATAACGTCATTTAAATTTTTAACTACAAAATTATCCATAGTTTTTAGTTTAGTTTTTTTTTTCAAATCATATCTTTGGATCAAAAGTTTCTTTAGGATAAACTATCACTAGTAAAAAATTGGGTTTTTACAGCGCACATTATGCCACGGTTTACTAGAAACGCAGCATAATGGTGCGCGGTGGCAGTTTTGTAAATAAATCGAAGGAATATGCCGCGGTTCAGAGGGGAACCGCGACATATACGCCAGTCAACCATCCCCTTTGACGCCACGTCTGAAAAAAAAATTAAATAACAGCGTATATGCCGCGGTTCTCTGGAAAACCGCGGCATATACCCCTGCCAATTTATTGCAGGGGCTGACTGAGTCAGAGAATTTCAGAAGTTACAGGGGTATATGCCGCGGTTCTCAAAGTAACCGCAACCTATTCTCCTACCTGAAATAAATTTAAAATGAATTTGAAATATTTAGAGGAATATACCGCGGTTGCCCGCCGAACCGCGGCATATAGTTTAAAAATAATTTCAAAAATGCTATCTTATACCGCGGTTAAGTAGTGAACCGCAGTAGATTCCCCAATCAGAGTTAAAAAATAAAACTTTGGAACCGTATCGTCTTGTTCGCGCAGACGCTCGCTGGACTTCGAGTTTTCTTCTCCCGCCGACCACCCATCTCAGTTCCCTCGTTTCTTCACCGTTTAAACTCAAAATTGTTCGGTCATTTCCCATTTTTGACGATAAGAAACAGTTTTAGCCGATCAAAATCGTTTGAAACGCCTGTCATTCCTCTCTGCTGCCATTCCCCTTTGTTGCACCAAGCTTTTTCGCCGCCCCTGTTCCAGGTATTTATACCCTTTTGCATTCTTACCATGATTTCTTCATTAGTTTTTGCATAATAACAATTGCTATAGTTTTGGTAATGTATGAAATTACTATAGTTTTGGTAACTTTAACAAATTTTGATTTTTTTCCCAAATGTTGAATTCATATACACTAATTAATATGAATTCTCTTTTGCAGGTCTGTTTTTGTGTACATGTTTTTATATGCAGGTCTGTTTTTGTGGTAGTGGATATCACAAAAACAGACCTGTAATTTTAAAAAACTGTAGGGGAATATGCCGCGGTTGTAACCACAACCGCGGCATATAGTGGACGAAATTTTTTTTTAAAAAAAAAGGATTTAGGCAGCGGTTCCTTGGACAACCGCGGCATATTCCGCATACCGCGGTCATAACCGCGGCCTAAAGTCTCTGACTTACTACCGCGGCTGAATATGCCGCGGTTCATAAACCGCGACGTATAGTCAAAAATAACCGCGGTAAAAGCCCCTCGCTGCACTAGTGTATATGTAGAAAAGTTTGTATAAAGAGAAATTACTTTATATTTTATTTATATAAATTTTATGCTATCATTAACTTTTAATAAAAATTTATATAAATAGTTATAGCAATATAAAATTGTAATTCAACTATGAATTATTAATTATTTTTGAGTTATTCTGATGTTATATATTTTAATTATAGGTTCTTTATGTTAAGTAGAGAGTAATTATTATTTTATATAGATAATTTTATTATAACAGAGAGATAAATAAAGAAAATTGAACTGATTTTTTTAAAAAAATATAAATTAACTTATGAATTTAATTCTAAATTGATTTTAAATAATTTTTTACTTCATGTTTATTTCATGTTTACGAAGAAACTGATTCAAATAAGATGGTATTTAATAGATGTTAACAACTTTTAACAATTCTTTTTATAATAAATTATGTATAATTATTTTATTGGTTTATATATTTGAAACGAATAATTATAAATTATCATATAAATAGTTATAAAAAAATTGTTAACAAAATTTGCTAAAAAAACCTTTTCATATTTAATATCTTGAAACTTTAAAAAATGTACTTTTTTTTTATTTATAAATGAGAAATTTAGAAGTAGGACATGACAGAAGAAGGACTGCTAATTAGGTATTATATGTCGATTTAGATTCTCTAAATTTTCAAGAAAAATTGCATACAACACTTTCCTAATCTAACCGTTAATATTAATAAAACTAAATTTTAAATTTATCAATTTTATAAAAATTAAATTGAATGGATGAGATGTATGCAGTTTCACTTTTTACAGCAGATGATTAAAATCTCTACTATATATATTCTGCATACTATCTATCACCAACACAGGCAAAAGTTTCATTAATTTGTGAGATTCCAAGCTTTGCTTTTTGATCAGTTATTGCTCCTTGTATTTGTTTGCTTGGTGTTGCAGAGGCAAATAATTTCTTAAAAATGTTCAACCATCGGTACGAGTTCATAACTCAGATAAACTGCTTTTCTTTTCTCTTTGAAATTAAGCTGAAGAAACTGATGATGATATGAAAAACTTCACAAATTTCAGGACGAACAAGGCTTATACTGAGAGCGATTGTCCTTACCATTGCGTTTCCAGGTTTTCATTCCTATTTATTTGTCTCGTTTAATCATCACTCATATAATTTTATAAACTTTTGTATCAAGTCCAATCTCATATGAAGTAACCCTTGTTCTTGATAGAGTTTCTGGGGGTGCTGAAAATGGTGGCAGTTCAATTTGTGACCATGGAGGAGTGTTTCGAAATGAGAGTGCAGCACTGCACGAATCACTTCAGACTCAGAGCGAAGTGAATGCAGTTTTCATTGATCACCTTCGCATCAACAACAACAAAAACCAGTTTCTGCCAAAGAGATCTAGCTTTCCTAGGCTTGGTGATGGTGCCAATAACGTTGAGTTGGAACGCTGTCTAAGTCTCCCAGATGGACCATCGAATTATAGAACAAAGTTACGAGGTGGAAACTTGGAATTGGGTCCTTTCAGGAAGAACAGAAGCAACAGAGGGTGTTTGTTCATGGTGAATAATGGAAATGGAGTTTCTTCATCTGGGTCACAGATTCAACCAACGATGGCAGCAGATGGTTTTCAGAATCCTTATTCTGAACCAGACATCAATGGTTCCCAAAGCCAATTTGAATTGAACATGAAAGATTATCTGAATAGATCTTATATAGAAGACAATGATTTCATCTGTGATTTCGACAATTTACTGCCATGAATGGGGTGGCTAAGCTCTCTAAGTACTGCTAAGAAACACAGGTTTTGGTTTGCAAAAGAACAATGGTTTGAACAATTGTATGATTGGTTGAAAGACCTTGCTGATGTCCTTTCAGAAGAGGAAAATAAGAAAGTAATTTCTATAAGATTAGTACCTGTATTTAAGTTTAAAATTAAAATTTAAGAAATTATACAAAAAAAAAAAAATCTTCAATTAACTTATGCATAAAGAAATTAATTTTCATTTTATTTTTCTCTTTTTATAAGAAATTCATGAAGAAATTTATTGAAATAAAACAGTTAATCTTGAATCAACTTTCTCAAACTTGGATTTTAAAACCTGTTACTGAGCCTTGTTGTTCATTATTGTTTTTGTACATTTAAGGTTTTATGGTTCTTTAAATATGTCATTTATCCAATTTAAAAAAATCAGAAACACTTCCCTAACTTTAATTCATCTTCTTTACTTATCCAATTTGTTTATCTCTCATCTCCGTACTCTCTCCCTCACCCACACACAACAATCCGCGCGACACCACAATTTGTTGCTCTTGTTCTATTTGTTCATTTGTTAAAATCGATACACATTGCTAAAATATACCAACTGAAAAAGAGGCTTACACGCGTTAACAAACCCCATATATATATATATATATATATATATATATATATATATATATATATATATATATATATTTTTTTTTTTTTAATTTTCTCAAAAATCCTACAAAAATAGTCATTGTTTCTAAGTTAAAATGGAATTAAATAAGATTATACTAATTTAAGGGCATATTAAAGGAAAAAATTAATAATATTTAAGACGTAACACAAATAATTTTATATGTTCTGTTAATGTATAATACTTCGAAAACGTTCTTAGGGTGAAAGAGCTCGGCTTCATAGAAAAAACAAATCATATTGGGTAATAATCACTTGTGGTAAGAAACTTTGCTAAGAGCTGCTTAGACTTTAAAATATACTTTAGCCCGAGATTAGTCCTTCATATAAAAAAATGGGTTTCAAAACTACTCCTTCGAAGATAGAAAAAGTATTTTATAAAATTAATTTAAATAAATAAATGTAATTAAAAATATATAATATGTAATTATTTAATATAAAATTTAGTTCAATATTCATATTTTAATAATATTAGAGATTAAATTTATAATATATATATATATATATATATATATATATATATATATTTCTTTTTTACAAAATAGTAAAATCTTACAAAATATTGTGCAGTAGAAAAATTTGCTATAGACATTCTTTAGTTTTATAATAAATATATACCTTTATATATTTTAATAAATAATATTTATCTTCTTTATATTTTAATAAAGTGATATTCACTTTATTTTATTTTGTTTAAAATAATATACGAACCTGATTCACTGTAGACGGAAATATTTTCTCTTTTACAATAAAGAGAAACAACCTTTTTTTTTATTTATTTGAATATGTTTTCTATATCAACAAATATTAATGGCTAGTTTTGTTAGTGGGAGAATTGTCCTTGTAATCTTTTTGTGTTATTATTGTGAAGATTAATAAAATTTATGTCCTTCATCTAAGTAAAGACACTTATTTATAACATAATAAAGTTAGAAATAAATATTTCAAATTAAGAAGTCTTCATTTATGTAAAATAAATGAGATACACATCAGAAAAATCATAAAGATGAATGATTATATATATTAATTTCAAGAAGAAAAATTGATATTATCAAATTATAAAAAATTATCTATAATATCTAAAATCCATTTATAAATTAAATATATTGACAAATCTATCCATAACTGAAAATTTATTAATAAAATTGTTATTAGTAAATTTTATTAATGAAATTAAAATTTTATCCATAATTACGGATAAAAAATCCATCAAAAATTATCAATAATTCATTATTTTGTTTGCTTTGTATTCAAATTTGAATTTTTGAATTTTGATTGATTTTATCTTATTGAGGGCTTTAGATTTTCTTCTTGCGGTGATTCAAATTTTCATCTAAGAACCACATAGCACCACAGAACAAATAATAAAGTGAGAATTTTAGAAAAAATTAAGCCAGACATAAACATAAAATCCATTCACTCACTCAAAGAATTGCAAAACAAATTTCAACAAAGTCGATAATTTAAACATTAAAAAGCTAAAAGAAAAAGAATCAAAAAGATTAAATATATATAAAGCACATTAAGATTAATGAGATTAGTGTGTTAAAACTCGTTGGAGTAGTGTTGGTGCCATGATTCTTATGCACAATTGGTGTCGACGATTTTAGGTTAATTAAGGTGTGGCGACATGCAACGTGTGTGACGACGACAAGAGGTATGACAAGGTTTTTGGTGGTTGGTGTTAAGCAAAAGAGTTAGAGTTCATGATAAGTCACATTTTTTCATTGCGATTTAAAGGGGAGAAAAGCGCTATTTGTATTTGCACAACAATAGTGCTGTCACCAACAACTTTGTTTTGGTACCCTAACGACGATGCTTCCACCAACGACTTGGATTTGGAACCTTAATAATAGAAGCGACGATGACGATGAGGGAGACCGCGACGACTTGTGACTCGCTAATAGACAACGACGCTAGCAGTGTTGGTTGCATCTTAGTCGTGGGTGTGAAGAAAACAAAAAGGAAGGATGGTGTAACTATCGCTGCCAATGGTTGAGTGTCGTAGGGGTGACGCCTAGATTCCATGTTAGGTATTGGAATGAAGATAAAATGAATCATGGGGTGGAAAAGATGAAAAGAAGGGAAGTAGGGGAGTTGATAATGCTAGCAGAACTTTCAGTGGTGGCTGACAGTAGATCTAAAAGGGCAGAAGATGCAATCATGAGTTGGCATAAGATGATGAGAAATGCAGTTGTGAATTTAGCCTATGGTCTATGGGTTAGTCTTGACCCACCGTTCAATAAGGCCCCCTCAAGGTAGGGTCCAAGAAATAGCCCTAGCTCCCAAAGCCTTTCAAAAGAGGGTTAGAATTACGGTTAAGGTGGGTTGACCCTACAATAACTACAAAACTTCAAGATGAGTTGGATCGAGCCAAATATTGAGATAAGTCAAGCCAATTCTAAGGTCGCGATAGGTCGGACCAAACACAAGGTTGAGAATGGTCGAGCCAAACGATAGATGGAATTGGCCAACCTCGACCCAAGTTTGAGGCGGACCAAGGTGGGCCAAAGGTTATGACGGGCCAGGTTGGTCCAAATATTGAAAAAAACCAAGAAAGAGCCAAGGTCGAGATGGGTTGGGTCAAACCAAAGGTTTAGACCGACTGACCTATGACCAAGTTTGAGATGGACCAGGCAGGTCCAAATGTTGATATAGGTCATGTTAGGCCAAATTTCAAGTCAAAAAGTTAGTCGAATTCAGCCAAGTTCAATCGAAAATCGATCAAATTCAGACAAGACAGCATAGACAAAATTCGGGTTAATTTGACTGAGACAACCTAAATCAAAACACGATTGACTATGCCACACATAAAAATAACTCGAATTTGGTAAAGACGACCCCAATCAAAATTTTGCTAAGTCGACCTCAAATGAATTTGACCGTGTCGTTCCACGTCGGAAATAATCTAAATTCGACTAAACCAACACCAACTGAAATCTAGTCAAATTCAACTTAATCGGCTCCAATTGAAGTTTGGTCTAATTTAATCAAATCAACCCGTTGAATTTTGGGCGAGTCGATCTCGATAGAAATTCAATCAAATTTGAGATACTGAATGAAATTATTTTTAAAATAATTAATACTTTTTTATGTTTAAAAAAGAAAGTTCATTGATCATGAGTCACTATACTTTTGTGGTTATTTTAACCCGTAAATTCTTTTTATTAGGAGACTTTTTTTATTATGTGACCCCAATGAGTTAATTGCCAAACTATGGAGTGCAAAAAATTGAGAGTTCTAACAACCCTTTTTTGGATTTCTTTATTTAGAAGAAGAAGAACTTAGGTTAGTATAAATAATAATAAGTAATATAGATATTTTTTTAATCAATTGTATATAATTTATATATTTTTTATTACTCAAATATTCTGTGTGGATGTGAATGCCGTAAAAAGGTTTTAAAACAATATTTCATTTCATTAAAAGTACATATTATTTAAACAATTTAAGAAAATCTTTTGGAGAAAACAGAAAGATTAACATGAAAAATTTATGTAAGGCCAACCAGGTGGGCCACATTTTCCATTAGCGAAACACAAATATTTCAATGAAGAAAAAGTATGTATTAAAAAAAATACTTTTACACAGTATCATAAATGAGACTTATTATACAATTTGAGTATTGCTTAAATTAAATTTTATTTTTAGGATTATATTCAATGACTAAATACTTCATGTTGTATTCTCTCTATATATCTTATAATTATAGTGAGAAATGTTAACACAAGACACAGCCATATACATTTTATTATACCTATTCTTGGTGTTGGAATTTTATTTAAAACAATACATCTTAGTAATTCTTTTTCATTACATAATTTTTGTGTTAAATTTATAATTTTCCATAGTTTTATTAAAATACAAATATTAGCTATAGATTATGTATGTACTACAAGAAATAATAAAAACTAACCAATTCTTCTTTTTGTAGATCCCTTTCTTTACATTCACTTTTTATTATTCTTTATTTATTGCTAATAGATTTATAACGAATTTTAATATATATATTTATCAATAAAAAAATCAGTCAATAAATAAAATTTGTATTATTAAGAAAATCAGTAATTAAAATTTTAAAATTTGACCTTTATCGACAAACTTATTCTGTAAATAAAATTTGTTTAATTTGAAGAAATTTTTGTGTTTGATTATGAATCTTATGATACATATGAATTTTTCTTAATGGAAAGGATAAACTGTTAAAAGGTTAGTGATTCTTTGGGCCTTATACATAGTGATGTATGCATCCTTAACATCAAGACTAGATGATTTTCAGTATTTATTAAATATGAATATGTGCTGAAACATAAATGCGAAACTTTTCAAAAGTCCAAAGAGTTAAAAAATAATGTAGAAAATCAAGTTGGCAAAAGTATGAAAAACTCAGTAATTAAATTCTGTTCATTTTTAAGTCAATAATTTGATTATCATCTAACGGTGTACGGTATGATATCTCAATTCTTACTCTAAAAACATCACAAAGGAATAAAGTTTGCGAAACCAGGAATCACACCTTTGGCATTTTCAATCTTGCTTTATTTAGGAGTCGTCTTATATATATATATATATGTGTGTGTGTGTGTGTGGAACATAATAGAGTCTATACAATCGTTTATTTAATGTTATTCCTAAACTATCATAGTTAAGTATTTTTATT
The DNA here is from genome assembly GCF_029865625.1 of Vigna umbellata. NCBI lineage: Eukaryota > Viridiplantae > Streptophyta > Magnoliopsida > Fabales > Fabaceae > Vigna > Vigna umbellata. Next base: position 23,191,411 of record NC_142169.1, read on the forward strand.
AATACGGATTACAATATTGCGATTAACCTATGGACTAATTAATGATAAAGTCATGATAATTAATAAATCTTATAAGAGGATCAAATCTACTTAAAATGTAATTTTTAGAATTACTCATATAAACTCATTCATACATGATTATTTTTGCTTAATTAGTATTTTTTAATTAGATTCTGCTGCATTCATAAGAACACAAATAGAGGGATACTACAACAAATACTACAGCTCTGTTTGGCAATACATCATAGGAAAATATATGGACATTAATGTATTTAACTCCTATAGGAAAGGGATAAAAATTTGCACTATAGCAAGAAAGGTTTTTGGGACTAATATTGAAGTATATGTCTTGTAAATGAGTTAAATTATTCCAAATACTACATTATACTTATAAATATATATTTTTTATGAAAAAAATTAATTTTTAATAAAGTCCTAACTTGGAAAATAACTCCGCCAATAAAAAAAATTGCCATCAATAATACTCATAATCAAATTAAAGGTTTGGATATAAAAAGAAAATGTAGCCAATTAAGACCCTTTGAGCTTGAAGGTGTGATATTATTGATACTTAACCAATGTTTTTAAATAAAATTAATTATTTGTAAATACTTCTTACCTATATAGTATACAGTTTCTAAAAATTATCAGAAAAAAGAATCTTAAAGAAATAAAATTAAAAAGGTTAATAACCTTTTTTTTTTATTTGTATCCAGTCTGTGCAATTTATATTTCTCAGCTGTTAAATTTTTTTAATATGATTCCACCTACTGAATTTCTAAGGAATTCAAGTAACTGTTGAGATGGAATGATTACTTGAAAATTCAACAACTTATTTCCAACTCATATTAACATTTTCCTTTATAAAATAATAATATTATATTTTTATTTTTATTTTTGTATTCAATAAGTGATTAAGAAAATAATTAATCATGTTCAACATAACAATAAAAAAACAAAATATCATGGTCAAACATTGCTGTGGGAGTTACATTTTTTGAATCAACGTAGTCTCAGCCAGCTATATGAATTCTTAACCAAACCACCTTATTACCTCTCTATTCCGGAAACCTTAAACTCGTACAACCCAAATTATTATATCCTGAGTTCAGCAGCCTAGAAAATTGACCATGGAAGAACCATACTCCATGCTCCAGAATTCAACAAATATGGAACAAACCGTGTTAACCACTCAAGAAGGCACGCCCGGGAATTGGAATCAAGACGCAATGCTACTCCATCAACACCTTGTCACTCCACAAATGGAAAGCACTTCTCAAGGCTCAATCAACAATTCCACCTGCAGTTCATCCCTTCAGTATCATGTTTTATCCCTTTTAGAGGGAATAATTAACGAAAAACACATAGAAGAAACCCTAATCCAATCCAAGCTATTGTCTTGCAATGTTGGGTCCATTGCTGCCACAGCGACAGCAACGTACATGCCACCTTCGGTACTTTACTTTACAATAATACATTCAATTTTATTTTTCTTACATGAAATGTTGTAGCAGGATTATCAATGAAAGGGAACGAAACGATTGTGGAGAGAATGATCGAAGACAGCACGAGTCGTGTCTTGATTTGGTTGCTAAAACAATCGGTAGCAAGAGCTCTGTGTATCGAGGAGTAATCAAGTATATTTATATGATTCTCTGTTTCAAATAATTACGCTGCTGCATTAGCTTTTACTTGATTTTTTGTGACCCTGAGTGAAAGGAAACATTAATTCTGATATAGGTGCAACGATGATCGTTTTGAAGCATTTGTGTGGGATAACAGCGATCCAGGGGAAAAAGGAAGAACAGGTTGAAATAGACTTTAGAACATATATATCTTTTCAATTCTCCTTTTATTTGCTTATCTCAAGAAACTACTCACTAACTTCGTTTCATTTTTTCGCTTGTATGTCTGCATCTTCTTCAACGGTTGCAGTTTATATTGGTTAGTACAATCTGCTTTTCTGCATCAAGTGTTGGTTATCTTAATGTGAATAGTAGATGATAAAATATTGGTTTTGGTGTGAATCTTTCTCTGATCTTTGCTTGCTTTTGTTGCAGGTGCTTATTCATCTGAAGTTGACGCCGCCAAAGCTCATGATTTGGTGTCAATCAGAATAGGGGGCTTAAAAGCATTAACCAATTTTCATGTATCTGTCATTCCTTATAGATACATTTATGAATTTCATAAATATAATCTTGTTGCAGATTTTGATTCAATTGTTATTAATTAGTTGAATTCCTTCTCATAAAGCATACTATTATTCGTAGGTGAGATGTTATTCCAAGGACATGGATGAAATGAGAAGAATGAGCAAATGGGACTATATTTGTGCTGTTAGAGGGTAAGATGTGATTTTTTTTTTTTGTGAATCTCCTTATAGCTATGTAATACTGTTATACTTTGTAAAATATTATCAAATAAAAAAGAAAATATAGATCTTATAAAGTGATGTATAGACTCATAAAAAAAGTGATATATAATAAATTTCTACTTCAATGAGTTAAGAGTAGAATCTTTCCATTAATTTCTTACAACTATTAATTGTATTTCTTTTTTTTTCTTTCAAATCAGCTATTTAAAACTTGGTCTGTTTTTTTACTAAATGAGGTTCTGAATCGTCATTGCTGCTGTAATCTTGATTTGTTGTGATGCTTAATATTATATGAAATCGTGGCTGATGTTAACATCACAGAAAATTAAATATAAATATACACTGTTGTTCTTACTACAAATACTTTATGAAGAAAAATATCTTAACATTGCAGCTAAAACTTGATAACCATTTTTTCAAAACATTCTGTCAAATATCAGTGTCCTTTTTTCTAACACTAGAATGAAAGTTAGCATATTACGTATGCTTGTGATGACCCCCCAAAGTTCCACACAGTGGCCTCCAAATATTTTTTTTTTTCTTTTTATCCTGACTTGTTGGATCAACTAATATTGCTCATTTGTATTTATTTGTTTAGAATGACAAAAGCCAAATGATTCTTTTAGAAATCTTCAACCATTACTATGAGTTCATAATTAAGATAAAGAAATTCATGATTGCATGGAAACTTGAAAAAATATCAGGTTGGGCAAGGGCTATACAGACGGTGATTCCCCTTTCCGTGGCGTCTACAGGTTTGTATTCCTTCTTTCTCTCTTTCATTTATTTACTATCTCTATCTCTCTAATTACTTCCACAAACAGGGTACCCACAAGCAGAAAATGGGAAGCAAGGCTCGGTCGTGAGGGGTCACCAACCATACACTTGGGAACTTATTGTGAGTATATTGCAACTCATCAAATTCATGTTGTAATTTATGGCAAATTGAATGGATAAGCATCAAGATGCATGTGTTTATGTGAACAATACATAATCAGTATAATATTTTTGGTACACTCTCTAAATCTAAATCAAAGTTTAACGTAAGACATATGATTGTGTACTTCAGACACTGCAGAGGATGCAGCGAGAGCTTATGACATTATATCAATAAAACTGAAGGGAGGGAAAGCAATTACCAACTTTGACTGGAATTCGTATGAAACTGAGGGCATAATGGAGACTGTGATTGCTCAAGCAACGGACGGATCGATCATTCTGCAGAAAGAAGAAAAAAACAAAGAACCCGAAGCATCTCCTCAAAACAGCTCCTCAGTTCAATGCCATCCTCAACCACCCAGCATCCCATCCATTTGTCGTTGCTGCCACAACCAAATTCTCACACCAACCAACCCTCATGCTCTTGGTACCATTGCTGATACTGCAGGAAACAGTGCAATTAACAATTCAATTGTTAACGATGCTGTACAGTTTCCAAACGAGAATGCAACACAGCAACAGCCCCGACCACTTCAGACTCCGAGGCAAGTGAGTTTCAACGATGGCTCCAATCAGAACCTTGTCAACAACAACAACAACAACAATCAGCTTCCAAATCATAATGCAGCACAGCAACAGTCACTTCAGACTCCGAGGCAAGTGAGTTTTAACAATGCCTTTAATCTGAACCTTGTGAACAATAACTACAACAACAGCAACAACCAGTTTCTGCCTCAGGGTTCTAACCTTGCTTTGCCTGCTACTGGCATCCGAAATCTAGAGTTAGAAAAGTGCGTCCGTTTCCCTGATTGGAGATCAGGTTTCGGAAAGAAGTTACTTGGGGGGAACTTGGAATTGGAACCTTTAAACAACGTTGCTGCCCTCAGTCTGCAAGCTCTACCACAAGTCACGCTGAATGGAAGTACAGGAGCAACACAGCTACACGCACCTGCATTGCACCAAAGTTATGAGCATCAGAACTTGAACTCCTGCACCCCTGATAGTTTTCAGAATCCTGTTTCTGAACCAAACAACAACGGCTTCCAAAGTCAACTTGATTTGGACATGAGAGATTATCTCAACAGATCTTACATAGAAGACAACGATTTCACATGTGATTATGACATGTTTTCAGCCATGAATGGGGGTAGATAGGACCTCCAGTACTGCTGCCAATGCCAGTACCTTTACATAATTTGTCTTTTCTCATTTCTCATTCAAACTTTGGCTCAAACTGTGTGGTTTGAGTAAGTGAACATTAATCAGTGTTTATTCAAACTTTCTCTTATCTATGATTGAATCCAGATGATTAAATAACTTTCTTTACCTTCGTAATTTTGGAATGTGAAATGGAGTAAGGAATTTAAGAACTTTTGAATTAATTAATTATTTCTTTTTGCGAACCAACGCTTGATAACTCTTTTGCTTCCTCTGTTGGTTAAAAGGTTTCACCAAATTAGGAATGTTACTTCTTCATTTAGACCTTCACTACCAAATTTTGGTAATATTTGCGAATGGATTCATAGGTATTGAAGACAAATGATACTTAAAAAGTAAATATATCAGACATACAAAATTATATTGAGGTAATACATATTTGTAAACTATATATGTACTTTATTTAATTTTCTTCCTTTACAAGCTCACCGTAGAAAGAAAATCTATAAATAAAAACTGTACATTATTTTTTATTATGTGAATATACAATTTATAGTCTCATATATATATATATATATATATATATATATATATATAAATTGTTAAAAACTACTCTTTTTAACAAATATATTTGGATTTGTTGGCATATAACAAATTTATAGCACAATATTACTTATTACAGCAATAAATAAAAAATATTTATATGTCTGCAATGGACCAATATTACTTAATACGGCAATAAATAAAACATTTAAATGTTTACACAAAACACTACTGTTATGTCTTGTAACTTAGACACGTGAGTTAGGTACATAAAGCCGACTCATCCTGAGATTTCAAGTCGGATATATCTAGAGAGGGGAATATTTATAGAAATGACAAACTATATATTATATAAAAAAAATCATAAATTTAGTGTTTTAAAATTTTGAGTTAAAAGTCAGGTGAATTATTTGGATTGACTTATATAATGAGAGAAGAACAACCTCATACCGGTGTCTTTTTTGGGTGTATTTGGAGGAGATGATTTGAATGGATTTGAGTAGATTTGAGGATAATTTTTTAGTTATTTTTTTGAGTGGATTTGTGGTTAATTGAGAGTGAATTTGGAAGTAAAGTTTGTGAGAATTATTGTAGGATTTGATTGATGTGATAGATTTTAAAAATTAGTTTAATTGATAGAAAATAAAGATTACCAAAATGCCCCTAGGTATAAAAGTATTATAAAATGTTATTTTGTAATGTTATATTTAATTGTAAAAATGTTTATGAAGAGAAAAAATTATGAATATTTTATAAAATTAATGGTGAAAAATTATAAAAGTTATAATGTAGTAAAAATAATTTATTTTAAAATGTAGTATTTGCTTGTAATATAATTTAGTACGAAGTAATATCAATTTTTTTGTTACGGAAGTGCTAAACCACCATGTAAAAGCTTGCTTTCGGACACTCCAAATACCTCATATGGGAAGGCACAGTAACACGCGTGAAAGCACAGTGCATTTGCTGAGTACGGTTCAAATGAAATCCAATACGTTAATACATGTTAATATATTATGCATGCTTTATTCAATGCTTATGGGATTATAGAATTATTAGAGGGACATAGACGACTTTTCATCCCAAATCGTCTCAAATCTTTCCAAAACTGCGAGACCCGGAAAAAGCTATAATCCGCGCAAATCATCTCTGATCCCTGCTTTTCCATCCTCGCAAATCATACGAACCGAACAGCGTTTAACCCACAAAACCATCCTTGCAAATTGGCGACTACAGTAAATCACCCTAACCGAACAGAGGCTTAGTCTTCCAATCTAACAAGATAATTCAAATTGTAGTAAAATTTTCAGAATTTTATTGACGTTTATTTAAGTGTAACTTCAATAAACAAAGAATCATAGTTTTTTTTTTTGTTATTTACACTTAAAGATTCTAATATTCCTTTTTCAAAGTTGAATACCTTTTATTAATTTAAGTTTTTAATATATTGAATATTTGAATAATATATATATATATATATATATATATATATATAAATTAGTTAATATTTTCCTGAAGTCAAACTTAATTATATTGGGAGATTTGAAAAATCAGTTGTGTTTAATATTTTTCTTATGCTTTTAATATTGATTCAACGGTTTAACTTTTTTTAATCACACATAACTTATTATTTTCAATACTTTAAATTTTTAACGCAAATTTCAATATATAATTATTTATCATAAATCTGAAATATATTAAAGACCTATCAAAGTAACGAAGTATATATGATTGATGATACACAACCTGGCTAAGACTGGCGAACAAAAAAAATGCCAAATTTGACGGTTTCTTTCTCAAAAGGGCCACTTTTTTAAATTATTTCTTTTGCGTTTTCTATGTATTTGTTTCAGTTTTTTAAAATAAATCAGAAACTAAATAAATAAATAAATATGATGAAAACCAATAAATTATTTTGTACCGTTTTTTCATAACTGTGTTTTGTTAGCTAATATGGTCCACCCAATGTTTGAATTAAGTTGAGTTAAAAAATATAGTTAAGACCTCAGTTAATCTGGATTAAACTGTCAGACTAGCTCACTAGTTTCATGATAAAAAAATTAAAAAAATAATTACTCTGACACAATACAACTCAAATAATGTGGTGAAGAGAATATATAGGTTTTATTTACTTTCCAACTCTCAATTTCCCCTTCATTTCTCTCAAAATAAAATAAAAATTATTTAATTTTTTTATAAGCATTATTATATAAATTTGATTTATTACTTAATCTTTTTATTGTTATTAATTAAATTTGTATTATAGATGGGGTGAAGATATTTCAAGAGATGAATATGTCTTGATTTTCTTTTAAGATCCTAAATTATAATGTTATAGACGTGCAGGGACATTAATGAGTTGATCTTGGATGGTGTATTTATATGATTTTGGATTATATTTTTAGTTTAAGATTATTTTAAATTGTATTTTTTATTTAGAGTTAAAGTCTTAAGATGGATATTTTAAATTAATTTTGAGATTAATATGTTATTTAAAATTGAGATGGATATTTTTATGCATATTAATATAATATTTAAACTTATTATTTATTCGTATTACTTTTTATATATTAACATGGTTATCATAGTAATTTGGAATTTGATTTTATTTTCAAACTACACAAAAATACATTGAAGAAAATTAAAACACTATGTATTTGATATTTTTGAAGGTTATTAATAAGAATAAAGAAATATATACACTTTCATTTTATGTATAGCTATATATTTTTTATTTATTTTAGTTTTTCTTCTTATAACATTATATAACTTATAAATATATCTTTTTTTTATTTTTTTCTAAAGGGTATATTAAATGTTAATGAACTATTTTTATATTATCATTATATAAAGAGGATTCCTCTTTTTATATACATAATTTCTTTTTCAATTTTATCTTTCAGTAACAACATTTTTAAATTCAAATGATATTTCATAATAAAAAAATTATTTTTCAATTTTTTATTTCGGTAACTACTTTTTTAATTTTAAATAATTATGTATATCAAAAAAATATTTGTATAATAAAAATTTATGCAAAATATTTATTTTTATAATTATTTTTAATACAAAATATTTTATAATTTAATCAATTTTTGTTAAAAAGAATAACACACATATTGAATGTGTTTTCACTAGTATGTATAAATAATTTTTCTCCTGATAAATAAGTCAGGTCATATTGGTCCACGACATCATCCAGCTTAATCATTCTATGTGTAAAATAATTTTTGTAACTGTAAACAGAGATAAAATCTTTTTTTATTCTCTCTTAACTAGCAAAAACATGTGGATTGTGTCTTGGTATTGGTATTTTTTTTAATCTGAATCATCTAAATAACCATATTTTAAAAGGATAATTTAAAAATTATTAATATAAAATAGATTAAATTTACACTGAAATTAATTAAAAAAAGTAAAAAATAGATTTAAATTTAACTTAATTTAATTTTACAAAATTGGTTCTACCTTATTTTCAGTTGATAAGAGGCTTCTAATCCACTTTTTCGTGTTATGACACGTTAGATTTAAAAAAAGATATATATCATTTTTAACTTATAAAAAAATAACACTATATATCTAACATAGACTCTTAAAGATAGTCATTATATTAATTTACAGAGTAATAGTTCTATCATATGACCGAATGGTCGTCACGTCAACAATGAAGACATGACCGAACATCCAACAAAGAAGATAAATTGGTCGGTCGGGACGGTCGACCTCATAAGCGTAAAATGATTAATGTTAAGGATATTAAGGTAAATCACGTTTACGGATATTGGATCAGGATTAGGCCGATATTAAAATATCGCAATCTTAAGTCCATGTTTTGAAACTATAAATATAAATCAAAGGTAACAGGTAGATAGAGGCAATTACTGTGCATTTATTACTGTCATTGTCGTATTAGATAACCGAACGGTTCAATTACTAACTTTGACATCGGAGTATCTTTAACAGGTATACTCCAGCCGAACTAGCAGATAAGGGACCCAAGGAACATAACCGAACGACGAAGAAAGACAAATTGTGAAAATATTTAATTACTGAGTCCTGTAACCGATACAATAGTCTTGAAAAAATGTAAGAATGATAGCATCATTTGAGTCAGAATGACATGGGTACATGTTTGTTTCAAAAGCAAAAAACAACATCAAAGAAACTGCTGTGATTACGTTAGAGTGAGCGTTCACTTATGTTAATGATCCTAGAGACATAAATACACTTTGCAAAGTGAGAACGAAGGTCTAGAAAGAACATCAAACACAGAATTATAATTGTGATTTGTGGGAAAACAAGAAAATGATGAACACCCATTTTGTAATTTTTCAATGCATTTAACTTTTCTCTCTATAGTCATATGACATGTTCAATTCTGCCTGTTGACATGATTGATTTGTACCTTCCTCTCGACCCTTCTTATCATAAGTCATTCTCTTATACCATTGTTGAAAAAAAAAAAAAAACCAAACCACCCACACAAGACAAAAATCTTAGTTGAACAAACAAGTTTGTAACCTTTTATATAAAACCATCTCAAAAGTATTTCAAAGTACTCACACTAACTCATAATGTTTTCTCTTGTCTTTCTATAATTATTCTCCTTCGATGATCCTTTATACATTGGAATAAATTTACTTCATTATGAATGACACTCACCTTTACTAATCCTCATTATGTTAGTAAATTCTCAAAAAGTTAATCTTGCCTTTTCAGTTATTTCATTTATTTGAATATTTAATTCTTTTTATCTACAAATTTCACACCACGAAAATATTAGTTTTACTTGTTTCGATTTCATTAGTTATTTGGGTTTTTCTTTTAGTATTATAACATTAAATAAAGGATTACAATGAGAATATTATAAGTTTAGTGTAATGAATTAACACAATCTATAACTAAAAATGTTATTCAGTGCCAAAAGTTTAGACCGAAGGTGTTAAACACAATTCATAATTTACACACACACACACACATGTTGCTTCACTCACCAAGATATACTGCAAGATACAGGTAAACATAACATTAGAATTTTGAACTTATCAAGTGCTGGACACACACACATCACGTTTCTAATAATTAGATTTATTTGTCATTCTCAAATATAAATGCATATACGAATAACAAGAATAGATAAAGTAAAGACACCTCCTTTTGAGATTGAGCTAAATAAAAATGCTAATCTCTTCTTCTGAAAGGAATCTGAATTTTTAACCTACGAAGGCTATTTGTGGTAGGACTAAAGTTAAGAAAACAATATCAACATACGATAGAAAGAGAAGATGATTGGAGAGATGAAACGTGCAGAAAGTCAATATAAGACTAAACCTGTTTTTAATGCATCATATAATTGTCCAACAATATCTTTCGTTGTTCCAGGAAAGTCAATATAAGACAGTACTGGAGGTTATGACTGATATGTCAAAAACCGAAGTTGTGGATTCTGTCAGAATGTAATATCAGAAAGAACTCTTGAGTGAACCACTAAAACTCCTAGTTTCCTTTGTTCTAAATTCCTTCATTTTCATTTTCCCTACTAGATAACCTATATTGATCAGTGCAAATCATTTTGTATCCCTGTATAAAGGTTGAGTTTCAGTTTTACCAAGTCCATCTCCATGTATCGTGGAGTCTCCAGGTATATACAAAGTTATAGCTAGTTGTATTATAATTTCTATCTATATAAATCATCTCTTTCACTCACTTCTACTTAGTTTTAATCAGAGATTTCTCTACTGGGAAATGGCAAGCAGATTTTGATTTAGGCAAAGACCATCGCATCTTCCTTGGATTATTCGCTCAAGTCTTTTATATGTTTCATAGACGAATTATTTGTAGTATTTTTAAAGCATATTATTATCACTTAATATGTTTAAATCGTTGATCAGTTTCTCTGAGCTTTTAAGTATATATAAACAGACACGGAAGAGGAAGCAGCTAGGGCTTATGATGTTGAGAGCATAAGTTGAAAGGGCTCAACGCCATTACTAGTTTCAGTATCAGGTTTTATAACGTTGATGCCACTTTGCTTGGAGAAACTGATCATGAAAAAGAATTATATCAGCCAAAAATCACTGTCCCTGTGGAAGCAATGCAAGGTTTTGAAGTGTTTCAGAAGATTACTGGCCAAGGCTCCTCGACAATGTTATATGGTAGTGCAGGCAATGTGAACAGGGAGGGAGTGCAAGAATTTCTAATGCCAATAGTGTCAGGAAACACAGAAGAACAGGCAAAATTTGTGACATTGGCCTAATTACAAGGAAATAGCTCTACTACAAATGTACCCTTACAAAGAGAAAGTGATTCTACAAGAAACTCGTGGTGAATAGAAGTGAAGAGGATAATGGCCAGCGAAGCACGGCCAGGAAAAGGTTCAATGCATATAAGAAATTCATCAAGAGGCCTAGACCAAGTTGAAGTTGAATACGTTAGTGGAGTACAAGTTCAGAATTGAGACTGTGATTGGAATATGAACTAAATTTCAATGTTGAGCAGGTTTCTATGTCAAAAAGTTTGTTTAGGAATAACTTGTAATTGAGTTGATTTCAACCGAATTAACCATATGTTCCATTAAGTTTTTTATATACTTACCAAATTCTCCACATACTTTACTATACTTTCTACATGTTCCATCAAGCTTTTAATGTTTCTTTTCTGGTTCCACGAAATCAATTCGATTACAATACGTGTTTTCGCTGGACTTATGATAACTCAGTTACTAGTTACTTTTGGATAACTTTCATAAAATGTAACTTGAAGTTATTGAACTTAACCATTTCCAAAAGTTGGACACAAAAACAAAAGTTATATGAAAAGTGTACAATTTCTTCATTTAAAATATTGTGAAAGTACATAGCTCACTTATTCTCATTATTTTTTAAAATTTGCCTATTTTTATAATTTTTCTATTAGATTTAAAAAAAAAACCGCCAAAAATGTGTATGTTTGCATGCTCTTTTAAGTTATGACAAAATGTTATTTTCAAACAATAAATTTTTTTCTTCTAACAAGTTTTCGTTATTTAGTGGAATCTTGCTTCCCATCTGTGGTAAGATAGTAGCTAAAGCTTTATATTTCATGCTGTATTAGGATTTCTTTGGTCTTGGTCATTCTACTAAAGTTGTTCTTTGAATGAAGCGTGTACAATTTTCTTTTCTTTTGGAAATTATGATCAGTAGAAAACGACATATCTTGATTTAACAGTGTTAGAAATAAATTGGCTATTGTCGTTCTTTTGGGAAAGAATTCCTTATTCAGGTTTATGTTAATATATATGACTACTTTAGGGTTAATCTCACATTTAATGTGTTTATACATACGCGAAGTTTCAATGAAAGACAAAAATATGTCTAATTATTTCGGGTGATTTAAAAGAGAAAGATTTGAGAGGTATATCCAGTACTTTTCTTTTTAAACCCTAAACCCTAATAGATGAAAATAAAGAGAGGAAGGTAAATAACAATAAGAATGACAATTTTATACATTTGAAATTACATGTACAATATCATTTCAATCATCTAATTTACTGAATTCAAATTTCCAATTCAAGACAATTCATTGCTCTTGAATAATCTAAGAACATTAACCAATTAATCCCTTGGTGATGAAATTAATGTTTTTTTGCATTAAGAGTTTATAATGATTAATGACACTTTTCCAAGATTTCATGCCATTGCATGGTTTGATTATATCCTAATAAGATGGTAAGTCCGTGTCTATATGCTACCCCACTCAAAAAAAAATTAAATTAAACCTGATAAATATTTGTTTAAAATTTATCCATGATTTTTTAAAATTGACTGACATACCTACATATATTTAAAAAGAAATATTTTATAAATTTTTAAAATAAAATTTAAAAATATATAAAATATAATATAAATTAAAATTTAATTAAATTTAACCTAATAAAATAAAAATTAAATTTTTATTTTTATCTTTTTCAAATAACTAATACGAGTAATATATAACACTTAAATTTTTATTTTTATTTTTTACAAGTAAATAAATTTTTATTTTTATTTTTTTCAAGTAATTAAATTTTTATTTTTAACTTTTTAAATAATTAATTAAATAAAAATTAATATCCTCTACTCATTATCCGCAAATTATAAATACCTAAGAGTACTAACTACCTTTTACAAATTTTATGCACAAACATTCTTATAGAACACAATTATTTTTACCATTTATAATCTAGAATTAAACTACATCTATCAATTACCATCAATCTTTAAAAACATAAAAAACAAAATCAAATTAGAAAACTAATATATATATATATATATATATATATATATATATATATATATATATTCAGTATTATAGCTAGGTATGAGTGTTAATGTTATGTGTTAGTGTCTTATATTCAATTTAACCTCAATATTTTGTTAATTTTATTCAATTATTAGATTTATGTTCTAATTTTTTTTTTCTACGTGTAAAAAATAGGGTTACAGTTGATTTAAAAATAATGAAGAATTGTTCTTTTAATTTTAAAAATAATAAATAATTTTCATTCTAATTTTCAAAATAAATTTGAGTTTCCCTTTAATTTTAGAAATAAATTAAAAAATTTCTTCTAATTTTAAAAATAATAATAAGTTTTTCTTATAATTTTAAAAATACGGAAAAGATTTCTTATAATTTTAAAAATAATGAGAATTTTTTCATCTAATATTAAAAATAATATAAATTTTAGCTTCTAAAATTTAAAATTATAATTAAATAAAATTAACAAAATTTAAAATTAAATTAAACAAAAATAATTGAATTAAATTGATATTGACTTGACATGATACTAATACTAATTTGACACCTAACACTAATATTACAACATTACACATATGGACAACTTTTTTAAAATTAAGAAAGAATCCAAAATAATAATAAAAGTTAAAAAAAATGTTTTTAAAAACCACGGTTCATATGCTATTAATGATTTAGATGACGAGAAATAACCAAAATTATGAAAATTAATATCACATCTAACATGAGAAAAATGGGTTTTATGTATAAAAAGTTAATGAAAATAAAAACTAAAAGTGATATTAAGAAAAGAAAAATGAGTTAAATTAATTAGTTTTACCAATACCAAGTACCTTCCATTGCAATAAATTAATTAACTACATAACTTCTAATTAAAACAAACTTTTCAACTTTCACTTAATTTCCAAATACAAGTTCAAGTGTGCTATTTCTAATACGTAATAGATTTTGTAGAAGTGCATTCAAGTTGCCAAAACTAAGGAAGAAACTTGTTTAAAGATATCCTATGTCTTTATCACAAAAAAGATGTTGAATTATAGATAAACTAAACAACTCATCTAAAATTCTAAATCATAAATTTAGGAAATTGTAAAATTTTGTATAATCAATATAACAATAAATAAATATTAAAATTTTCTATTACAAATGTATCTTGCATGCTAATACTAAAACAGAAAGATGTAACACTGAGCAGAGGAAATTCTTTTAACGCTACACTGTAATGACTTATGTTTATATACAAAAAATAAAACTGCAGGCTTAAACTCTGCTATTGATGAACATTCTCAAAGTATATAAATCTCTGTATTCCATTTCTTTTCAATTTTCTCAGTTCACTATGGTGATTTTTTTCCTTGGTAGGTATCTACGCATGTGGAACTTACAAGGCTCACATGGACCAAACTTCACGTAGGAGTTGGTATCTAGAATTTGTGGTGGGGTGGCCCCCTTGTTCTTTGTGACTACCTTTACCATTATGAGTGGCTGATGGAGATGAAGGAAGCTTATCAATGATGGATGTAAGAGGGGAATCAAGTTCCTCTAGCTCTTCATCACTGGTGTATCCTCTTCTCTGAACATCTGATACATTTCTTCCCAAGTGAGACTTTCCTCCAGCCTCTGCAACTTTCTCTGCCACATTACCAGAGGAGGGAGGCTTGTACAGAACAGGAGCAGCTACATAGGGGAAGCTTCTTCCAGCTTCTGATGACAATCTTCGCTCTATAATAGTCTGAACATGAAGTATACAAAATTCAATAAATCAGTTTCCAAAATTAGAGCAAAAAGTTACAAAAGATATGCTTCATGAAATTAAACTCCATTAAATGTAAGTATCAATCTCATGCGAATAATTAACTTGTTATTTCCTACTAATGTTATGTTATTAAAGTGAAAGTGTGACGAGAGAAACCAAAATTAAATGTTCATTCAATTCTTAGACAAACACCTAAATTGGTTCAAGTTGGTAAATCTAGCAACGAATTGATGTATCCTTGTATTGATGTATCCTTGTAAACAGCTTAAAAATGAAAGTGATGTATGGTATACCTCTGCGTTCAGGGCCTCCAATACAGTTCCTGGAACAAAGTCTGGACAGAATTCATCAGGAGTGAAGTTACAGAGAATCCGTATAACCAATGACAGACTGACGGAAGGACACACCTATAAGCACAACAATGAAAAACAGGGAATAAAGACAACGACAAACCTATAAAATGTGAAACTGATGTGTAGCAAAAGAAAAACTAACCTCCTGTCTGATTTTTCTATCTATAAGCATGTCTTTAGGCAGCATCAGAAGGTCACTCAAGTCGTTTAGGAGAACAAAAGACTTAGGTTCACCAGCCCCACCCTGCTTTTCATCATTCTCACCCTTCTCCTCCTGATCTTCTTGTACACAATCTTCAACATCCATGCCAAACATGTCAGTAAGCCATCTAGACCAATTGCCAACCTGCAGTTCAAGTAGTTCTTCCATAAGGGTAAACACATAAACTAAACTTCCTATATATGAAAGCTGCCAGATTAGAAAATATTCAATTTTAACTACAACGTGTGAAAGACAAGCAGTAACAAAAAGGGCAAATATACATACAGAATTTTTTAGCTGTGCACCAGAACCAAAGCTTAAATCCCCAGCTGGAATTGGCAAAACCTTTGAATCCACAATAGGGTCTGATATAGGATCAGTTGGGATCTCAAGGGCCGACTCCCGAAGAATAGCATTGAACATAGCAATGTCTAGTCTAGCTATGCATTGTTCCATGACCTGGTGAAAGAATTCAAATCTACTTAATCCTGACCCAAAGAAAAGGAGATTATAAACAATGCAAGATTGGAAAGTTATCACGGATAGTAAAAAAACACACCATTCTAGCCAATACGGGCAAACAACCACACTCATGTCCTCCTGCTCGAACAGGACAGAGTCGTTGAAAGGCATCTTGGAAAGCATTTCTCCAAAGATTGATGGAAAAATTTCCTTGATTTTGATCACCCAGAGCAGGTCCCATCAGCTTCCCAATAGATTTATTTGAAGAATCCCCATCTGGAGACTGCATATAGGGAGTCAAAGCCTGAAAACATAGCATGATTCTCAGGTTATAAAAAAGGCTTCAAAGAATGACACTAGAGATCCACTGTACTGGACAATATGTAAGAATGATTATTTTCTTATATCAATGAAATTCATCAATCATCTAACACAGGAGACAGCATCTACCTGCCACCACACTGACTCCACTATCCGAGAAAAGATCCATGATTCTACTCTTTCTAAAGCAAAGGTAAAGGTTCCTGTCTCTTGCCAATCTTCAACGAGAGGCATAAAACCACTTCCTGGTTTACCATTGGAGCTACTCTTCCGTTTCAGTGCAGTATACTTCCCATCATTTCTCTTGCCAGTCCCATTTGACTCAGCCAACCTTTTAAAGGGACTAGCTTGACATGAATTCCCAAAAGCTTGTGAAACTATCTCTCTCAGTACAACGGTATTTGACAACCAGAAAGTTAACCTAAAACACAAACCAATAAGAAAATATTTTATGTCCATGTTCAAATTAGTAAACAATAGAACTTTAACAATAAAACAAGCATACCTTGAAACATCATTACCACAAGACTTAGCAACCAAAATGAGGCCAGAAACAGTATTCTTGGCAATTGTGGCTCTCCTTTTTTGGGTCCAATGCTTACAAGCATGTATATAGAGCCTAGAAAGGCGTCGAGCTGGTGTGTGCACCTTGTGTCCTGAGCTTCCATGCTCTGGTACAATAGAATAAAGTGACACTTCAAGAGCAGCAACTTCTCTAAGTTCCTCTTCAAGCTTTTCAATTCGTAATTGCATTTCGTCAATTTTTAATTCCACAGCTGCCTCATCCTCATGTTCATCATTTTTTTCAGCATTAACCGTTTCATGACTTTCATATTCAATTCCTATGCTCTGAGCACCATTGGGGGATCCATCCACAATATCAAGTTCCTTGATCTCTTGAACAGGTTTTTCATCAACACCTTCAGAAGATTCTGACAAAGCATTTACAGGAACTTTCAAAGTCTTAGAATTGGTTGAGGAAGTATTTTTGTCTGCAACTCTGGAGGGCCCTTTATTTGGGTTCATAGGTTTCTTTTGATTGCCATGTGATACCTTTGATTGCAATTTATTTTCTTTTTTATCAGATCTCTCCTTTGAAACACGGTTGTTTTCTGGAGGATTAACTCTAACCTTACCTTTAGGATCTTTTGAAGCCACTTCAGTTCTCTCATCCTCAGTTGTCAAAGAATCACCTTGGGAAGATACTGAATCCTTTACTGTCTCAGCATCTGATACTTCGTCATTGCCTTCCTTTTGCTCTTTCTCCAAATCAGTAGAATGATCATCAGCCACTTCATTTTTGTTTTCACTAGCAACCATTTCATTAACTTTGATCTTGGCAAGTGCCTCCTCAGACCTGTTGACATCGTCCAGGTAATGTATAACCACATTTTCATAAGTTTCTGAATTCTCTGAGGCCGTGTTGGAATCACTTATAGTATTATTTGCAGTTGGTCTACTATCATGGAGTGTCTTAGATTCAATTCCTTTTTCACTCAATTTTTTTGAAGAATTATCTTGTTGCAATTTACTCTCTCTCCTTTCGGTTTTTCTTGAACCCTTTGTCTGACTATTTCTTGAAGCTTTTCTCTTCTCAATTTCTTTCATGCTTTCAAATTCCTTCAAATATCAATCAAATGAAGATGTTGTGACAGGGGAAATGATAGCAGTAACTAACCTTAGCAAACTCGTTATGCGCTAGTTCCCCAATCCTATAGTCTGTAATCACTAACAATACCCACTCCCCAGAATAGTGCTTTGGCTTCCACCACCCGAGAAGCGAGTTCAGGACCTCCCTGTTTTTCCAGGGGATTAAAACAACTAGTATCTACCTGCAAAAGTATAGGTAAAATAAGTGACTACGTTTTCAAAGAATAATATTCAATAATAATAAAGGAAAACCAAGAAAGGTTATCGCATAAGAGGCGAGGTGAAGGCATTTGAAGCATTCATCACAATGAGTATAAAAAATCAAAACACACAGTCTATGTGAATGTACCAGAGAAAAAGAACCCAGAAATATGACAACTGCAGAAAGTTCATTCATAAAGCACACAATTTGCAATAATTGAAGGAACCAAGTTCAATTTGAGGCCACAAATTTTAAGCGTAAAATAAATTAAGACTTCGTTTAGAAAGCAACTAATAACAACAACGACAGAAATCAAAATGATAACATTCAGAGAAAATAAAAATAAATACAAACATAAACAAAATTTCAAAAGGCACAGATGCATTAATCCGAAATCTTTGATAAGCAATTCTGCATTCATTTGGATCTTGTCCACACAAGTAAAACTGAAGTAAGTTCCTAGAACAACCATGATGTCATCGCTTCTTTATTTTATACTCTCTCCAGGAGCAAGAAATGTGTCTATTGAGAAAATAAAAAACAAAAAACACTTCATTGTGGTACCAAGTCGAATTAGAATGGAGTGACAGCGACATGGTGGTACCCTGGAAATATTCTCAGCAAAAAGAAAAATAGCCAACCAAACAAGATGCGGCCACCATCTTAGAGCAAAAAATAAAAAACAAATAAAAGAATACCAAGCACCATCAGAGACCTAGAAGTAGAGGGTGAAGAAATTTTCTTCCTCACCAAGGTCATCACCAATATCAAATATGATAGCTGGCTATATTCCAATAATTTCAAGACCCCATATAACAACTGTCACTCATCAGTCTAAAAATCTTGTCTTTTTTTAACTATTAACCTTGACCAACCCAACCCCACTCATCAAGTAAAATTAGGATTTAGCAGTGAAAGCTTGTTCATTCAACTACTACATTTTCTTAATTTCAATTAAAAAAGCAAGCAAAACAAAACAACAACGGAAGGAAACGGAAGTTACATCACACTTACTATTTAATAAGCAGAAGAAAAATTAATAAATGAAACAGAAAACAAACAGAAGATTAAATACATAAGGAGAAGGGTGAATTGGGTTTTGAAAATTATTTACAGAAAAAAGACAATTGTAACCGTACCCAAAAAGCATTGTACTTGAGGTTTCTCTGAGAACAAAACCAAAGATGGCAGAATGAGAAACAAAGACAAACAAAGAAAGGTACTTCACGAGAGAAAAACACATGAAACTAAGAGAAGAGAGAGAATAAAGACTCAAAAACTGTAACAGTAACAACAAAGAAGAAGAAGAAGAAGATGGAACAGTTAAAAACTTTAGAACTTGACTAACCCCACAAGCAAAAATGATGGCAGACAAAAAGATCCTTGGGATTAGCAATGTTGTCACTCTGGTTTGTGCTCTTGTTTTGTTACAAATTCCAACACTTCTCGAGGAGAAATTTCTCACTTCTCAAGAGAGAGAGAGCACAGAGAAGTAGAGTGAGGGAACGTGCACGCGTTTTAAAACGGAACAGAGAGTGGTGTAGGCAACCGGGAAATGGTGTCGGTGCATGAAGGTCACCGGGTATGGCCGGTTATTATAGTCAACCTTTGAATGGTGCGATGTGATCCTTTTGGGCCCTATTATTATTTCCTAAAACGCACCGTCCCTTCTTCTCAATAATTTAATGAGATGTTTTAATTGTTATTTAAAAAATTAAAGAATTAAAAAATATTTTCATGATTAAGTGCGCTTTTAACATATATTAAAATAAAACAGAACAAAACAATATAAAAATATTAACTATAAGTGAATGAATATCCCACCTAAGAATGATGAATCAACCACATCCCATTTTTTTGTGAGTTAAGAATGAATTGGAGTAAAATGGACTAGATTGATCATGTTTTTATTAAAAGTCAAAATATAAAAAATAAATATTACTTTATTCAATAATTTATGATTAGAAAAAATTTATTATTAAGTCCATGGTTGTTTTCATACAAATCATCAACTTTATATTGATATAACATTATTTTTATTAATAAATATCAAATTCTTATCATAACTTTATTTATATATTACTTCCTTCAGTCGTTTTTAATAGTTTAGATTTTTTCATTGGTAAAAATATATGCACATACGTGTGTGTATTTTTTTATTATAACAACAATTTATTAAATTATAAAATTATTATAAATATAAATAATTTGTATATATGTTATATTTATACATATTTTTTATTATAAATAATTATTAAAATTAAAAAATATTTATAAAAAGATGAAATTGAAAAACTATTTTTTCTATTATGAGTAATATCTGTCTTTTTCAAAATTCAGATATTATTTATTTTCAATTATAAATTTTTAATCTAGTATTTATTATTTAATTAGTATACATTTATACATATATTCAAGTCGAAATGGAATAAAATATTATTTAAAAAATTCAAATTTAAGATAAAAGCTTAAAAATAATTAATTAAATAGAATAATAAAGAGATGAGAAATGGAAAGTCTACTAACGCAAAACCACTTTACTAAATTTCTAATCTTCATGTAGATAAAAAATTGTACAAATGATATTTTTATAATTAAATTATATATCTTAGACATAAAAAGTATTCGAATATGTAAAAGAAATTGTATATGATCATATTAAAAACAGATGAAATATAAATATATAATTTAATTATTTTCTCAATTTTCTTTTATTTTCATAAAATTTTATAGAAAAATTAAAATAATATATAATTATACTTTAAATTACATCAATTAAAATCACATTTTATATAAATTTATTAACTATATAATGATCACACTAAATTATATCTATGAAATTTATCTTCTACCTATACATAATAAAGTTATTAAAAGAAATCTTTCTTACACCACACACAAACAAACATATATATATATATATATATATATATATATATAGTTTCCTTTAGACTATAAATTCTGTAATTAACTTTACTAACCAACTATCTTAGGTTCTTTCCGGCATCTAAAGGAATATTGTAAATTAAGAACAGACAGTGAGATGTGATATCAGACACTGATAATGACCAAGCAATAACCATAGCCAATTAATTAACCTTTTCATAAGGAAATTATAAATGCCGCCACATTGGTTCAACAATGTGATATTGTTTAATTCTTTTTGTTTTTGAGATTATAATGTGTAATATTATAACTCTTTATTGAGTTTTTACCCTTTTTTATATAATTAAACTCTTCTATGAGTTATTTTTTACTTAAATATTCAAAATTATATTTTTTATTTAAAATCCTTTGTAAATTAATCCATTTAAACTATCCTAACTTCTTCTTTTTTTGTCAAAGTTAGAAAATAAAATATTAAATTTTGCCTAAGGCTTTACTCCTTTCTCTCAAAGTTTTGAATGAAAAAGTTTCATTTAAGTTTAAGTTTAATAACTCATAATGAAAATAAGATTAAATGCTAGCATTAATTATTATAACAAACGTATGTTAAAGCCGTTTTTCTTGTGTATGACACATTTTAATAATTATGAACAATTGTTTTATGATAAGTTTTCATACATTAGACGAGAGAACACGTTATAATAATAAAAATATTAATTATGGTTGTCATACCATTTCTTTTTATAATTTTGTAACCACTCTACTTAATAATTATATTATAAAAGGTATTTCTAACACTTGTGTATATATATAATATTTCATAGGAAGTATTTTCAACTAGAGGTGAAAGTGAAACAATTGAGAAGTCAGATAATTCTATAGAAGTAAATCTTGTTTCTCGTAGATTTATTTTTTTATAATGATTCATTTATCGTATATTATATAATATTTCATTTAGTAATATTATACTAATGAGATGTTACATTTAATGTGATAAAAAAATTAATCAATTTAATTTCTCTTGAAAAGTAATTATACATGCACATGTTTTTTTTTCAAATGCTAATAAATAATTTTAAGTAAACTCAGAAAGACAAAAAAAAATGAAAATTTAAAAAGAGCTAAAATTAAAAATAATATAAAATTAAAGCTAATACTTTTTATTACTTTTATAAGCAACTATTTTTATCTAATAAATACATAAAAAACTTAATTATAATATCATTTCTATATTTAAGTCTTCTATTCATTTTCATTCCTATTTTTTTTATTTCATTGAGTTACAATATTTGTTAAATAGAATTAATACGGTCACTTATATTAAATTGATGTTTACATATTGAAAAGTGATAATGTGTCACTAATTTGATTCTTTTATATATGATTTATTTTTGTTTCAATATTTTTTTATTTAATTGAGTCTTTATATATATATATTGTTTAAGTATAAATAATATGACTTTTTAATTAAAATATATTGACACCATTCCACTGAGAGAATTTTTGTCAAGATCCGTAAATTCAGTATGAGTGGAAGCCAGGTGTCAAGGGATTTGAAATTCAGAAAGAGGAAAACAGGTGTGGGCAGTCAAGTGGGCGATCGGTTTTTGACGGTAGTATATAAATCAAGTTTTCAGATTTTCGTGCCACTTACCTGCATGCACCTTCTTCTCCAAAAGTTTCTGAGTTTTAGTTTTCTCCTCCTTCTCTCTAAACTTCTTCCTCTTCTCTCTACAAATTCTTACCTTTTCTTTCTTCCGATCATCGATTAGGCAACGCCTGAGTCCTCCTGGTGTCAAGGGCTTCACTTTGCACGGATCAAGTTGCTGTTTTGAGCTAGTAAGTTATACTCTTCTTAGAACGTCTGTTTTCTGGCACATGCAAGCCAAGTTTCTGGTTGCATGAGTTTATTACCTCCTTCTATTAAATTCTGATCACATTTATAGTCTTTTGTTTAATCTAGTTTCATCAATCGGTGAATCATAGGTTTATAAGATTTTTGGTGGTGAACTATTTACTGCAACTGTGAGCGTTCGGTTAAGTTAAGAGGTAAGGGAAGCTTGTAATTTAATTATGATATTTGTTTTGAATGGTTGTATGTTTGTATGATGTTTTGTTTAGTCATTTGGTTGATATGAACTATCGATGTTATTGTATGTTCGTCTGTATGTGTTGATGATTGATAAATGGTGTGAACTGGTTAAGAATAGAACTTGATCATGATTCTGCAGTGTTTGTGCAAAATTCATTAATTGTCGCCGAGAGTCGTTCGTGACCGTTCGGTTTCTCTTGGTGTATTCGGTCTTAATTGAATTCTCATTCTATGGAGAATTTCAGTTAATGACTGATCGGTTTTCTATTAGTATATTTGAAAATAAGCGTTCGATCTAAGTATAGTTTTCTATTTCTACTTAGTCATCAGCCTAGTTAAGGTACTCAATATAATTTAAATCTTAGATACTATATTTATCCTCAGTTATAAATAAGTGTTTCGTAGTTGAGCGGTCGAGTCTATTTATTCACTTTATATAAGCTCAGTAGTGCTCGGTCTTGTACTAGCACTCGGTCTCAGTAGTGCTCGATCTTGTAGTAGCACTCGGTCTCAGTAGTGCTCGGTCTTGTACTAGCACTCAATCTCAATAGTGCTCGGTCTTGTACTTGCACTCGATCGATATTGGTGTTCGGTTTAAATTCTAAGTGTTCGGCCTAAGCTGATAGTGTTCGACCTAAGCTGATAATGTTCGGCCTAAGCCAATAGTGATCGGTCTAAGACAATAGTATTTGTTCTAACTCATAAGGGTTCGGTTTAAGATTTAAGTGCTCGGGTTTAACTTTAGTATTTGGTTGTTTTAGTGTTCGAACCTAAAATCGTGTTCAGCTCATGCTTGAGTCTTGCTCTTTAAATGACCGCTCGGTCATGATCATATGGGTAGTGATTTTCCGTCCGGTCTTGTTCATAAAGATTTGTGGATCTTTCTGTTCGATCGTTCTCAAGGGTGATGTTGTTTTACTATTCGGTTTGAATTGTATAAATGAAGAAGTATGATGGCATTACAATATGATGTGATTTGTATTATATGGATATGAACAAGTGTTCCAAGGAGGAATATCTCATAAATGGTTATGGAATTGTAAGGTATGAATGTGGTTATTGCTAAGCTGGCGTTTATCCTGATATTCTATGATTACTCATTCTCACGTAGAGAGGAGTAACTCATGTGTGAGAATGACAGGAGGTCCTAGTCCATAAGTGTAACTTGGGCGAGGTATAACGGACTAACCCCTGTGGCAGTTGTTGAGGGCATCCCAGCTACTACACCATCCGGGTGCAAAAACGTCGTAGCTACACAATTCATACAGTCCGGACAGTCAGAGTAAAAGTGGTCGGTCATTGCATGTATTATACATTCGGTCATTGTTGGAAATGTATGTTTGGTTGTTGCATGATTGACATGTTGGTTTTGTTTACTCTTATGTTGTCTGAATTATATGTTTTATTGGATTAATTAAATTACTCTAGCTTACCCTACTTTTCCTGTCTTGTCTTATGTTTTCTGTTTGATCGTCTTCTCTATTGCAATGCTCATCCTGTGAATGTGAGCAGAAGGTGATGATTGTTCGTTGGAGCAGGCCTTGGAAGACGATAACCTTGCGGTCTAGTTAGGACCGTTCGATTTATAGAGGGTGTTGTATAACCGATCGGTTTGTTCATATGTTTTGTGTAGTAGCTATTTCTTAAAGTTTTTAATTTTATAGTTATTTTGGATAACTGGTCTTCTATATTATTATATGTGATAGATCTATAATATAATTTATTCTATATTTTGGGATGTTACAATTTTTCTCCTTCAAATCCAATAGCATTACTTTTATATTTAAGATTTTCGTTTTTTTCTAATACATAATAAAAATAGATACAATTAAGTTAAAAGAAAAATATAAAAATTAAATACTAATCAAACTTTGTATTAGACTGATACGTAACTTTTCCCAAATATAGTTAATGCTAAGAAAAGATCCACATTCACTTTATTTTACAAATAATTAAACTCAATAAAATAAAAACAAATATAAAACTAGAATAAATTAAATATCTAAATATAGAAACCAAAATATATAAAATCAACGATATAAAAAAGCTTTAATTAAAATAACTAAATGTTATATAAATAATACATCAAGGTTGTTCATAATTAAAGACGCGATGGCTCTATGTCTATAACTTGAGTTTGGTAAAAGGGATTTGTTCCTGTATGGTTAAAATACTAATTAACTAGTTATAAATAATCTCTTTTAGTTACTGATTGCTAAATATATTAAAAGATCACAAAATATTAATTTATTACATCTATAACCATAAACTAGTGGAGATATTTAAAATACTCTTTATATTAACGTTTACGAGAGTAAAAAAGCTCTTGATAAATTAAGAAAAACAGTTATCTTAATAGTTATTACATTTAAACATACTTATCCCAATGCTAAGAATAAAATTGTAGAAAACTGTATACGCAAAAAATTATAAATTTTATTGTTTTTGTTATTTTTTTATTATAGATTACACACTATAATATAGATAAAAAAACATATGTAAATTATAAATTTTATTGTTTTTGTTAATTTTTTTTATAGATTACACACTATACTATAGATAAAAAGCATATGTTTTTGTTATTGTTTTTATTTCATGTTTATAACATATGTAAATATCTAGTTTTGATCTAATAAGTGTACTCTTTAAACTATTGATACTTCTAATTCTATTATTTATAGGTGAAATAATTTTATTGGTCCTCTTGTAAAATCGCAAATCAATTCCTATAATTTTATTTGTCTTAAAATTTAATTTTTAATTTTAAAAAATTGATGCAAGTAGGTATTTTTGTTAATACTACACTGATATGATTAAAAAAATATCATGTGTCAATTTATCAATTTATGGTCTTTTAAATTTTTTAAGAAATAAAAGTTTGTTAAATGTCAAACTGATGTCATGTGATATCATTATCGTAGTCTTCTATTTTTATTTTATCTTTTTCAATTTTATTTTGAAATTGACAATTTCGTCTTTTTTTTAACCATGTGTGAAATGTTAAAATATAACAATTTCGTTTTTTTAAATTGTTACAAAATAGTATAAAATTTAAAATTTCATATTTAAATTTGTCAAATTATTATTTTAAAACCAACTTAAACATTTGTACAGTAAATTTTACATATTTTAAAAATATACAATTATTTAATATAATTTAAGAAATTGATAATTTTTTATGAAATGTAATTAATATTTAAGTTTAATATATTTATTAGTTGAAATTAATTTTGAAAGTTTTTCAATTGACATTACTTTTTATTAATAAATTTTAAATAATTTTAAATAACATTTAATATAAAATATAAATATACATAAATTTAGTTCTGTTAAAGATATTTAATAAAATATCAATTTTAATAAAAATATTTGTATTAAATTTATATAAAAATTAAATTTTGTTAGAAGATAAAACTATTTAATTTTTGAAAAATAAAAACTGAATTAAAACAAAATAAAAATATATAAATTATATTGAGACTAATGATATTTGGTCACTGTCACATTGTTTATATATATATATATATATATATATATACATATATATATATATATATATATATATATATATATATACATATATATATATATATATATATATATTAATTAGTTTGCCATCATGATAAATTTTTATTTTCATATTAAAAATAATAAAAATTAAAAAATATTAAAAAAAATAAAAGATATCACGGATACAAACTAGTACACAACAAAAATAACATGATTTTATCAATTTTTAAAAATTAAAAGTTAAATTAAAATATGAGGACCGAAATGTGATTTTGGTAAAAGAATAAGACTGGTCCAATTATTTAACCTTCTTTAAATCATATGTTGTTTAATAATACGAACTCCGAATTTTTATAAATTTTTGAACTTCAAAAGTCTCTTATTAGTAGGTAGGTACTTTTAGAAGAGTGAATTCTGATAAAATTAAACTTAAATGATTTAGAAAGTAAAAGGTGGCATGTTGAAATGTTAGGGTGGTAAACCATCACGAAGAGGATTAAAAGTTATTATTTTTATATATTAAATTCTTTGTTATACTTAATAATTTCAATTTAATTTTTAAGAGCTCATAATTTAAATTATAAAATTATTTTCTCAAAATAGTATAATAAAAAAATTAATTATTTTAAAATTTTTAATTTAAAATATTGATGGATCAAGTCATCCTAGCCCACTCCTTATTAACCAAATTAACGAGTCTAATAAATTGAGTTTAAATAATTAAAAAAGTTTAAAATAGTAGCATGTTTAAGCAAATTGTTCCCAATTAGTATGTTTGCCCTAAAGATAAACTCACTATAGTAACTTTCCTATATCGGAAAGATATAATGTTTTAAGGGAAGGATAAGTATAAGGGACATAGGTATTAGTTTATGAACAAATAATTAAGAAGTAGAAAGGCTCCTGCTACAGAGACAAGGGTAGTAGGTAGAGTTCCATAAGACAAAGAAAGATAGATTTTAAAAGGGTTAAATATGTTTTTCGTCCCTTAAGTATCATACGATTTTGGGTTTAGTTCCTACTTGAAACTTTGATGGCTTTTAGTCCTTATAGTTTTGAAACTATTACTATTAATCCCTAAAATTGGATGGAGTTAAATTTTCTTTGACGTGGCAAACGGCAAATCCACGTTTCATGCCACCTCCCTTGCCACGTTTAGTGCTTCTTGAGGATTCAAGGCAAGCCCGAGCTTGAACAGAAGATTCAAAAAACTGAAGCACCAAGCACCCACCATGAATCTTCAACTGCAAAGCGAAATTGAAGCAAACCCCAAAATTTCTCTCACCAGTCCACCCCTCAGGGCGCATAAAGTTTGGTACTTTAAGCTATTTCCACCAGGCAAAAGAGAAAAGTTGCTCTCTGCGACTTCTTCTTCAATGTCACTGCGTCTTTGTCCACCACCTTCATCGCGTACAAACAACACTCTTCATCCTCCTCGTCCTCTACGGGGCAGTTGAATTGCCGGTTTCGGAGGCGACAGAGGTAGACGGTACCGATGTCGCCGGAGCCGATGCGACGGAGGAGGTGGAAGTCGCGGAAGGTGAGGGCGACCTTGCGGCAGAAGGCGGCAAAGCGAATGGCTGAGTAGGCGAAGTCGGAGGAGTGATGAGGCTTAAGGGAGAGACTCTCCGGCGAGGGCGGGAGGAGATCGAAGGAAAGACGGCTGAAACTGGTACTGCAAATGCTCTCGCTGCTCATGGAGCTTCCAAGCATGGAAGAATTGAGAGTCTCGGAACTGGCCTCGGAATGACGTTCAGCACCACCAGGCTCTAGCATGGTAGTGGTTTGAACAGGAAAAGAGAAAAGAAGGTTGGAAATTGAAATGGGAACTATAGAGTGAATGAAAGTATAGGGAGTGATGCAGTTCAGATAGGCTTTATGAAACATTATAGTTTAGCAAGCAAGGAAGCTAGTGAGCACAAAAAACATTGAAAGAATAATAAAAGTCGGATGGTACGAATGGTTTGAGAGAGCAATAAGAGAGGAGGAACAGGTTGGGCCAGAAATAGAGAGTGGCGTTAAAGAAAGGAGGCGATACAGGAGAAGAAGGAGGCGAGCTAACATAGCAGGGCACGTGAGAGAGGGGAGTTCTGGCACGTGCGGGGTGTTGGTGTTTGTGACGTGGCAGGGATTTGTTTGGAGCACTAAACGTGGCATGAAACGTGGGTTTGCCGTTTGCCACGTGAAAGACAATTTTACGCCATCCAATTTTAAGGATTAATAGTAATAGTTTCAAAACTATAAGGATTAAAAGCCATCAAAGTTTCAAGTAGGGATTAAATCCAAAATCGTGTGATAGGGACGAAAGACATGTTTAACCCATTTTAAAATGATTTATACTTATAATATAATAATTATAATAAAAGATTATTTAGATACAAATATTAAAATTGATAATTAGAGTTTGGCCTGACCAATTTTTTTGACATATTAATGATGGGTCAAAGTCGATGGGACTGATATGTTTTGCCACACTAATTATAGACATTTATTTTTATTTTTGAAAGTCTCAAACATTAAATTACATTTAAATATTCTACAAATATGATATGATATCTCACCCACACAAAGTTACATAGTTTCATATACAGATAAAACTTTTTATCTGAGATACATTTTTTATTTACAATGTTTCATCATTTCATTACCTAACATTTTTTCATGTAATTTCAATATTAGTCGAGTTAAGAAAATTTGGTTATAAAAATCTCCGCGTCATAAAATCACTTATTGTATTATTTTTTAGAGTTTAATATGATTTTAGTTGTTAAATTTAATACGAAACTAAAATATATTTATATGTAAAATTATGATAAATTTTTTGTTCTCAAATTTTATAAATATAATAAATATGATACTTTTAATTCAATTACATTAAATTTTGTTGACGTATTAAATTTGTTTTTAATTGATAATAAAGTGATAATATGTTAAATAGTGTAAAAAACTCCAATACTGATATAAAATATGTTTGATACGTCAAAAGAATTTAATATGATTAAGTCAAAATGACTATATTAATTTATTTTTAAAGTTTAAAGATAATATTGTATCAAAATTAGAGCTGTCAAAACGGATAACTCGACTCGACTCACCACAGGTTGGTCACTTAATGAGCCAACCCAACCCGGCTCATTTATTAGCTAGCCAAAAAAATTCGAACCCGACCCAACCCACCACGGGTTGGTGGGTTAAACGGGTTGGCTCATTGGTTCACTTAGTTAACTTTTTTTCACCCTCTTCTTCTTAGATAATTATAATATGTTACTTTGATCGATCAAATTGAAACAGTAATAATTGGACTAATTGATATAAAAGAAAATGAAACAAAAGAAATATATTGTTATATATATTCTAAGCTATGAAGCATAAAATTTTGCCAAATTTAGTTTAATGAGATATAGATAACCGTTTGACCAAGAAACTATATATAGCCGTTAACAAAAATATATAACATAAGATAAAACTGTCATGCTTGTAGAGTCTAAACAAGATAAAACAAATGATATATTCTTGAATTATCCAATCTATAATATTATCCATCTATTAAATTGGTGTCCTAAATGGATAAATCCACAGTATTATGCTCTCTTGAAGCATCTTCTTCTTTATCTCCATCTATAATATTATCCAATTTATAATTTTAGGGTTTTATTTGCAGATGGAAACTTTTGGAAAGACAGCAGCGCGAAAAACTTTATTGCTAAGTAAAGGTTGTGCATTTTGAATAATTAATTAATTAATTTGATTTCAACAAAAAGAAATAGGATTTAAATAATTAATTTAGTTTAATTAAAAAAAATAGGTGAGCCAACCCGACCCATCACGGGTTCAATCCGTGTGAGCCGGGTCTTAGTGAGCCGGGTCTTAGTGAGTCGGGTCTTAGTGAGCCGGGTCAAAATTGGCTTGCATAAAAAATTTTGTATTTTTTTCCAACCCAATCCGGCTCAAACCCGTAGTGAGCTGGATTGGCTCACGGGTTTCAACCCATTTTGACGGTATCAATCAAAATTATGAATCTCAATCAATTTCAATTTCATATCAAAATTAAAATACCTAAAAACATATTTAATCATATTTATAAATAACTATATTCATATCAAATATATAAAAATTAAATAATCTACGGAAGTTTTTAGCTAACATCCAACCCTACTTACTTTACACAGTAGATTTTGGCTAATATCTACATTCAACTCGGTCTCGATCACATCCATATATTTTATTTTAAAAATAAATTTAATTAATTTTATAAAAAACTTGAAGTGTATTTATATACTCTGTAAATCCTGAGAAAATAATATTAAGTGTGAACGAAAAAGGAAAACGGAGTTCACTTGGTTAATTTGGAAGGGCACGTGAAAAGGGATAGGTTTGGTTGAATGGACCACACTACCCACACGTCAACACCAAACTCCGGTGGGCGTGTTGCAATAATCAAATGCTGTCAGGTGAAAATGAGATCAAAAGCGGGACCCTTTAATGAAAATAACATTATAAGGAGGATCTAATGAAAAAGAAGAAGATAAAAGTAAAAATTAAATCCTTTTTTATTTCATGAAATTTTTTGTTTTAGTTAATATTTTAATTTTAAATTTTAGTAATTATATCATATCACTGTTCAGTCAACAACAGATCAGATGACCAACATCAAACACTTTCACAAATCATCTTGTGGTCAAACAATCAACTAACATGACTAAACGGTTAGTCGAGAGGAAGATTAACTCTAATAGTGAACAATTTCAAATAAAGTGTGATTACCACTAGCGTGATTATAATTAGGTCACAGCTAATAAAAGACTTACTTCAAATACATGTTTAAGGTAAGTAGATAGATGATTGCATTTATAGTGAAAATTGCATTTACAATGCATTTAATATCTGAACTTTCAAATATGAAATTAACTTTGAGATCAGAACATCTTTTGCAAGGGTCATTCGAGTGGTATTAAACAAATGACTACAATAAATCTAGAGTAAAAAACACAATTGAACACTTTAGAGTGTCACATAAGTTTTGGATGTTGACATCGACCTTATACCCAAAAACAATTATTATTCTAAAAATCACTTCTAATTATTATTCTAAAAATCACTTCTAATTATTATTCTAAAAATCACTTCTTATTGTTAAACTCATTGTATCACATTTCAACAAATTTTTTAATTTAAAAAATGCTAACATATTTTCATTAGAGATTACAATAAAAAAAATATATAAATATAATGTTACCTAATGTTAATGTACAAAAGTTTGTTTGATAAAATTAGATTAAGAAATTTAAAAAAGTGGGAGCATCTTTTATTCATATTACTTTCAAAATAAAAATAGAATATAAAAGAACGAAATTATTTTAATAATGTCAACATTGTTGAGTTCAAAGTTTTATTAATGTGGATGATAATATTAATGTACGCAAAAGTATGTTTGAAGAAGTGAGCAACGAAGGGAGAAAGGGGAAAAAGAAAGGAACAGGAAGAGGGACAAGAAAAAAAGAAAAGAA